>NC_080706.1:24581346-24897307 GCF_943734765.1 Anopheles ziemanni | reverse complement strand
GGTCCATATTCATGTGGTTCCGTACCGGCCCAAAACCGAAGCTAGTCGTCCAGGAAGAACCAAAGCGACCACTCTCGCCGATCGACGGGACGCGATCGATCGAGGAAGCCGATCTGAATGAACTCCTATCGGCGGCGGAAACAATCGACGATCAGGTGAAGGTGTTGCATCGGGTAACGATGCTAAACGACCTTGGTAAAAGGCTTCGGTTTTTAGCGGTACGTCAGCTAGAATCTTCGCTTCAGGGAATGTTCCCTCAGGCACTGGCCCACCCTTTTGGATCCTCCGTGAACGGGTACGGTCGGATGGGGTGTGATTTGGATGTGATACTCGATCTGGACTCGCGATCGGGTGAACCACCGGATCGGAACTCCCGGCTCGTGTACCACACGAAAGCAACCAACCCAAACGAGAGGACTCAGGTGCAGCGACAGCTAGAATCCATTGGGGACGTTCTGCAACTGTTCCTTCCGGGGGTCAATAGCGTACGGAGGATACTGAAAGCTCGCGTCCCCATCGTGAAGTATCACCACGAGCATCTGGACCTGGAGATCGATCTCACGATGAACAATACCGCAGGCGTGTACATGTCCGAGCTGCTCTATCTGTTCGGGCAGCTGGATGAGCGTGTCCGGCCGCTAACGTTCTGCGTGCGCCGTTGGGCTCAGTCGGTCGGACTGACGAATCAAGCTCCCGGCTATTGGATTACAAATTTTTCCCTCACCATGCTGGTCATGTACTTTCTACAGCAGCTCAAAACTCCCATCCTGCCATCGATCAACAAGCTCATTCAACTCAGTGCCGCTTCCCAGCAGCAAGACACGCTGTCGTTGACGAGGTTCGGCGACAGCGGGGAGGCGGGATGGGCGCTGGCGTTTCTCAAAAATCCCTCTATCTACGGATCGTTCCAGAGTACGAACACGTCCACGCTGGAGCAATTACTCGTGCAGTTTTTCGAGTTTTACTCGGCGTTCGATTTCAGTCAGCGTGCAATAAGTCTAAACATCGGTGGATCCATACTAAAACCCGACCACAGCCCGATGTACATCGTAAATCCACTCGAGACCGTGCTAAACGTGAGCAAAAACGTAAATCTCGAGGAGACGGAACTATTTCGCATGCAGGTACGCAATGCCGTCTGGTTGTTGGAAGCGAATGGGAAGGAAACGTCGACGCCAGCTGGTTCTGCAGGCCGGGCAGCAGAACCGTGGGGTCTGGTGAGCCTGTTCGGTCCGAAGCAGCAGGAACGCATTACGCCGCAAATGTTCTTCACCAAACGGATGCTTAATGTGAAGGACATTTTTGATGATGTCCCGTCGGACGAAACCCAATCGGAGCACCAGCGACAGTATCGGAACCCGGCGATAAAAAGCCAAATAGCTGCCATTCAGCGAGCGACAAAAGTGGAAATCAGTAAGTTAAGCACGGGAGCGCGACCGGGAAGTACGACCGAAGCAAGGGCCGCCACAATCGAGGGAACCGGTGTGAAGCTAAAACGAAACACGAAACGCCGGTGATGAATGGAAAAGGGGCACGGTTTAGAGGTAGGAAATAAAAAGCACACACCACGTGGTCGTTGTGGATTGTTGACGAAATAGCCTCCAGCCTCGCAGGAATCTCCCTCAAACATGTGGAAAGAAATGTTTCCGAACGAACGATCCCCTTTTCTTTCGGTAAATGAAACCCTCAAGAACACGGTCACATTTATTTCCTTTTTCATATATATATTTCATATTCAATTTTCGATTCCGAGAAAACATTTTACGCACACATCGATCGTTCCACCGTGTACCGATCATCGCTATGAAAAAATCAACTACCGATCGCTAGGTTCGCTAACGTGCTTCGCGCCCTTCCCTTCAGTCCCGCGAATTCCGACAAACTTTTGGTCTTTGATAAATCCAGTAATTCACTGTTATCAAGCGTAAAACACTCACTTAAGGGAACATACATGTGGACTGCGGGAATCGGGAACTGGCTCCGAGCATCCTACTACATGTGACTGTCCTCCGTCCATTTTCGATTAGTTGATCTAGAGCTTATTCATTCCCTCGCTCTAGTCAAGAATGAATTAAAAAATGTTCAAAACATGTCCAAAACGTAAACCGAAGAGAATCGTAATCATGCCATCGAAAGAGCTATAGTTTCTGACTTAGTAAACGTGCCCGATAGCGTTTCGCTGGAGACGTGTGCGTCGGGGCGGTATGGTGGCGAAAAGGTGGTGACGTTACGTCGCTCAAATTTTTGTGTCCTCCAAAGTCGCGCCGAGAAAAGAAGGATGCTGTGAACCCATCCTACGCACTTCACCTTCTCGTGTCTGCTCAAACAAGTCTATATAGATATATTTACACTCCGACTGGCTTTGGTGGGTTTCATACATCCACGCCACGGCTGATTAAAAATGGAACCCTAACTGATAACCAACAGAAATGAGTTATTATTTCCTTCCCGTACTAACAAACACCGCCACTTTCCAGCCACACCGTGGGTATCGGGCGTTCTAAACTACCATTTCTCGCGTGCTACCGTTCTTATCCACGATACTAAATTATTCTTTTACGACAATATGCTAATATTTTTACGTTACCGCATTTACTGTTTGCTTCCGCACATCACCATTGGTGCAATTTTATTATCTATGTGTGTGTGTTTGTGTTTTCGTTATACTTTTTTTTTTATAAAACGTTCCATAAAACCGATCACCACCAGGCGATCTTCGGCCAATGGTCACTAGCTGTTCGAAAATCCTGCTTGGCGGGCGTGATTTACACCAAAAACATTTCGAACGTTCCTCCGGTGAAGGTATCTTTTTGTTTTTTTGCTGGTACAAACGTATTATTTTATTGTGAAAACGCTTGTCGATGGAAAAGTGGGGTGAAAATGTGCGATATGATTTATTTTTCTCTCCTCTTGTGGAACTATGTGCCGGTGGAGTGCCTTTGCGAGACGTGGGACGTAGGATTAAAATTTACAATTTTTGATACTTTCAAATCGTCTCCTTTATTTTCTGTTTTGCTTTTGGGTAACGTTCAAAATGTGCCCTTTTCCACATATTTCGCATACGAAATGAGCAAAAAAAAAACACGTTCTCTAACCATGAGCCAAAATGTTTCGAAAAGTTATGTGCATTTGGTTTACTGCATGTATGATCTCCTTTCGTAATCGCTTCCTTTTTTTCATACTAGCATTTCTACGCTTCCCTTTCTTCTCTTCGTTTATGATTTTTTATTTGATTTTATTTTATTTTTCCTTTTTGCAATTTTCACATCCTTTTAACGATAAGTTGTGCATCTTCCAGGTATGTTTTGTGTTTGCTCGAAAACATAAGGAATCGGGAATGCAAACAGGATGAGTTCGAAGGTGAAATAAATAAATTGATGGTGGGTGCACATTCCAAGACGGAAGGGATTGGGAAACCTACCACCTAATCACCCATATACACACACACACTTACACACGCACTGACTATGGACTGGAGGCGGGGATGAGAAGGGATGAGATTGCAGCTAACTAGAAATGCGATAGCGAGAGTAGATAGTAAGGAAGACCTCGGTCAGGCTGGTCACACGATGATGAGACGACTGTTAGGATGACTACGGGATCGAAGACTGGGCTCTTACAACTAAAGCACTATACACAACGAAATTATACACAAATAAACAAACTGCTTCAGCTGAGAATTGTTCCTTAAGGGTTAGATTCACAGGGACACAAGGGGTTTGAGTAAGGGACGATAAACAGATAGAGACTAACAGGTTTGAGCGGTCTGGGTCGTCGTTTAAATAAACTTATAAGAAAAAAGAATAGGTGGAAATAATGTTACCGGTAACTTAGAGGTCGCTAAACTAGTACTAAACTTTGAGGAAGCTGCTGGTCAGAGTACCTCGAAAGACTTGACTTGACTTGGTATGATTTATATCCCTCGCATATCATACACGTACACTAATTTGGCCTACCATATCGAACGAGGAAAGCGTGAGTACGGCTCCTAACGCTTAGACAAGGTTTACTCGTTTCTTCCTTCCCCCATCATGATTGGTGTCTCCAGAAGAATGCGGAAGAACCGGATACATACAAGACGACGATTCGACTCGAAAGAGCGTAACAAGAGACAAAAAAACATTTGATTTATCTACTGGCCATCCGCCGGCTCGTTCGTCCGCCCAGCTTGGAAGAGTACTCCGAAATTTAGTACTCGAATTCCTACTGTCGCCGATTGGCCACGACGGTCCGCTCGCGGCTATCCTCCCGTCCGATGCTATTCCGGCTGCGCGGTGGCGACGTATTGTTGGTCCCGTTCGGTCCGAGGCGTGTCTTGCGGGACCGCTTGAATTTGGCCATGTCCTCGCCGAACACGTCACCCGTTCGGAGCGCGGAGATGAGGTCGTCGAACTCACCCTTGTTGTTGGCATCGGCGGTCATCACCGGTCCGTTCGTGCCATTCGAGTGCTTCGACTTGAGGCCCAGCTTTCCGGCGACCGAGTTGAGCAGACCCTCTTTGGATTTCCGTTCGATGGTACGCTTTTTGAGCTGCGAGAGGAAAAGGGGACGATGAAACCGGTGATTCAGGTGTGCACTTGCCGAAAAGGAAGTGTGCAATTCGTGACCCTTACCTCGGCCTCCTGCTTGGCGCGCTTTTCTTCCTCCTCCTGGCGCCGCCGGAAGTTTTCGTTGTCCATCTTCGCCTCCATCAGTGCGGTAAGGAACCCGTCGAAGATGCCGAAGAACTCCTCCGGCTGCACGATCGAGCCATCCTCGCCGAAAAGCCGCACGGCACGATCGAACCTATCGACGGATGAATGATGCGGTAATTAGGACCCTTTATAGCCACTACTCCCAAACATCTCCAGCAAATTACCTCGTCTTCATATCCTGGAACTGATCCTCCAGCTCGGCAAAACGTACCGACGCCTGGGCGTGGAACTCGCGCATAACCGGAAGGAACCGATCACCGGGCAGTGACGCACCACTACTCCGGTGGAACTCAATCTCCCTGCTGACGTCGGTCAGCCCACCGCGAAGCATCTGAATGTCCTTGTCCATCTCACCGAGCGCTACCTTGGAAGCTTCCTTTACGTGCGGCAAGTCCTCCTCGAGCGTCAGCACGTCCTTGAACTTCTTCTCGACGATCTGCACCAGATAGTGCAGCAGGGTGGTTCCCTTGGCCGCACTGGACTTGGTGTCCGCGAGCCGGTTGAGCGACGCCAGCCGGAACCCGGACGCATTGCCTCGGGCCCCACGGTTCATGTAGTTGCCGAGTGCCAGCACGAGCTCTAGCAGCTTGCGGAGCTTGCGCGATCGTGCTACCTCGCGGGACGCCTCCATGACACTGGCAATTCGCGGTGAGATGTCATTCACCGTCACCTGGAATCGCTTCTTGTAGTGCAAGCTCTTCAGGCGCTGCTCGTAGTGAGGTATTCTATGGGACGCAAAAGTGATAAAGAAAGGGACAACTTAGTCCTAGCTCCAAAGCCTTATCCCTAACGATCTTACTTGGAAATTTCATACAGGAACCGGTCGGCACGGGCCAACGAGTCGATGTCCTCGGAGTGCTCGTCCAGCAGGGCACGCTCCTCAGTCGACGGGGTAAACTTGAGCAGCTGTTCCACCATGTCGATCGGAAGTTGCTCGTTGGAGTCCATCGATAGGATAGCCCTGCAAAGGAAGACCGGTTAGTTATTGGTCCTGAACTCACTCCATTAGTATCACTGGAACTTACTTGGATATCTCTTCGTCTGACATTTTGAGCTTGCTTAGCAGGATGGTGCAGTTCTGCGCTCGCCGACCATCAATGACGGAAAGAATTTTGGTCTTGTTCTTTCCGATCAGGCGTAGATCTTCAATGGATCCATCGTTCTGCAAAAGAAATAAGTTAGCACATGTCCGGGACGCTCGTCTCGTTGACTCGGAACTTACCGCAACGCCATTCTTCTGGTAGGCCGAAAACAGCTTGTCGATTGACTCGAGCTCGATGCTGTTGTACCACTTTGTATCGTCCAGCTCGCTCCAGACCGTACCCTGCAGCTTGCTGTCGGGCAGCTTGGACCAGTTAAAGCTCTTCAGGGGGTTGGCCGGCTGTGGGACGTTCTTCTTCGGCGCTTCCTTCGGCGCGACCGGCGGTTGAGGTCCGCTGCCTACCGGCGCCAGGCTGGGAAGACCGCCCGGAGCAGGCGGTGGAGGTGGCGCGGCCGGCATCATCATCATCGGTGGTGGAGGCGGAGGTGGAAGCTTGCACGGGGCCGGAGGTGGGGGTGGAGCACCGGCTGAGACCTGCCCGTTACAGTTGGCACCCTGCAGTCCCGCCACCTTCTGGTCGTCGGGAATGCTACCCTCGGTGACGAGCCGTTCGAGCCGGATGCGCTCCTGCTGCTCGCTGACGAACCGATGCTGCAGGTCCTCGGCGCGCATCTCCGCGTTCAGCGCCCGCTGGACGGCCTGCGAGTGGTTGGCACTCTCCTTCTCGAGCCGCTCGCGCATCCGAGCGAGCGATGTCTCCAGATCTTCCTTTTCCTGCGTACGCTGGTCGAGATCCTGCTCGCGCTTGGCCAGTCGGGCGACGATTTCGGCATTCTCCCGCTCGAGGTCTTCGGCGCGGGACCGAGCTGCCACCAGTTCTTCCTCCTTCACGAGCAGCTTCACGATCTTCCGCACGTCGATCGAGAGTGGCGCAACGTCGGGATCCTGTAGTTTCAGCGAGGATGAGGTACCGCACGAACCCGTCTCGGATCGCTTGTCCGCTCCCTGGCCATCCGGGTCGATGATGTCGCTGGCGGGGCGTTCCTCGTGCTGGAGTACCAGCTGTTGCACGACCCGATCGAATAGCAGCCAGTGTTGTGCGTTCGGACCGGTCGTCGGAGGTGGCAGCAGCAGCATGTGCTGCAGCAAGGAGAGCAGATGTGGGTAGGCTGGCGAGTGACTGAGCTTGCGGCGCAACAGATCAAACATGGCCGACGCACTCTTGGTGTCCACGTGCTCGTGGTCGAACTTGCGCGCCAGCTCCTTCTCGTCCTCGTTGCGCACCATCTCGAAGAAGTCCAGATGGCGGTTGAGCGTCTCGTTCTCGTGCTTGCGCAGCTTGTCGATCACCGGCTGAATGCCGAGCATCAGGAACTCATAGCGCAGGTGCAGCCGGAACTCGAGGTTCTCCTGGCCCGGGCCGTAGTTCAGCACGGCGTTGATGAACGACATGATGGCCGTCTTCAGGTTGACATCGTCCCGGTACGCACCGGTCGAGCGGTCGAGATCGTTCACGATGCCCTGGAAGCGGGCCCGTTCGGCCGCGTACTCCTGGAAGTGCAGCATCGCCGTCAGAACCTTTTTGTGCCCACCCGGCACCAGGCAGACGGCGCCGAGGATCTCCAGGGCGGCAATCTTGGTCTTGGTGTTGTCGGCCGCCAGCGATCGTGCGATCGTATCGATCCCGGTCGGATGGGCGAGAACGTGCGAGCGGCCGGTGGAGTTATTCATGAGTGCCTTGATGCACCCGATGAGGCTGGTGTGCAGCGGACTGTTGGCCACCCGGATGTCCAGTGCCTGGAGAAGATCTAGCAGGGCCGGTAGACCCTGCAGCTCGATGAACCGGATGACGAAGCTGTGCGCCGACGTCCGTAGGGCCGTTTTGAGTGCATCGAATAGCGCCGTTTGGGACTCGATCTTCGGACCGTACTCGTGCGTCGGTGACTCGTCCGGTGCGCACGCCTTCAGCTGCACCGCCATGTCCTTCAGCCGCTCGATGTAGTGCTCCGGCGAGGGTGGAACCGTCTGCAGCGTCGCACCGTTCGGGCCCGCGTCCAGGGGACTTTTGCGCGAACAGTAGATCTGCCACTTCTTCTGCGGCGGCAGGCTCATCATGGCGGCCTTGTTCGGCGCGGTGAGATCCAGCTCCTCGACCAGCTCGGCGAACTTGCTGTCCAGCTCGTCGATGGCCGGCATCGGTTGGGTGGGCGTGAGTGTCTGCAGGGAGAACACTCCCTCGACCACGCAGATTTCGGGCGGTTCATCGTCCTACGGGAGGGTAAAGAGGGTTTCATTTAAAATGAAAAGAGGGTTTCATTTAAAACGTGTTTGGAGTTCTACACTTCGTTGAGCACTAACAGTTTTGAAAAACAAAAACATAAGTAATTCTTTAACAAAACCAAGAATTTCGAAAAGAAATGCCATCCTGCCGCTCGTGTCGGGCAGCACATGGCTACTTAGACCATTCTAAAGTAAGAAGCACGCTTAGATTTACTGGTGTTGATCATCTTCAAACTTTTTGTTGTTCTTGTTCAAGCTAAGCCCATATACAGACTTCTTTTTAAGTTATCTTTATTCCGGAGATTCTTTTCCAACAGAAACGAAATAGTTGGAATTCTCATGAAAAGTGAACAGAAAACACTTGTGGAGCGTATTTTAGAACCTTTTTTGTTTTAATATACTATTTTAAGGGGTCTTGAATGCCATTTCGTTGCTGTTTTAGGGCCTCGAATGCTTTTAAAGCCATTTTAAGTATTTGAATTAATTAGCTAAAACAATCTTTTTGCAGTTTTAGGGTTTATCGTGGAGCTGAGAAGTAGTATCAAATTTTCCAATAACATTATTCACTTACTATTGTGGATGTAAATTTTAGTATTGATGAGTTCGACTTTAAGTTCTTTCCTTATTGGATGTTAATGTTGGTTTGAACTATGTATTTTTGTACGATAGTTTTGAGGGGAAAAATTTAATTGGAACTTTTTATATGTATATATTAACAATTAAATATTGTGGTGTTGTAATAAACCCAGTTTATCACCTTACATAGGTTGCATCACTGTTTTTCAAAACACCTTATTCCGTAGCAATTTGTTCATGGTTCACATTAGTGCGTTGGAAGTGAAAATGTACTGATAATTCGTTACAATTTCTTCCGTTTATGCTTTGCTTCCTTTCGATCAAATCAATTTGTGCGAATCAAATGTTACGATCGTTAAACAACCAGGCGTGCAATACGATTGATTCCTCTTGTTTGCAATACGCGGTTGATCTACTTTATCATGCCGATTTGAATAACTCGGAGTCGAAGTTGCGAAGAAAAAGAAACACTAGGAAACGCACATAAAAATCGATCACGATCGCACCGGCTGTGTGCGTGTCTTTGAACTAGATCTTATTAAATCCGGCCGCGGAAGATTAGTATGATTCAATTTTCATCAATTTGGTTCAACTACCCCCCATTACCGCATCGCCCAGGCCAGGGAGTGGAAAAAAGGAGTGAGAAATTGGGCCGAATCGAAAGAATGGAGAAAGAAGGCACATAACACTCGGTCAGATAACAAAAAAGGAAATGGAGGGTAGGTAAAGATAAAGAAGGTTGTGTGGTTGGGCGTGTTCTTTTACCATTTCCCCAACACCCAATGCATTTTTTTAAAGGACCCATCTGTTTTTCCTCCCGTCAATAATTATGTTGCTCTGTGGCGCGAAAGGTCGGCAATCGACTTTCCGCTTGGAAATGTGGTTCGGTGCATGATTAACGGTTCTTTGCCCTCCCTGGGGAAGCGCGGGGATGCGCCATGATTGCTGGCACACAACCCGAAGAGTATGATGATTGATTATTGACGTGATTTTTCATTTCCCTCGAGCCCGACCTTTTCTGGTTCAAGTGCAGGAAATCGATCTTGGCGCAGCAATTTCGCTCGTTCGAGGCTCTCGGAATCGAATCGAGCCCTTTTGCCGTCTTTCAATCCGATCGTTTAAAGTCAAAGTTAAAGTAAATTATGTGGGGCAAAATTGTGATCGAACTGAAGAGAAAATAAAACTCGACCCGCGAGGTCGCGCCGGAGAGGGCGTGAGAAACCCTGTACAAACGGTGTCTGATAAGCGCGAAACAGCGTTGAACCTTGGGTTCTTCTCACTTCTTGCATCGGATCGTTATGTCAGGTTAGGGTTTCCCACGAAACCCACCCCATCAGCATGTTGTTCGATGGTTTATCTTCGCACAAGACAACTTTTGTTTTCTTCGACTGCCCTGACATCGATTCTGACGTTCCATTGTTTGTTAGGCCGTGTTTTTTTTCTTGTGGTGGCGTCATTGGCTTAACAAAAGTGAAAGAAAAGTTTGTCCGGTGACCAGTATTCAACCCCAGAAGGTGATCAATATCTTCGGGGCTCGGCGACAGATAGTAAAAAGGTTGGACACACTGTTGTCTTTTCGTTTTCATTAAGGGGGGCGGTGTTTAATTTTGGCTGCCGTTAACCAAGGACAGCTGTTTTAACATAATTGCCCTTTTCGCAACAAATAGTATGTTGAAATTTGGGCAGACATTTGTCCAAGGGAATAGTTGCAGGGACTTTTCGAAATTGCGACTGATAAAATTAAAAATAAAACTACTCAACTCATTCAACGTTGTGAAAGAAGCATGAATAAATGCTAAAAACGTGTTTCTTTCCATATAACTTCGAAAATACGTTTAAATTTTGTTTTTGAATCCACCCTTTCCATGGCACACTGAAACATTTTAGAACAACGTCAGGCACATGCTGACATAGGCAGAGATGTTGTTAGTGCTGAAACAACGTTTCCTGTTGATCAACCGCGAGTAGTAATATTCCTTCTTGCATATGAATCGCATAAAATCACCCCAAGTCGTACATAACATCCGTAAAACGATGGCCAGTCGATCTGTTATCGCAGCTTCGTGAACCAACAGTTGTCACTCGGTTCGCTTTGGCTCTGGAGGATCGAGAAATGCGTACGCACGACCAATTATGTCACTGGAAGTTGCATGGAACGTGCACTCGGTTCAGCTCAATACTTCGAATGCTATCGACGGCTAAATGCAACCGAGTGCAACCGAGTGCACATTACCATTAACACGCGGCATGCAAATTAAACGCGTACATAATCGGTACTCCTGTGACAACGCATCGGGATGTAGTTCATTACACAATCCATCGGTAGATCGGAGGGTTTTCTTATTCGATTGAGATCGTCTTGGAACTTCTCAGACTATTCGCAAGTCGGAAGCTTAAGAACGATGCGGCTTGGGTTAGTTGTACAATTTATGAGAATGCGAACAAATAAAGCGCAAGATTAAAAGTCGGTGAAACCTTGAGTTCCTTACGTTAAGGAAAAGAGGAACCCGCCACCGAATACGGTGATGCACATTAACACCGTTGGTGGTACCATATGGCTGTGCCAGGGGCGACGACTTCCTTATTACTTCGCCAACCTTCACCATTCTTCGCACGGAAAATAAACCCTCTCTAAAGCCAAGGATTCCGCGTGGTAATGGGTGAACATAATTATCAACCGTGAAAGATGTCTGATGATTTGTAAGATAAAAATGCCCCCAACGAATGTCGCACGTCGTCGGGAAGAGCACTTCGGTGGTTTTATATCCCCTTTTATGGGCAATGCCCAATTGAAGCTTCCTTGCGCGGAAAAGTGATCGCCCACCAAGGCTGCTCTTTCTTCTTCGCTGTGGTCAGCGTTCCATTCCCGCCCCGGAGCACAGTATGGGATCGCATTCGCCAATTATGGAATTTATGAGCAACGGTCCTCGTTGACGGGATTGTCCATAATTTACGTACAGTTGGTAAATGACGCTGATCTTGGCACACTTTTTGGCGACCCTTGCGACGCAAAGGGATAGATGAGCGGGCCACCCCGGTATTGTGTCGATGTTCGGAAAGGTTATCACCTTACAAATTACCCCGACGACGACACCATTGAACTTGTAGCTTGATTGTCAATGGGGTTCCAAAATGAGAAAAAAGAATTTCCTTGTTCGAAAAGGATTTACGCAGGACCTTCGTATTTGTCAACATTTGCCCTTCGCATGTAAAGTTATGTTGGTCTGGGACAATTGTTCGCAATGGGAATAAATGTGAAGAAATGTTGGACTGCTAATTAATATTGAACCTTTTTGGTATATTGATTATTTTTGCCTTAGATTACATCTTGTATAATTCATTTGCGAATCATTTGAAGGAAAAATAAGCGTTTATTATTGACGCTCCTTTTAATATTAAACTGATTGAATGATCAGTCTGATCGATCGATTTCGCAAAAGGACTTAATGGAAAGCGAAAATATTATCCTACTTTTCACTTTGTTATACATGCTGGCGCTCCGGAGCGGAGTCAATCTTCGACAATCGTGGCGATCAATTACGAATAAACAATCTATTTATTTTATCATCCTCACGTCGGTTAACTACATATCGTGCCAGGTCGCAAAGAAAGCCCTCTCCCTCTTGTTTTGAACTCAGTTTAAAATGTGTTCCCTCGCACGATACCGATCTCAAACTAAACTAAAGCGGTTAAAATCTCCATCGATAAATCACCGCAACATTGAGTGCTATATTGCTCGGGGAGCTCTACTTCCTCGTTTACTGTTTTTGTTTACTAATTTCATATCGCAATATTGCATCGTTGCACGATGTATAGAGTGAAACGCCGACCGCCGTATGGGAAGGTAGATGACGGCTTACGGCTTCAAACGACGGTGCCCACCGCCCCGGGGCAGGAAGCATGCACCGGCCACGGCTTCGACACGGGTTGGCTCGCCTGATGATAAGTCACCGCGACACATATCGCGAACATGATATCATGATAAATTATTTCTATCGATCGCCTTCTGAAGCCTAGAGTAATGGATCGAGAGTGAAACCGTGGGGCGAGATTGGGATGTGTGTGCGAGTGTGAGAAAGGTTTATAGAGGAACCGGTCAAGTGGCTCGTTCTATGGCTTCGGTACGGTGACTACTTTCTTCCCCGCACGCTCACGAACGAACCCGTCCCATACGCAACCGTGTCGAAAATTTGATTTCGTTAATGTTAAGTTCCCGCACCAGGATGGCGGTCCATCGCTAGTGGCTTCGTGCACACGCGGAAGTCCTCCTGCTGGCCTGTGGCCAAAGGTTCCACCAGGGGTCGAAACCTCTTTTCACCGAGCGTGGTCGTTCGTTCGTTCGCGGCAAGTGTGTGTTGGCGCCTTGTACATCGTCTCGAAGCCGGGGCGCACATGCTCGGCTTATGCTGATAAATGATTGCCCACAGAATCGGACCACGGATCGCAGAGCCACGCAGAGTCTCGTGCGGCGACGCGTTGGCGCAGGCACGATTACGGAACCGATTCGGAGCGATCGGATCCGATTCGGACCGGGTGTTACTGGCTCAGGTTTCTGGAATAAATTCCGCGTGCGCGCACGTGTATCGCGCTGTGAGAGCGGGAAATAAAATATGAATAAATCGGCCCGTGTCCGGCGGCAAATTGAAAGCGTTTAATTCAATCTACGCTGGGCGACGAATTAACTCGCGTCGAAGCCCTTATCGTGGCGTAGGGACAATCGGGAACCACGCAGCTTAATCGAATCAGATTCGGTTACTTGCAGCGGACGCAAGCGGAAGCAACACTTACGGTGGTCAGCCCTGCTCGACTGACAGCCATATTTCCTTTGGAACGAATCAAAAGACTTACCCCTCCGCAGGGCCGCAAGCGACGAACCCGGTTGCGTGGTTTGTTGTGAAATAAATTATCAATTTATTTTGCTAAAACAATTCCTTCGGTTGGGTTACGCAACGAAACCGATCATCGAAACCGATACCTCGAACAACCGCATGTTTATGAGATCGATTCGCCGATAACGATGTGGTCTGTGTAAACAAGAAATACGATCGGCCGTTGCGTCTAATCGTGTGCGATTTACATGATTGACATTAGAATGGCAATCAGGTGGTCCGATTCAGGCTACGAGGGGACATGTTAACAGGGCATCGGAGGAAAGTCTGGCTACTTTTTTTACTGGGCTACCTGCTTCGGGAGGGAAAAGTACTTAGCGTTGCTTACCTGCAGACACCCGCACCACCCTCGGCGGCCACGGAAGGCCGGCATCTTCTTGTGCGCCTTGTAGAACTTGTGCAGATTGGTCTGGTGGTAGTGCTGCTGGGCCGTCGGCTGTACGGTGACGGCCGTCCCGGCGGCGGCACCCGGTGCGGCGGTGGCGTGCAGCGACCCCGGCGTCGGCGGCTGGTAGAAGGCGTCGGCCGTGGCGGTAATGTTGCTGCTGTAGTTACCGGAGGCACCCTCCGGCGTCGTACCGTTGCTGCTGGTGACCGCTTCCTTGCATATGTGGGGCAGACTCCAGTTGCCGAGGTCGGGCAACCGCGTCCGCAGCGTGCTCAGGTTGATCGGGCACGTCGGGATACCCTGGACGGAGAGATTAAAAATCATTTAATCAATTTGGAAAGATAAAAAAAATACCGCCGACTTTGAGCGTCATTACGAAAATTTCTTTTTAGCAAAGCAATGAAACAAAAAAAAAACGAAGGTAATCCAATGAAGTGGCTAAATCCGCATTAGGCGTGTTGCACCTTTTCCTTTTGACGAAGAGACGCGTCCGGCGTGTGGACACTTAACGATAACAATTTGTGCGCGCGCTTGCACGACGTGTTTGCATAATCCAGGTGTATTGCTTTTCTCTTCCCTTTTGTGTGTCTGTGTGTGTTTTTTTCTACTTCAAACTATCTTCACCTTTCTCTAAGACATCTGGGCTTGTGTGGCTTTTTGTACCGCCCAATTTGTACCGTCTCCGGCCGTTTGCCAAAAAAGTTGAGATAAAATATTGAAAGAAAAAATACCCACAAAAAAGAGTGAAACATACACAGACACACAGGCAAACTTTTTAACGGCAAGTAAATCCGCCATTTCCGTCTCAAGGAATGCAAAGCGCGGAGGTGATGTCCCGAGCCCGCGGGAGAAAACAAACTCCGGGAGGAGGAGAAGAAGGAGGAGGAACAGGGAGCGGGAGCGGCCAACGAAAGGGAAAGGTCCGTGCGAATCTTAGCCTTCGGTCAAATGGCCCATTAATTATGTATATGCTCACTGGGGGGCGCGCACTTTGGGAGTGCGATGTTTCACCGAAGGTAAATCTCGGCTTTTCTTTTCTTAGCCGCCATTTTCTCTTCCTTCTTTCGTTCGTGCAGCGCGCACCCCGAGGGCGAAATCGGGTTGCTGCCACCTTTTGACCACCCACCGCCCCCCCTCGTCATAACCATCCTCGCTCTTTTCTTTTCTTGGCGCAGTTGTGTCGTTTATGTCTAACATTTTTCAAATTTTGTGGCCATTTAGTTAAATTTCATTTTCAACCGAAAATCGAACCGAACCGACCACTTTCGCCCCGTCCGGCGAATCAATCGACAGTAATTTGAGTGATGCAAACGAACACACTGACACATGTTGTAACGCCCGCCGGTACGGTTCGCAACGATGAGAAAAAAAGAGGAAGGATGTGAAAAATGACATTAAAATCTCTTCGCGCGTTTTGCTCAATTCTTTAAGTGCGTTGTTTCTTTTTTCCATGGGCTTCTTGGATTTTAAATCCTTTTGGGCGGTTCGTCATTAGAAATGGCAAAGTACCGCTCAAGCTCCGAGATGTCATCTGGTCGGTTTGCACACCGTCCCGCACGGCGTACCGTTGACCCAGCGTTCCCCGGAACGTAACGTGATTTTGTTTTTGGCCACAGGAGAAGTTACCTTCAGCACTCTAAAGAAAGCGATCCGCCGGGCGTACGACCGTGGTTAAACACTTCCGCAAGGGTCTCAAGGTAAGGGTGGAGATTGGGTTAGATTGGGGACTTTTTTTCGCCACTTTTTAGTAGTAGGTTAGGAAGAAAAGGGAGCGAGAGATCGAACGAAAGGTGCCTTTCTTTCCGCCACTTGGCCTATCGATAACCGCATTGTACGCGATGAGTCAGCGATTGTCCGACGGATTCGGAAACGGTCACATCACCGCGTCTCTTGTTTTTCCTCGTCACCCCGTGTCGTCAAGCGAAGGGAAAGAGTGACGGGAAAAAATAAAACATCACGAGATTGGCCACTTGTCCGGTACCCAAGTGCCCTTCTGGGGCCGGTGGCTGAATGGCTCTCCTTGTTCATTTCAGTGTGTGTGTGTGTGTATGCTTGTGAGTTTGGCAGGTGTGATGTAACCTCCTAAATGAGTTAAATAAATTGACCGAAGATTAAATAAGAAAACGCACGCGGGAACTCTTCGTAATCGGAGGAATGCGATTGATTATGTTTGGCCGAGGGGATGTTCCTTTTAGGGACGGGATTTTCGGCAACGTGCAGTTTCGTAAGATAAGGTGGCCTGTATCAATTTTTGTGCAAAAAAACTAAACAAAATAATAAAATATGCCTCATATGCAATTGCAATCAGATTCGATATACGTTTGACCTGAAGTTTGTGCTATTTCATTATCATTTAAATCTGTTTAAACAATTTTGCGATAAAAACATACACATATTTCTCCGTACTCTGGTTTTGTTTAGCATTTTCTTTTTCTCTGGTTGGGTTTCAGAGATCAAACTAAGCGTCAAGAAGAAAAGGTCAGTTTCCTTTCTTCGTTTAAACGACTTAAAATCTAAACTTAGATCAATAGTAGATTTGTTTCGTGTTGGCTGTACTGTGGATCACATTTGAGAATCGCAGTCCATTTCTAAGAATGAAATGATAAACGATAACATTGATTTAGACGCGAAACAACATACTATGAACAATGCAATTAAAAAACAAAAATTGCATCTTGTTTTATTGCTGGTCTAGATTCTGCAAAAAGAAGTTTTAGAGCAACCCATTATTTTATTCTACATAACTATTCTATCTACATCTATAAATCTTATTTAAAACAATCAGACTATACTCTTGACCTATTTAACCTCGGTTCAACTTTGACAACGGCATTTAATGAGCATGCCAAAAACGTAACTAATTTTTCACCACCTCAAAAATCATGTTGGCGTTTCAAATCCCATTAGCATCTCGATCGTTTATAATGTGACGCGTTTCGACAAAAAAACACACACGCCAACCACGGTAAATGGACATTGGCTGGCGCTCTCTAATTGGAGTCGGAGGCTACTGGAGCCCACTGCTAGGTACATTGTCGTGCCGTTTGCGGTAACCTAATCGACAACATGCTGCTGTTGCTGCTGCTGAGCACACATTGTGTTCGCTTGCTCGTGTAATGATCGGTTCGGTAGCCGTCAAAGGCGTTTAAAGTGTGTGATTTTGCATACAAAGCTATCCCTTGTGTAGCTTAAGGGCGCTATCGAACCGATGATTACATATCGGCCCGTTTTGTTGCACCGTCTCGGAAAGCGAGTGTATTCAAAACGGAACACTTTGCATCGGAAATCAGATCGACAGGGCGAAGTCGGTCCCGACTGCCGACGGGGTTCTGAATACCTTGGCTGAAAAAGGAAACCATTAGGTTGTGGGTCCTATCGCCGTTTACCGATCAAAGCGACGAGTGGCGGGAGATCCTTCGGAATCTTGGAAGAAAAATCTAATACATCGCATGAGCGGTAGTCACATTAATCATGTCACTAACGTGACAGTAACGTTCCGGCACTCGAACGGCAAGGTCTTAGGTGGAGGTTGTTACACTCATCAGTACGTCAGCACGACGCACCCGGCAACCAGCTCGGCGTCCTTTGAGCGAACGTGAAGGACCTTCACTGCTTCTCTCTCTCTGAGCCGGTGGATCAATGAGTTCACCTGGTTGCACCAAACACGTGACGGTGGCACACCTTTCTATAGGCGACTTCGACTTCAGACACATTCGGAAGAGAAGTTGTTGGACCTACATTCATCCTCGTGGTGGAGCCATCGCCACTGACCTTCGCTGCGACGACTTGGAGGAAACATTCCGAACACGTACACACAGCATTGTGCCGATCATTACGGTGAAGTGATGAAGTCGTATGTCACCCGTTCAACTTGGAGTACTCCCGAGTGGACAGGTTTAGGCACTGGTTAGGTTCGTAGGAGCTTAGGAGGAAACACGCTGACGATGGTTGCTGCAGCGTAAAGTGCAGGGTCCAGCGTGTTGTCCATCCATCCGGACTGTGACCCGGTTGCCTATATAAACACAATCGTTCAAACACATCGTAAATCACACACCGTAGAGTCGCTCGTCGGAGGGCTACCGTTAGGGGCACACTGCACCTTTTAATTCCCGGTTGGTGTTTAGTTTTCCCGAACTCCCGAACGTGTCGCTTTTCACCGCATGTGCCCCCGCTCGGTTTTGGGTTGGGGAAAGTTAGAGAAAAACGGCCCCTCCAAAAGGGTCGACAGGGTCCCGCCAATGTACCAGCTTTCTCGTGCGCCTTTGCACCTGACCCCGGCGGGCCAAAGTCAAGGTGGACCGACGTGACGTGACGTCGCGGGACATGATAAGTCCGCACCGTAGATACCACCGCTTGTTGGGAAAGTTGATAAAACAAATATTGGCCTGTTTGCGACTCCGGTACGCGGGGATCCCGTTGGCGATAAGCGTTGAACTGGGCAGCGCTTTCTGAAGGGTAATTGTGCGCCATTAGCCAGCTAGCGTTTGCCTTCCGGAACGGTTGGTGTTGGTACTTGTTGTGTCCAGCCAGGGTACGCTTGCGACCAAGTGCCATTATCTAGATACCGAAATGCGGAGACTCAACAAACAGCGCTGGAATCTGGTAGGAGATACCGTGGAGATAACGAATGTTTTTAAATTAAGCTTCAGCGTAGGTTCTCACACGCCTCGAACATGATCTTTAGCGCAGCAAAGGGTGTTATATATTTGTCGTATATAAGCTGGAATAACTCAAGTTTCTCATTTCCTGTCAGGAATCGCGGATTCCGGAGAATTTGTTATTGCTTTGTGACACAATTATTCTGTTATCTTCTTAATGCAAAGATCCCCATGACGACCCTTGGAGACAACCGACAATCTTGTCCAAGACGTCAGATCAAGAATGATACACTCTATTGCCATCGAAGCCAACCTGTTTAGGACCAACTTGTTCCAATCGCTATAACCGGTCCTTCGGAACCGAGTAATTCGAAATCGAAAATCTTAATTAAGCATAAACCAAAAACCGTAGAGCGGTTCGCAGCGGCGGTTATCTCCCACAAGCACACACCTCCTTAAGCCACGCCAACTTTCACCTGTCCTCCCAGCGACGACGGGAACGATCCGAAAACCGACCGGTCCACGGTCCGGTTCGGTGCCACCTTCTTCCGGCAAACCTATGATTAAAACCAATAAATCCAATCATGCCTTTTAAGATTCGCCAACAGGCCAGGCGTCTTGCCTTCTGCACGCTCCTCTACTTCTTGGCCAAAGTGTACGCCCTCTCCGATGCAACAGGTTGACGTCGCTCGTTGACAAAAAGGACACCATAGGAGGAATTTGGCTGCGGGGGACTGCGCCTGACTCACCGATAATGATAGAGGACCAGTGCGTACTGTAGCGTGTGTGTACGTGTGTGTGTGTGTGTGTGTGTGGCTGAGTCGTATGCTGATGAGGTAATGGCCCGGGGGAGCGTGTGTACCGTGCGTCACACTTGTCGTCGTGCTGTTCAGGGTGTCTGTTCCTGGCGACTTCCTCGACCACAAGACGTGCGAGGCCACTCCCTCGAGCAGCGATGAGTGTGCGATTTTTCCTAAAAGAAATTAGCACTTTCCATTTCTAACTCGCACGAGAGGTATGAACGTTGGTGGTCGAATGTCGTGAGCATGTGCGTTTCATTAAATAGACGTCAATTCATGGGCTGCTTTGATGCGAATGCGAAAAATTTCCCTGTTCTTTTCGATCCGTCTGTAAAGGTCTGTATTGAAATCGATTTACCCAATTGTAAGAGATCTCGTTTCTATTGTTTTGTTTATATTTTTCTTCTCATTCTGGTTTTTAAGGAAACAATATTCATACCCTTCCGTTAACCTCCCTTCCACTCGTAATGCCTATAGACTACATTACACTCCGCAACAACCTTTAAAATCTGATGACGTTCTCGTTGACCTTTACGGAAACATTTTCGCTTTCCTCGATTCCGCTTGCCCTCCCGGCGGTGGGAACCGTGGGGTGGAGGTGTGCAATTTCCGGCCAAAAGTGAAAGAGCACAAGTGCGACCACTGGAAAATTGCTCTTTTACGTCAGTGGGAAGGAAAATTGTGCTCAAGGTGAGGGTAAATGGAGGTGAGAAAGTTTTGTGGGTACATTCATTTTCTCAAGTGCGTACGCGCGGGGGTGTTGATGTTTACAAAACCTTGACCGTGGGATGATTTTGTGTTAGGAAGTAGAACACATCTTCTTGTGGTTTCTTCTTGTTTTGCTTCTTTTATCTTCGTTTTTTTCTTTTTTATGATCGTGTTATTCTTCCTTAAGTCTAATAAAATGCTGCAAGTAAATCATTAAAGGCAAAGGCAGCAATTTAAATTAATAGTTAATCACTTTTGTTGTTATCGCATCAAGTTGACGATTGAATTGACGTTTTTCATAAACAATGAACCGCTTGCCGTACTGGATTTTCCTCCCCCTCCTTATGGGGGTGGTGCGAAAACCAAACCAAGCTGCACTTAGCCACAAATCACCGAGCCGAGTGTTAGTTAGCGCAAGCGCCATTATTGGCCCCAGGCGCTAATCGATTAATCCGTTCGTTGCTGGCTTAAGCCGCCGTCGGGTAACGGTGAAACGGTGGACAAATCGCAAAACCACTACCAGGACCACCAAGCACCAATACCACAAACGGCTCTTGCGCTTAAGTGTTGTTGTTTGTGGTAACGGCAGTTGCAACGCGTTGGCTTCCTAATTCTGCGCGCGCCTTGCACTCGATCACGATAATCGCCAATTAAATGCATCGCTAACAAGTGCACCCCGCATTCGGGTCGGTAGCGAACGTGCACCGGAGCATGGCGATAACGACGACGGCGATGACGAAGTTTAACGGCATGGGTAAAGGGAGGGCCACTTTGCTTTACATTCCCTCCTCCACTGGTGTAGAAGTTGGAGGTTCAGTCCAGTGTCTGAGAATGCTAATAGCAGGCTGCAGGAGACTTGTATCGAGACGCCGGAAGCGAAAAGTCCCCGGGAGTCACCAACACCATAACCGGGGCGCACTTTAAACCGGTTGAACTTCTGTTCTGCGTAAATGCGTTTTGGTGGCGCCGCAAATGAAGGGTTCACCCTCTGCCGGCCTCTAGGGTGTGAACTCCAAAAGGTTAGCTCAATGTCACGTCATTTTGCTTTGGTGTTTCTTTTGTACACGGGACCGTCCCGAGCTACTTCCAGATATCCTAAGGTATTCGCTGCCCCCGGGGATGGATCGGCGAACCCGAAACGAGCGCAAATCAGTTCAATCATGAGTCGGATTCAATTAGACGCGGTGTGAAATCTATTTCGTCTTTCGAATGGATGTTTAAACAAAGTGAGACTCTGAAATGGCCTTTACTCTCCGAGTCGTGATATTTTCCTCTTGTTTGAGCGTGTTCTCAATCCTGTTGGGGTTTGTTGTGGAGAAAATAACAGATACTTTCTGCTTATGTTTTCTTACCTTCAGTACGATTAGTTTAGAATGTGCAATGCAATAGCTTTTTATGTAATTTAATATATTTGTTTTTGTATACTATTTTACAAACTACATTTATTTCGATGTTATATGAAAAAGATGTTCCTTTAACAGGTAGACAAAGTTTATAATTTTATATTTAAAGTTCAAAAAGTATAATAAATGTAAATACACACCGTTAGTATCTGATTGATTTTTCGTTTTTCAATTTACCTTAAGCAGCACAAAACAAGTACAAACGAACTTGATGGAAAAGGTGTACTTTCTTTCCCTCCCCACCCGTTGCGCCGTCGCTGCATTTGCCCATGGAATTCCTTCCTCGATCTAACATCGTGAGCAGCAAAGCCCGGTGTGTTGAATCACTCGAGCTCGACATTTCCGACCACGGTAATCAACGTTTACGCGGGCACAAGCGCCAACCAACGGGATGGTGGAGCGGAAAAATAAAAATGCAACCTTTTCCAATACCCGACGTGTGAAATTAATTTTTTTGACATTTCCTACTGACCACCGCGGCCGCGCGTTGAGGTGATGTGATGCGGGAAATGTACCCGATCATTCTGTCTATTACGCGCAGCACCTTGCACAATCTGTTTTCCCTTGCGCGCTTGCTATCGCTTGGTCGATATGGAATTTGGTGCAAGAATGTTTCCGCGAAGAAAATTGGATGTTTTCTTTACGCAACTGCGAATAGTAGGCGAATTTTAAACGAAAGCTTATGTTGTTCGTTGTTTGATAACGGGAGGGTAATTGAATGGATTACAAACATGATTTACATTTTCTTTTTGGCTGCGGTTAGGCGTAAATTGGAGATTCTCAAATCGATTGAAATCCATTCTCACGCGCTCTGAAGGAAATCGATGGCAATTGATTGACGTGAGGAATTGCACAAATTTGCTTTCTTTGACTTGTTTTCTTTCCTCCCCGGAGCAGAAGAACTCTTGGCACGAGCTTCTCTCGAAAAGCGGTGTGAAATTGACTAATACGATTCACACGAAAACAGAATGAGCCACAGAAACGGAGCCGAAAGCTTTGCTTTGGTTTTCTCCCATTGAGCGTTTTCCTCCGTCAATGAGTGTTGAATGGTGTGGCAAGGAGCCATTAGCATATCATCTGGTGGGAAGAAAACCTCCGATCGATCGCGAATAGAGGCAGGTGATGATTCTTTCACCATCTTACCCTGCGCCTCGGTGTTGATACACCATCACCGCTTTTGGGAACTCTTATGCCGTTCGATTCCCACTTTCTTGAGCGCAAACGACGCTCGCGGTGGTGTAAGCGAGCCGGAGAGCGCGCAATGCTGACCAATTAAGCATCGAACGGTGAAATTAATGTTAAACATTGGCGCACGGTCCGGTCAGCTGGAATGTGTTGTGCGCCACCCATCGACACACCAGTCCGAGCTGCTGCGGCGTCGGAGTTGTTTGTTTGTTTTCCGGGCCTTCTTTTCTCCAGTGTCCATCCTCCCAACACATCGTGATGGTATGTTGGTGATCGGATCCGCTCCGGGCAAGGTGGGAACGTGCTGGCGAGGCTAATCGAAACGTTTGGCAGCTAGCGTTTTTGTTTGAAAAAGACGAGAAGCAAGCCAACAACGCCGCGCCGCTCGGAGGAAGAGCGAAAGGTGAAAAGAAAAACAACCTAAATGGTGTATTGCAAATTTGCAAATAATAGATGCAACCCGCTTTGCGCCACGCGATTTTGCGGGCGTGGGAAAAACGTGTGGTTCGTTAGCTCTTCCGCCCGGTCCGCTTTGATGCGATGGTGAATAAAATTAACAAGTGATTTGGAAACGCGGAATGTTTTACGGGTAGCTGGTCTAATTAGTGCAAAAGCGGGGAGATTAAAATCTAATCTTATCGCAGTGGTTTTATGCCCCAATTTTTGGTAACTGTGGTAGAAAAAAGCAAGGGTAGCAGAGGAGATATTAAAAAAATATTAAATAATTGATTGGATTCTCATTTTAATTATTCACAAGTGCCTTATAACTCAAGCATCTCGATAGAATTGGAGAAAAATAATCGTTCGATGAAAGGTAAAGGCTCCGCTATTGGCAAATTATTATTTAGCTAGCAACTTCCATTGCAATAACGATGCAAATGATACAATCATAAAAAGCTCCATGTTGTCTTACAAGTGTGGAAGTTATTTTTAGCTTTTCTGCCACCTTCCCTCAACCGTTTGCAGTTCCCTCCAAGCCCTTCCCCAGCCTTAGCTGGTAAAAGTAATATCCACTACAGCCGAACCTAATACCGTAATTGCGATAAATCATTCCATTAGATCCTCGTGACAGCTGGACCCGCTCGTAAATATGACGTAATTAAGTGCTTGCGTCCACAACGGGAGAGACAACCGAGGTGCAGCGCAGGATGAGGCGTTTCCTTCCCTGTGGAGGTCGCAGAAAACGGCGGGACACTCGGGACTTTGACATACACGTTTGGTGCAATTTTACTTTCCTCCCGGTCTTGGTCGGGCAACCAAGGATGTAAAGCATGGGAACAACCCCAATGAATATTTATAACCGGCAGGGTTACGACTGGGCGCCGAAGTAATGAACTTGATTTATTGATAACCTTACTACGCCCAACACCCGCCTTGGGGGGTGGTCCACTATTTATGATCGGTCGGTTGCGGATGGCAAAGGTGAGGTCCTTCGTTCGTTTATTTGAAATATTAGATGGATGAAGTCTATTACTTTCTCGGGAGTGTTTCCTCCACAAAACAAACGTTATTTCTCTTGGATATTGTTATGAAAGATACATCCCTACATGCATGACAATACCTGCCGCTTGTTTTTATTACTTTTCTTACGGTTTAAAAAATAATCCACCAAACTTTCTGTTGGTAATGGTAGCTCAAATAAAAACTGTCCACCGTCCAATGGCTCCCTTCTAAAAAGCTTCCGGCAAATGAAGACACCCTTTGACGAACTCGTAAGTAGAACGGCTCCGTTCCGACAAGCTGCTCTCGGATCGGACATGTGCATCTGGAAATTGGGCGAAAGTCACCGGCACCGTCACCTAGTTATTGCCTTTTTCCTTTGTCGCAGCTGAATGGTTTCACTCCCAAACTGCCTTTCCCATCGCCACCGTTTTCTCCGATGAGACCAGAATAATTACTTTCACTGTTCGCAGCGATGGGCCCGCGTTTGCGTTGGTTTTAGGATCACCCTTTTTCGGGATCTGATTCGCCGTTCAAGTGCGTTGTAGTTTTTATTATTTCTATTTTACACCGAATGAAAATCGAAAGCGCAACCGTATGGAATGTTGGTTTGGTTTTACGGCGGTGAACGTCCGTCCGGTGTTGTTGCGTATGCAAATGTCCGCCCCGAATGGGGGCACGTGTTCTGAATGGGCAATTGCAATTGCGGTGTCTTCAGCGAGCCACGTTTGGTGCAGTTAGATATACAGGACGTACAACCGGATCCGTTGGATCGGACAACGATCGAACGGCTCGGGTGCGTGTCAGGCACGTCAACCTGCGCGTTCTTTCTGGGTCAGAAGCAATAAAATCGATCAATCGATCGTTTGTCACAAGACGAAGGAATTTTTGTTAGAAAAAGAGACGAAGAGCGTATTATTTATGGAACGGATCGGTTAAGCATTCTTTTGCATTCGTTGGTCTCATGTTAGCCAACTCTTGGTGTTGATGGGAATATGATGTGCTTTATGTATTTTAAACCATAAATTCATTTGCAAATCCCAAGTGAAGGAGTGTATAATGAAGATGAATGTGGTTAAATTAATGTACGTGAGTGAAGCCGATGTTTATGGATGGTTGTGCTACACAGGGCACAATGTCGTTTTTGCAATGCTTCATGCAATCATGATTTTCATCGCTTTCAGTTTTCATTTATGTTTGAAAAATTAATCATCGTTTAAAAACAGTATGGCAAAACGTGTTTAATTGGTTTCCCGAATCATTTTTAAATTTTTCAACAAAACATGTTAATGTTTTGAAGTTAAAGAACGTTGTAACGAATAAAACAAAATTCAAAAGTCTTCAATTCAAGTAGGTATCGGTTCATTTCCTCCTTTCAAAAATCCTTTCGTAGCACAATTGTCCCCACATGATCGCTTTTGACCACTCTCATGTTAATCGAACATTTACGTACCTTCCACGGTCCATAAATCACGAACCTGATTAAAGTTGTTGTTTTCTCAAGACCCATAGTTTGCTGTTTACTAGCCTGGCGCTAATGACTGTTACAAGTTATTGGTTCATGGTTACGCGTAAGGGAACATAATCGTTCCCTAGCTCGAGCAGCCGACGATGGCTGAAGCTGCAATGACCAGCGACCAGCGATTTGGAATCCAACTTATTGAACGCATTTTGCGTAACTCCGGTGTGGTGCGGTAGGCCTTCTTCTAGACGTGGTCAAACGTGGTGAACTTTACGTTTTGGAGTCCCGTGGAAAGTATTTTCTTTCTCATCGCTAACGTTCCAAAGCGAGGTTGTGACGATCCGTCCAATTGACCGACAAGAATGACGCTGGCATAACTGACTGGTCATTAATTTTTTAAACTACTTTCTGTATCAACCGTTTTTGCAGCTGCAAGCCCTCGCTCCCTACCGGTAGCGCCCCGTTTCGGGAGATGGATAATTTGTCGAACGTTCGACGTGGGGTTCGTCGCTTTGCGCGCGGTGCGTTGAAGTTCTTTGTTGGTAACGCTCTTTTCTTCAAACGAACCCGACATCTCACCACCTGCGGGACATCGCGGAAAGCTAAAAAGAGTATGTCTTTCGTTGTTTTCTGGATTGTCTTATGTTTTCGGCATTTTCTCGTTAGCACTCCCGGCACCGCTCGGTAAACGATGGAAGGTAATTTCTGACCTATTACCGCGAACCCGTTATGTTAGACCGCCGGCTTACATGTAGGCTTTCTCTCCGGGGACACTCCGGGGCAAGTATTGGAATCTTGAACGCACACACTCCGTGTGATGTAACGGTTCGCTATTTTGGAATCGCTTTTGGGGTGCAAAACTGTCTAAAAATTCCACTTGCCGATTGATGTTGGCGGCGCTTCAAATCGAAGAATGTTTTCGGTAATGTGTGCTGTAATGGTTTGAAATATTATGCGCCAAAAAAACCAGAAATACACCATTTCGTTACCCGCCGACCGTTTTCGCGCAATCCCTCATTGAAACACTCCACTTGGCAGGCTCCGCACCCCAATACACTGTCGCTCATGCTCGTTGCAAGTGCCGGTGTTACTGTAGGTTATAATTAGATGAGCGTAAAATGTGCAAACATTTTTCACCATGTACCGTGCAAATCGTGAGCAACCCATACGGGCCTTCATGAAGCGCTTTTGACGGTGTCATAGTTTTTTGTTTACAGTTGCCTACAACGGGGCTTGCAAAAATGTGTAACGTTGTAAAAAATAATCATCCACTAAACTGTTCTTTGGGTGAGGAAATTAAAGCCCCATTTGTTGCTACCAATCGGGCGGTTTAAAACGGAACAAAAACAACGAAAACATCTTGAAAGGAAACCTTCATAGCTAAATAGTACACATCACAAGGATTTTTGGAACACTTGTTATATTTTTTAAATGTTTTATTACATTTTTAGGAATGAAAATCTTATACTTTCTGAATTTTTTTATCTGCAGTTGCCACACCCACTTTTCAAACAAAATTTGAAGATTTTTTATATTTAACCTGAACAAAGCTGGAAACGAACTTTACTTAAAGCTCTCAAGCGGCCTTCGAATCATCGTCGGAATCAGTTGTGATTTACACGGTACTAAATCTGTCTATCCAGTGATCGTGTCGGATTGTGTTCCGATCACCTTCAACTGTTTTGGTGCTGTAGAGGAGATGAGTTCGTCAATTGAAAACACCTCTCAGCATCGGTGTAGCATCCCCGTTCGTTCGTTGACAGGCGGGTCTGTGTCGTACCGTAGCGCTCTAGCGTACGCCACGGTGCAGGGGATCAATCGGTTGAACGAACTTTCCATCCAATGGCCATGATGACAATGCACCAGCATGACAGAAAGCCGTCCTTCGCAGCGATAATTGCATTCACTTCAGTGTGCACGCTTATCTGGGATGGGGGTTCGTTGCTTGGTGTGGTTTATTTTCTTCAGCTCACCGGCAACTTTTATTACGACGTTAGACGGGCAGGAAAAAAAGATCTCCATGTTGCAGATGCAAATGCATTCGGGATGATGGGAAATGAAGCAATCTTGCACTGCGCATAGATTCATCAATCACGACGGGAACGGGAGGGGTGGATACGATGATGACCTCCAGCGATCTGGTGTGTGAGTTTCCGCTGGTGGAGTGGAGTTTTTTTCCTACCCTCTTCCCCCCTTTTTGTTGTTCAATATCCCCGCATCCGGTTTTCCGATGCAGCCCACGGTCATCAAACCGATGGAAGAGAAATGAAAACCAACCTTTGGGCACAAGCGAACGGAATACGGAATTGCGGGCCGCGTTTGAAATGGAAGTGATGAATGATGTTTCGTCTTGCGCTTTCCTTCGTCGGCACCTCGCGGTGTGCGAAGAAAGGCGCAAATGCTTAACCCGGCGTCATTGTCGTTTTGACGCCTTTGGCGGCAATGGAGAAAAAAAACTCCCGGCCAGGCATCAAGAGCTTCACACTTTTTTCCATCATTTTGTTACGATCTATCTGTACATCCGATCGCTGAACTTTTTTCTTACCCCTCCTTGCTTGACAGATGCAGGCTGTGTGAATGTAAATCGCAGCTTATCCTTCCGTAGGGAATTTTTTTATTGATATTAACATTCGAAAGGCATGAAAGTACATAAGAAAGCAATGCTAGATCGGCCCTATCATAGCATCAAGTGATCGTTTGTTCATAAAAAAATGGAAGCAAACCGACGACCGATAGAAAAGTCGAACCTTATATCATAAAGCAGAACCGGAAAGTCCATTACAAATTATCTACTCTTCTTTGCGCTATCGTGCGTCGCCATCGGGGCGAACGGTTTACCGCACGACAACGCACAAGACAACTCGTCCCGTTCCCGTACGGTTGCAGATGAAAATGTTTACGAGCCTATCGCACGAGCACCGCACTTCCTGCGCCTGTCCGGGAGCTTCAAACGACATGCCATAAATTGTAAACGCACCAATTAATTAAGGCAGGTAATTAATTTACCTAATCTCGGTCGTTCCCTGCCGTGTACGCGTCTGCCTCGCGTCTCCCGCAGTCGAGCAAGAATGCGTGGAACGGTGGCATGTGCGCAGGAAGATTTCGATGTTCGGTGAACTTTTACTTTCCCTAACCGCAAATGCCCTCGGGGTGTTTGGTTCACGGGGGTTTTCGTTTTTCGGTGCCCGAGGGTTGTTTTAGATGTAGGGATGCTTTTACTTCCCCAGATGGACAGCAGCACGAAGATAAGTAAGAGTTTACCGATGAACGGTGCCTGTTTTTAATACTCACCAATTTGTTTTATTTTCATTTTAATGTCGTTATACGAAATAATCCGAAGAAAAATGCTTACCTGCAATTAAAAGAAAGATACAACTATTTAGTATATTGCAAAACATTGAAGATAACGCAAGGTTCGTCGCCTATCATCGTATGAAATCTTTCGTAATTTCTCTAGCGTTCCTTAGAGAAATCAATGCTTTACCAATGCTTGCGAGTGTTTAAATGCTTCCCATTTGAGGACAGTTTGGCTCGGCTGTTTTGAGGCCAGTGGCACATCACTTTCCTGCCCTTTCCGCACCTTCGCCCCCTTGAAGCTTATTTGAATTCAATTTGTCATTTTAAGCCAAAGCCAATGATGACAAACGCCCGCTGTAGAACAAGCTGTACGCAAGCCTATGCAACCGGTTAGTGTGAAGTATGGCAAGATGATTCAGTGTTCGAAACGACACGCGCTCTACGGCATGGCGGCAGGTGATTATTTAATATCATCTGCCGGAATCTCGATCCCCGGCGAGACCTGTTTCTCGCTCGTTCGGACTCGGGCTCGAAGAAATAAACAAAGATATTATCTTAAACTGTTACAACGAATGGTTGGAGATAAGGAAGAAACGTTTGTGGGTTTTTTTTCCCTCCTATCCGACAGATGGCCAAATGTGTCTGGGCGTTATTATATCGTTTGATGGCGATATTGCTTCTTCATTCTTTTTTGTTTTGTGTAATAGAAACGCGTAAAGCTCCATCGAAGGTAACTGATTGAAAATAATTTCACAAACACAGTTAGAGCGCGATCTCCCGAGAGCGGCGAGTTTCGCTACACCGGTAAATTATGAGGCGAAGAAAATTGATTGAATTATGCCATTGACACGCTAAAATTGGCCACGATCGATCCTCTGAACGAGCGGCCCTGAGATGCGCCCTGCTCTGAGTCAAGAGCAAGGTAAGCGTACGCTTTGTTGTCTATTTTTAGCGTTTTGCGATGGGAAACTCGTCCACACTCGTGGTTTGCGGAGGCCGCCTCTTCCTCCGGTGGAGGACTTTTTGTTTGGGTGATCATGTTACTCGATTGTTTGTTTGTTGATTTTTCTTTCTCCTCTTAATAGGACGAGAGCTGGCTCGTCTCTTCGTGTATCTGTGTCGGTGTGGCGAATTGTCGCGATGCCGTAATTGTTGCCGGCTATTAGTTTCATCATGTTTTTTGGCCCAAGATCACACGGCGTCTCGCGAGTGGGCACAGTCGGTCGCGTAAGCGAATGTGCGCGGCTGCATTTCCTAGGCACGCACAGGCAGATACTCTACGGAGGGACGCCAGGGATTACCCAGGGCCGGGTGGCTGCGCGAAGCGAAGGGTAGAAAAGTGCGGATCGCAAGCCCGAAAGTGTGTCACCGGGTGTGCTTCAATCGCCAGCGTCGTCCCGTTGGGACGATTGAGAAAATTATGTTAAAGCTCTTCACCATCGAGAGAGTGCCGTAAGGAAGGGACGATAACCAGAGAGGGGGGGGGGGGGGGGGGGGATTAAGGACGGGCAGCGGAAGATGTAGCATGCGGGAGGATAATAATTTATAGCACTTTATTGCTTCACATCGTATCGCGCGTTGTGTACGCATTTTTCCCGGCCCCAGCTCGCTTCGATGTTGCTTGCTTTAAAATCCGTCGCCAAGCCACGACGTCGGGGGCCTTCGGGAGAGAATGTGGCTCGCGCCAATCGGAGGATATATGTATGGTTGTTATGCTATTAACGGGCGAAGGGGGGGGGGGGGGGAGGTGGCGGAAAATGTGACGGAATTTATCACTATCACCTTCGTCACCGATTTATTCGCCCGAGAGCCAGGGTAGGAAGGGCCGGGAAGAAGAGAGTGTCGAGTGTCATTTGGGTGGAAATATTCGAATCCCGTAGGGAATGTCCAAGCGGTGGTTGTGAAACAAAGCCGATCTTCTCCACGGGATTGCTCGCCGTCATGGTATCGTTAGTGGAGGACGCAAAAAGTGCATTGTGCGTATGCTATTTTGTAACAGACGACGATTCATGTTCCTCGTATTAATGTTTGCCTAAAAGATTATTTAATTCAATGTTGTTATACATCTGGACTAAGTAATGCTGAAACAAATTTTCACGAAGCCCAAAAACTGGTTTTAACATGTTATGCTACTGCATTGATATGTTGCACAACATGAATCGGAAAGCCGATGTAAACATTGTACCATGCCCGGGGTCGAAAACATCCCTTTTCTTGCATGCGATCACTACGCGTCGGCTCCGTCAAGGAAGCGTCAACTGATGCGCGCAACCACGATCGAGCAACTAATAAAACGAGGAAATGAAACCGAAAAAAATACATCGCAACGACACGTGCATTGCATCGTGGTTTTTCGAACTGCGCAAATCGACATTTAATCGATCGCGCTTGCTCCCGGTCGGTGCAATGGAAGCCAGATAATCCCTCCGGGAGGGTTTATAGTAGCGAGCTAGCTTCACCACCATTAGCGACGACGAGGTGCCGCCTCTATTAAGGGTTGATGAGTTGATCTCCAGCGCACTGCAGGGACATTGAACGTCACGCTACGCACTCGAAGGGTTGCGTGACACGATCGCCGCCGGGTGTCGTTGGCGCAGGGATGCGGATCATTCGATTCAATGATTTGCTTTTAATGAAGACTAAACAGTGCTGTAGGTGATGCCGCGGTCAATGGTGGCCAGGCGCCACCAGGATTTGTCTCACCACCACGTGGAAAGCGGCGAGAAAAAGAGAAAGACATTTCTTCCCATCCCTTCTATCGACTGTGGAGAGTGTGCGATCGGCCCGTGGCGATGGGCGGATTAATTGCTGCCCGCACGAGGCCTCATCCCCGGTGTCAACCGTGTCCAGCTGGATGCATTCCCCCGGTGCTCTGGTGGAAAGGAAAGCTGGCCCATTGCGAGTGCCAATACATATTTAGCTCGCGTCGCATCCGCTGAGCTTAAAATTGAGACCCCCGGACGGAACGGATCGAATGCCCTTAGGGTGCGTATAGCGGCTAATGGCTCTATAATAAATCGTTTCCACAGCACTTCTTTTCTCATCCACTCCGCAGTTTATCTGTCTTTAATCTCAGTGTTTGATTCACCTTTTAAGCGATACATTAATGCAGGGTTACTTTCATTCAAAATATTGTGTATTTTCATATTATTATTTTGTTTTATGTTCTCTGTTACTTTGTATTTTTTCTCAAGTTTTCCTCAAAAATGTTATTTTTGCCAAACATTTATTCGTTTTCGTTTTGTTTTCCTAGTTGGTCATCGATGTTATTTTGTTATTACCCCTTTCTCAAAAGGGAAAATTACTCTCGTGCCCCCCCCCCCCCCCAAATGGTTTGCAGGGCAATGTTTTTAGTTTTAATAGCAGCGTTTTAGGGTACCTTATTTAAAGTTTTCCGAATTTCGTTCATTTCGATTGCTCCTCGAGTTTTTATTGCTCATCATGGGAACCGTTTTAATGCTGCCCGTGGTTTTCACTTTCAATAGAGGGTTAGGAAGCATTAACTTCGCTCTGCCTTGCCACCGGGGTGGGGAACAAAACCAGACATCCGAGACAAGCATGGAAAATTACCGCGAGGAAATTAGTGCTTGCGAGAGTGAAGGTCAAACCCTTCGTAAGGTTTGGAGCCACCAGCAACGGGGCTCCCAAGGGTGTATTTCTCGACTTTCGGTGGCCCGGTCAGGTGTTTTTTTTTTGCTGCCTTTCGAAAGCGTGGCATAGCGTACAGCGAACGTTCCATCACAAGTCCACCAAAAGCGAAACGAAAAAGGAAGACCTCCTCGAGACGCGCTCCAGTGAGTTCTACGCGATGCATTCGCCACCTTCACCGAACAGAACAAAACTTCCGCCAAGGTCAGCTACATTCACCGAGGAGGAGGAGGTCCCGTGAGCTGAGTAGCTCGATGTCTGTTCTCGGTTCTAATTGATTTGCGATGATTCACGAACGGAAAGTCCGGGCGGTTGAAGTGGGAAGGGAATTTCAGCGTCGGATCGATTCACTCTCGGAATCGATCGGAAAGCAGGTTAATAAAAGTGAAGCCACACGACCAAAAGTCGCCGGTGGCCACACGCACCTGGTGCTGGTGGAATCTTTTCCGCTTCTGTCTCATCCGATCACACATGAGTGGTTTTTGTGGGCCATAAAAAATACAAAACACAATTTAACCAAAAATGGTATTTGGAGTGCCTTTGTTGGCATCCTTGAGCGATCGTTTGGGTTTTAAAAATCTTCTAATGGCGCGCTCAAAAGTAAAGCTACTTACATGGACATTTTCAAGGTCCACACAAGTAAAGATTCTATCGAGCTAGTCGTTGTATCGTCACACCGCGTGATGAAACTGACTCCCATACACAACCTGGTTCCGCCATGTCTCGCGAACAGATCAGTGGTTAAGGGATTGAATTTCGCATTGCATCATTCAAGCACCAGAAGGATGAGCTTGTGGCAGCATGAAACAAGGCACGTCAGGTTCCATTCTCGAATCTTTTACGTAACGAGTCCACTGACCGGGAAACACTTGACATCATTCGGCGAGCTGCATCCAACGAACCAGTGGCAATCTGTTAATTGGCTCCTTTTGAAGTTATTTCATTGGAGTCATTCATTCTCGTTTCTCCAGTGTGTCAAAATGGAATTGTACGTCTATAGGGTGTCATTTTTTGTTGTATATAATTTTTGCGAATGTCCCCAATTTGAAGCGACCGGGAAACCTACCCAACTGCTAGTGTCATCGGCATCAGGGGTTAAGCATGATTTATGATACAGAAAAAAAAGAAAGTGAGGAATTTTATCGATTTATGTTAATTCATGACTCACGGGCTGCGGTTGGAAAGGTTCGCGATACTCCATTGTCTCGCGTTGAAACGAAGCCAGATAGCGAATATTTTTTGATGACGTACTTTCTTTTTTGTTTTTTACTTTTATTTTAAGACCCAGAAAATAGCGGAGGTCAATTTTTTAAATGCCACACATCAAAGAGTAAATAAAGATATTAAATGGAATAAATGGGTTTTAAATGGCAGGCTCAAAATAGTTCGCTCAAATGGGTTTGAAATTAAATTAAAATCTCAACCTGTCCTAAGCATCGATACACCTGCGTCCGTTGCGGGCTTAAGTGAAGATTGTTGTTAGAGGCTGATCGCATTTCAACACAATAGTACAGTCCCCGAGCCGGTGCTAAATCGATCACCTTTAATTACACTCCTGAGTGCCTTCCTACTTCTCAGCGGCGCACTTTGGCGGCTTGAAAACAAAAACATACCTCCCGGGAAGCGGAATCATAAGCTTCACTGAATCGCGACGTACCGCGCGCCGAACGGTGTGTGCAGTCGCTCCGTGTCTCGGTATGGCGCCATTTGGTGGACTTGTATGTGTGTTTTTTTTAACTACCCTTATTTTCCACCCCTTGGACTCGACTACCGCAATCGATAAACCGACAATGGGTTGGCCATGTTTTGGGTGCTGCTTACAGTGCGCCAACGACGCAGAGCGAGCACGAATTTGCCGATTGACCCTGAGCGAGGCTACGGTGGCGGCAGGTTGTTGAACAGACAACCAAATCGCGGACCGAACAACACTAGCCACACCTTCGACATCGGCGCGACTTGGCGCGCCGTTCCGCCTCACGAAGATGTCGTTCCGTGTGAACCCCCCGCCCGATGCAGGGCAGGTGATGGAGGCGATGGAATTCTTAGCCTATTGCTTAAGACCCTGCTCCGTAGACAACAACACCAGAAACAAAAGCAAAAGACATAATGTTTTCGAACCCAAACAGCAGCAGTCCTGTACTCTTTGCAGCCTCGTATTTCGCAGTACCGGCGCACCTTGTCTGCTCCAATTTTAGCACGCGCTACAGGCCTTTTTCTGTGTTCCCCGAGAGCCTACACCAGGGCTCCACTTCACACGTTCGATCGGTCCGATATCGATCGTGCCTCCGGGCTTGTGGCTAATTGCTGACCGCAGTCGTTGTCCGCACAATCACAATTTGACTATCGCGCTCACGGTGCAACAATCGTCGTCACTTCTGGTACCCGAAAAAAAGAAAAACAAAAATGGTGCATTTTCCCTAATCGCACCGAAGCGCCAGACGATACAAAGGTTTGGGGCGAAGAAATTGGATTACACACCGATGTTCGATTTTCGCGAGCATGGTATGCACCTTTTTTCCGCAACACAAGACAACTTGCGGCGGTCATTGCACTTGGATGTATTCCTGGTTGGTTTTTGTACTTCAACCTCTTACCAGGTGTCGTACCGAAACGCGTTTGGATTAGCATTGCGCAATGCCTTGCGCGGTCCCTCTTCGGTTTGGTAAATTTCACTGCGACGTAGATTTGCGAGAAAACCGTTTCCACGCCCACTAATTGGTGCCACGTAAAAATTTCCCTCCGCTCACTCTCGGCCGAGATTAGGAAATTTCAAATTAATTGAGAATTACATCTGTCGGTCTGGAGTGCGACGAGCGAACGTTCGGGGGTTTCCCGCTTACCTTCTAATTGATGTCACACAGCGTGCAGCGGCATCCCGCTCGAAAACTACCCCCCTGCAATTATTGGCTTCGGTTGCACAATTCGCCATTCGATGCGATTCGAAAATTCGATGCCACTAACCGTTAGCTAATGATCGATCGTCGGTAGCATCGTCATCACTCGAGGTTTAGGGCCCGTCCGCTCTACACTCTCATTTTGCATAGGAGACGGCTTGTGGCTGTGGATTCAGAAGCCACCCCATCGCGTTGTGGAGGATGGGTTACGGTAAAACATGTGTGAAATCATAATTTTATTAAACCCACCAAAATCGCGATCGACCTCATTTCGCTTAGTTTTGTTTTTCATTTTCATTCGTTCCCTCCTTTCGTTTGCAGGTTAGTGGAGTTGTGGGGAGTAGCGATTGATGGAACCCGGGCCCGTGCACATAACGAAGCGATCCGGCTCGCTAATGAGGGTTCACGCACGGTGCCATCGTAAATCGTTATGTGCGTGAAAAACGCACAACGATGATGATCTCGTTGGCAGCATGTGGAGCTCGAATTCCAACTCGTTCGTGCGCTAATCGGGTTACCGATATGGTGGTGAGTGCAATTTGGCCCGCTATAAAAACGTAACTCCATCAACGTGTATCTCCCAGGTCCCGCTAAATCCCAAGGAAGCGTCAAGATACGCGACCAACTTGTGAGGCAACACCCCTGCCCTAGCGTAGTGCTGAACTTCACCTAGTTCCCGTTTCCCTTTTAATCACTAGCGGTAAAAAACAAAAACCATCACCAGTGGTGGTAATGTGTCAAGTCGTCCTCTTTCCGAGTCAAACATAATTCTTCCATAAGGCGAAGGCGCCATTCCGTCGCTAGCTAATCGGCATCGGCGGCACCCAGCTTCGTGATCACCCGCTCAGGCGGGACAAAATCGTGCAAAATCGTGACAAAACGAGACCCCTTTCTTCGCGTGATCGCCCGCTTTTCTTTCGCGCGACGGCCAGAAGACGGTACATCTGGAAGTCGTGAAGATCACCGGGCTTGAAATGTGGTTCGATGACACGAAGGGTACAGTGGGAGGGAATAATCCATTCGTCACCGACGGCTTAAGGTGTGCGGCTCAATGTGTGCTAAGCCCCACCGTTAAGAAGGGGTTAGCATTTGTTTACATGGATTCAGCAAAAGACACCGTTAGGAGCTAATGATGGTGAGTGTTGATATTCCGCCCCAGAAGAAACCTCGGAGTGGAAACGAGTATAAGTACATTGCGACACAACCTGTTGGGGGAATGTTGAAAGAGACCAAAATGTTTGTTTTTTGATGCAAATTTATCAAAACGAAACTTATCAGCTCAAGGATTGTCCCTCGTTGACACATGCCACTGTCAATGTTTTCAACCAATCAAGCCAAAAGAGCCTTCCAGCTGGATAAAGTTGCGAATTTGTTTTGAAGCCAACGTTTAGAGCCGTCCAAAACGGCAGACCCCAATCCTCTTAATGACGTATTAAAGCAGTGAATTAACTCATAAAACGTGAGAAACTGCTGGCAGCAAGAAGAACATACACTAACCACAAAACCGCGAGCAGATTCAGAGTCTTCTTACCGGTTTGGTGAGTTCGAGTTCCCCATCGATCCAGTTTTGAACGATCCCAAAATTCCAACCCAACACAGCTGTAGACAATCCTTGACACGAGCGAAACCACTCACTAGGTTTTTTTTGGGTTATGTCGGTATGTTTTGCCGCAAGAACACTGGAGAACCGATGGCACGAACGGGGTTCACCTGTCCCACCGCCGTCAGTTTTAAGAGGATCTTAAAATATTTCGTGGTCTTACTTATATGGTGGGGCTAATCGTGTCAATTTCTTGAGAAGTCTGCGCGAATATCTTAGGATCTTGAAGCGATCGTTTTAAAAGCAGACGATAATTGAGGTTCCATATCTAAATTCCTTCGTTGCCGTTGGATATCTTAGCGGAACGTCAGGTGAAATAAATATTCGACGTTCGGGAGTACAATTAGCTCGACCGAAGTGGTATACTTCCTGCTGGTGGACGTCAGTCGGGCGACAGTATCGGCAGCGATCGATCAGTCCGTCAGGCGTGAAGTTGTTGAGGGTGATCAGATGAAATAACTATCGATACCATAAGCTCCGGTCGGTGGTCAATTTGTGCTTAATTACTTTTCCATGCTAATCCAGCGTGTCCCCTAACGGCACCTGGTCGTGCGTGTACCGGCGATGGTGAAGGTCAGCAAACGTCCGACAGGTCGGCCTGTATGGTTTCAAGCCGGTGCGGCAATCGCTTGGAGCAGATTCATGATCAGGAAATCATACGCAGTTGGCTATCGTAGTGATGTTGATGCAAGCCACCCACAACAAATCGTCGTAAATGCTTCAAGATTATAGCTTCACTGTGGTCACAATATTGGACACGGTAGCTAAACCGTAGTAGAAAAATATCTCATGCTTAGTAGCAAGCAATGTCACAAAACTTGTCACGATATCGGAACACATCGACGTGAGAAATGGCCTCTGGCGTTGTGATGTTCACTCTGACACTCTGTTTCCATACATCCACATGAAAAAAGCAGTCCCTCGTTCTCCTTAAACAGACACACAAACAAGACCGACGCTTGCCAATGATGTCTTGAAATTGAAAGTAAGTGCACATTAAGATCTAAGACGCTGATTGCCGGTCAAAGAAGTTATCGGATCGGATCGGATCGGGTCGGAAGAAATTAGCGTTCCATAGCGATGTGCAATGGGTGCACAAGCCTTTGAGGTGAGCCAGGTGTCAGCGGTTTCTAGGCAGTCGACACCCGTTGTGACGGGAAAAGGAAAGGAAGAAGCATGAAGGGGAAAAAATACCGAACGTCCTGTGGAGGTCGGTTGAATAACAGTGCGAAAATGTTGATGGCATTGAGTGGAGCGACCCTCTCAGACCGGCCGGATGGATGCCTTGGACTAGATAATGAGTTATCGGCGCGGGGTGGCATTTTAATGGCATGCTGACTATATTAGGAAGAACCTGAAGTTAGGCAAGAAAACATGGGGGTTATTTTATAAAATAAAATTATGTCCTGAGGCTTCGCCGGTTGGAAAGAGCAAAGTCCTTGATCCTGAGGATCGTTTAATGGTCAGAAAAGGGGTACGTGAGCTTCTGCTGTTAGCATCCGTTGCTAGGCTTCACAAGGGAACTCAGTAGCCATGAATACATTAATCAATTGCTGGCCCTCGACCGACGGTTCATTGTGTACTTTGATGGCTTGATTTCCGACGACGGATTCGAGCAGATTCGTTACATCGAGGATGGGTTACGGTAAAACATGTGTGAAATCATAATTTTATTAAACCCACCAAAATCGCGATCGACCTCATTTCGCATAGTTTTGTTTTTCATTTTCATTCGTTCCCTCCTTTCGTTTGCAGGTTAGTGGAGTTGTGGGGAGTAGCGATTGATGGAACCCGGGCCCGTGCACATAACGAAGCGATCCGGCTCGCTAATGAGGGTTCACGCACGGTGCCATCGTAAATCGTTATGTGCGTGAAAAACGCACAACGATGATGATCTCGTTGGCAGCATGTGGAGCTCGAATTCCAACTCGTTCGTGCGCTAATCGGGTTACCGATATGGTGGTGAGTGCAATTTGGCCCGCTATAAAAACGTAACTCCATCAACGTGTATCTCCCAGGTCCCGCTAAATCCCAAGGAAGCGTCAAGATACGCGACCAACTTGTGAGGCAACACCCCTGCCCTAGCGTAGTGCTGAACTTCACCTAGTTCCCGTTTCCCTTTTAATCACTAGCGGTAAAAAACAAAAACCATCACCAGTGGTGGTAATGTGTCAAGTCGTCCTCTTTCCGAGTCAAACATAATTCTTCCATAAGGCGAAGGCGCCATTCCGTCGCTAGCTAATCGGCATCGGCGGCACCCAGCTTCGTGATCACCCGCTCAGGCGGGACAAAATCGTGCAAAATCGTGACAAAACGAGACCCCTTTCTTCGCGTGATCGCCCGCTTTTCTTTCGCGCGACGGCCAGAAGACGGTACATCTGGAAGTCGTGAAGATCACCGGGCTTGAAATGTGGTTCGATGACACGAAGGGTACAGTGGGAGGGAATAATCCATTCGTCACCGACGGCTTAAGGTGTGCGGCTCAATGTGTGCTAAGCCCCACCGTTAAGAAGGGGTTAGCATTTGTTTACATGGATTCAGCAAAAGACACCGTTAGGAGCTAATGATGGTGAGTGTTGATATTCCGCCCCAGAAGAAACCTCGGAGTGGAAACGAGTATAAGTACATTGCGACACAACCTGTTGGGGGAATGTTGAAAGAGACCAAAATGTTTGTTTTTTGATGCAAATTTATCAAAACGAAACTTATCAGCTCAAGGATTGTCCCTCGTTGACACATGCCACTGTCAATGTTTTCAACCAATCAAGCCAAAAGAGCCTTCCAGCTGGATAAAGTTGCGAATTTGTTTTGAAGCCAACGTTTAGAGCCGTCCAAAACGGCAGACCCCAATCCTCTTAATGACGTATTAAAGCAGTGAATTAACTCATAAAACGTGAGAAACTGCTGGCAGCAAGAAGAACATACACTAACCACAAAACCGCGAGCAGATTCAGAGTCTTCTTACCGGTTTGGTGAGTTCGAGTTCCCCATCGATCCAGTTTTGAACGATCCCAAAATTCCAACCCAACACAGCTGTAGACAATCCTTGACACGAGCGAAACCACTCACTAGGTTTTTTTTGGGTTATGTCGGTATGTTTTGCCGCAAGAACACTGGAGAACCGATGGCACGAACGGGGTTCACCTGTCCCACCGCCGTCAGTTTTAAGAGGATCTTAAAATATTTCGTGGTCTTACTTATATGGTGGGGCTAATCGTGTCAATTTCTTGAGAAGTCTGCGCGAATATCTTAGGATCTTGAAGCGATCGTTTTAAAAGCAGACGATAATTGAGGTTCCATATCTAAATTCCTTCGTTGCCGTTGGATATCTTAGCGGAACGTCAGGTGAAATAAATATTCGACGTTCGGGAGTACAATTAGCTCGACCGAAGTGGTATACTTCCTGCTGGTGGACGTCAGTCGGGCGACAGTATCGGCAGCGATCGATCAGTCCGTCAGGCGTGAAGTTGTTGAGGGTGATCAGATGAAATAACTATCGATACCATAAGCTCCGGTCGGTGGTCAATTTGTGCTTAATTACTTTTCCATGCTAATCCAGCGTGTCCCCTAACGGCACCTGGTCGTGCGTGTACCGGCGATGGTGAAGGTCAGCAAACGTCCGACAGGTCGGCCTGTATGGTTTCAAGCCGGTGCGGCAATCGCTTGGAGCAGATTCATGATCAGGAAATCATACGCAGTTGGCTATCGTAGTGATGTTGATGCAAGCCACCCACAACAAATCGTCGTAAATGCTTCAAGATTATAGCTTCACTGTGGTCACAATATTGGACACGGTAGCTAAACCGTAGTAGAAAAATATCTCATGCTTAGTAGCAAGCAATGTCACAAAACTTGTCACGATATCGGAACACATCGACGTGAGAAATGGCCTCTGGCGTTGTGATGTTCACTCTGACACTCTGTTTCCATACATCCACATGAAAAAAGCAGTCCCTCGTTCTCCTTAAACAGACACACAAACAAGACCGACGCTTGCCAATGATGTCTTGAAATTGAAAGTAAGTGCACATTAAGATCTAAGACGCTGATTGCCGGTCAAAGAAGTTATCGGATCGGATCGGATCGGGTCGGAAGAAATTAGCGTTCCATAGCGATGTGCAATGGGTGCACAAGCCTTTGAGGTGAGCCAGGTGTCAGCGGTTTCTAGGCAGTCGACACCCGTTGTGACGGGAAAAGGAAAGGAAGAAGCATGAAGGGGAAAAAATACCGAACGTCCTGTGGAGGTCGGTTGAATAACAGTGCGAAAATGTTGATGGCATTGAGTGGAGCGACCCTCTCAGACCGGCCGGATGGATGCCTTGGACTAGATAATGAGTTATCGGCGCGGGGTGGCATTTTAATGGCATGCTGACTATATTAGGAAGAACCTGAAGTTAGGCAAGAAAACATGGGGGTTATTTTATAAAATAAAATTATGTCCTGAGGCTTCGCCGGTTGGAAAGAGCAAAGTCCTTGATCCTGAGGATCGTTTAATGGTCAGAAAAGGGGTACGTGAGCTTCTGCTGTTAGCATCCGTTGCTAGGCTTCACAAGGGAACTCAGTAGCCATGAATACATTAATCAATTGCTGGCCCTCGACCGACGGTTCATTGTGTACTTTGATGGCTTGATTTCCGACGACGGATTCGAGCAGATTCGTTACATCAGATCACCTTTCCCCGTGCCGATCCTAACAAAGGCCCTTATAGTTCCCTGGGCAAAAACTCACCCTTGCCGCCCTTTTTCTGCGTGGTTCATTAAATTCAATCGGAACCGCAACAAAATCTCCCCCCGATCGCATAACGAACCGGATGTAAAAACGCGACCAATTAAAAGGGCAATTCACTGTAGGGCACAATTGTGCTCCCCCAAAAGACATCAGAGAGGGCGCACTTCGGTTCGATTGTGGTCTTACTTTCGCGCGCTGTACAAAGTAGCCGGAGGAAAATTCCTTCCTTCCGTTGGTCGTCGCGTCGTGCATTGATCTCCAAAGTGGTACCTCCCGAGAAGTTGCTACTTGTACCGTTGCACAAGTTTGACACATGTGTCGTGCGCCAGGACGGAACCTCTGCACGATGCAGACAGACAACCGTATCCCTTCGAACTCTCGCTCTCGCCGTTCGGGTTGGGCTTCACGAACTTTGGCGAGCTTTCACCTGCCACACTTTGTGCGAACAAAAGGCTCCTACCGAACAACCACCCGAGCGAGCTGAGGACTTGCCGGATGGTCATTATGAAAAGTGTATCACTCAATCAAATCACCGGGAACGGGGCACTTGGGCCAGGTCCACCGATCCCGGTTGCCTCGTGCCTTTTTGATTTGCCATTTTTCCGCTCAGAGTCAACGGCCCGGGGTGCCTGCACTTCATATACCCATCCTGGCTCTCATTTCCCTGCCGTTTGCCAACTTCTCCAGCGACAAGCGGTTAATGGACCAAAGGTATCATTCACAATGTTGCACTGACGGGTGGGGTAATGGGCGCACTAATGGACCCCCGGGAGGGGTTGATGCGAGCAAGGAAGGTGGTTCCCGCTGGTGGTGGAATTGATATCCATCCCATTTAGACCATGTTGGATGCCAATGTATTTCCCAGCGCGCCCCGTTCGGTGAAGTCGTACGACTTTTGCTTTCTTCGGGTGGGAGCCCGGCTGAACTGTCACTTCACGGGCTTGCCATTCTCATCCGGTGGTCACTTTATCACGAGGCGTTGATTAGCATTGAAAGCGATGGTTGCTGCAAATCTCGTGACCTCCCGCGCGAACGACAAAGGGCCCATCATGGCGACGGCAGCGTATCAACTGCTCGGATTAGTGGCCAGATTTTTCCTGCCTTACTTGATACACCGCACTGTACTTTGCTTTTCTGTTGCAACCCCCGGACCGCAACGATTGAGTGGGCTTGCTTGCGGCTAGGGAAAACGGCGTTCCCAGGCCGGCAAACCGGTCGCTATTCGATAGCGAAGGAAAGTCCATCCAGGGATCTCGAGGTGGCTTCATCCAAATCAGCTTCAAATGACCTTCATCCATCCAGGCACGATTCATTTTCTTCCTCCCCAAAAGAGGCGTTACGTTGCGAATGGATCAACCTTTCATTAATATTTCCTCCCCCTTTTATCTATCCCCCGTTCTCTTGTGTTTTCTTTTGAAAAATGAAATTTTCAACTCATGGGTAAGCTGAAAGTCCCCGGCGCAAGGGTACGCAATGTCAGATCCGGGCGGGTGCCTCAGTCTCCCCCCCATGAGTGGGGTTGGAAGTCACTAATTAAATTAGAGAAATCCTCCAGGGCCCAGAGGTCGCCCGCGGCATCAAACCGTGATCCAATGTTTTGGTGAGCCTGTCGGATTTTGGGGATATCGCGCGTCTTTCTTCGAAGATGGAAATCTACCCGGAAAGGGCTGATCGCGCAGCCGATTTGCCGCGGATCACCAACCAACCGGTGCGTCTCAGGGTTCCGCACCGTGTTCGACGGTTCGGTTGTTCATCAGCTGTTCGAGAGTGTTCCCACATGATTAAAACGTACGCCTTTATCTCGAAAGTCAAAGCCAACCGAACCGACTCTTGAAGGCGCCCGTTTGGTGGACTCAAGATGGGTCTAACCCGCCGCTTGAACTTGCTATAGTTCACCAGCTGGGTGCACCTTCTTTTCGGTCGATGACGAGCACCGGAGCCTTTCACTTTCGATTTCGGACGTTGCGCCGTCACTCGTCCGGGCAGAAGGATGCTGTGGGAGAATGCTGGACCGTGTAAATAGATTTTCGTTGTTGGTATACCCGTTGACTTTTGATACTTTTCTTTTCCACCACCTGGACCAGGAGGGATACTGTACGATATCGCGTGGAATCTTAATCTGCCGGGCCTTCCGTGCTTTCCGATACGGTGAAATGCGAAACAGGTCCGAAACCAATCGTGCTGATTGGAAGCTGACCTCTTCGGGTCGGATTTATAAAAAAAAACACACCGTATCGTATCGGATTCGGTAAAAAAATCATACCGATTGTCTGCGTGTTTGCATACTGAAATGGGTGCAAAAAAGTTATTCAGATAAATCGTAAGATATTTCACATGGCAATATTTCTCAGGTGAAAGGTTGTGAACGAAGTTTTTTGTTCCGTAAGTTGGAGCTTTGAATCATATACAAAATGTCGTTAAAAAATGTGACTCGAATATTGGCCGGCATTTTTTTCTGTAAAATGCACAATTTACATAAAGGATAATTTAACTTTGAGGTCTCATAACAGTTTTAGCTTAAACGCTTCAATAACTATATTAAAGAATATCTTTTGTTGATGAAGAGAAAGCTTCGACAATTCGGGTATTTTTCTCGGATAAAAAGCGTAATTTATTTGATGTTACGGAACACGGATAAAGCAATACGATGGCAAATGATCGTGTGCGAAAATATTACTAGCCATCCATTTAAATGCGTTCAACACAGCACAACGCCAAACAACGCCATGTGGCTGGAAACACCCCGGGCGGGAGGATTACATACCGGAAAACTGGTTCCGTCGATGTCCATTCCGGGTCCGTGCGGGAGTGCATGGAGTTTGGAGTGACGCGGAGCGAAACTAAAAATAAACTACCGAAACCGAAAAAAAACGACCCAAACAACAAGACGCACCAGCCTCCCAGAGGAAGGTGCCTTCCTGTGTGGATCGGAAAGGGGCGAACAAACTTGTTCGTGAGCTTGCTTGATAAGTCATCCGGGGTTCCGTCGAGGAGGCGACGATCGGAGTTGATTTCGCTTTCATTCGAACACACGCCGCCGCCGCCAGCGGTAGGTCTCGCCGATCTCGGTCGGTCGATTCCGAATCCGGCCGTCGGGAGCCAAATATTTGCGGAGTGATCACCACCGCACGATCTCACCTTTTCTCGGCCTGCGGAGAAATTCCATACTCCTATGCAGCAGCCGCCACCATTGGGACATTCGTCCGCGCGGCGGTTGCTGGAAGGTCAACGACTGAGGGCAAAATCCGATGTGTGTATGTTTCGAAAGTTCACCCTGCCACGCCGTCGGTCCGAACTTTCCTGCTCGCTCGGGAAGAGCTTTACCCAGGGCTTTGTTGCGTTGTTACGTCCAACGTTGTGCACTTGATTGGTAACTCAATTAAGTCTAGGATTATGTTGTTGCGCATGCAAAGCGTCATAAACCCACGAAAAACATCCTACAATGTACGTCAAAGAAGCCTTCATTCTCGCAACGTCCGACTAGCCCTTAAAGTGTTTCCTCTACCAAACAAACATAGCGAAACATGAGAGGGACACTCGCGTCTCTCGTTAAAAGTATCTTTTACTAAAGCTGTGCGGAAATAAGGCAAAAAACGGAAACACAAGTCGCGCGTCGTTCCAGTGCACTTAAGCTGAGATTTGGCAAGACTTAAAAGCCGTCGACAAAGGGCGCAAAAAAACTATGCCCGAGCATCTTTCTTAAAGCGGCTGATTTGAATACATTAAAAACCTAAAAAGATACGTCACGGGCGATATTGGCCATCAAATTGCCATGGTCCAGGTGGACGAGATGACTACACTTATGGATTACTTAAGAGCATTTTAGAATTCATCTTAAAAACTACTCTTAAACATACACACAAGCATGACACACGAAAGCTTTAAATGAAACCCATCCGGAAGGCACAAGAGTATCGTTGAACGTCAGGTTTCTGGTTTTGGAGTGATCATGATGCAAATCGCGATCTCACGAACCTTGTGGTTCGCTACGTGCCGCCACTGATGATCATATTGTTTTACTGTTTTTCCCATTGCTTAAGCGTCCCAAAACGGAAGTACCACAAAAAAATGAATACCACGGTCAATACCTTTCCGTTGTTCAATTGCTAACTCATGCCGTTTCTCAGAACGGATTGGCTTCGATGGCTTCTTCTTTTAGTGCGCTTCCGATCGAAAGGAACCCGATCGGTATCGATTAAGAATTGAGTTAGGTCCTTCACACCAGCCCATCAGAGTCCAACTTGATGGTGGCAGAGCACGTCCCGACGCTCATGTGATACGTGTCTACGGAGCAAGTCTGCGATTCTTCCGATTAATTTCGATGCCCAACTCGAACCGACCGCTGACGGGCTGAAAATTAATCGAAAATTGATTTCGCACCATCCGCTGGCATTCGATTAGCCGGTCGACATTCGCGGACCAAGGTCCAACATCATAAGATATACATTCTTTTGCCGCGGGTTTGCTTCTGAATCGTTTCAGCTTTTCGATGCAGCAGCTGCAGTTACATCGGGCGCCTTTTGGTAAAGTGTAACACTTTCGTAACGCAGGGAAGCAGTAGACTAACCAGTCTGAACAGATCACCGGTACGAAATTTGGGACACCGTGTTTGATTGAAGTGTTACACCACCGCCAGCAACCGTACCGATCACAACATTGGTGGTTCGTTGTTAGTTCGGTACAGATTGGCCGCAACCACTTGTGGCGCTCCCTTGAAGGCGGTCGATGAAAATGTCAATTAACGAAAGGTGTCACAAGCGCGCTCTGGACCAGATTGGACTTTCAAAAACTTTCACAAAACAAAGAGGAAATTGCTGCTTGCTGCGGAGAGTGGTAAGTAAAATTTAAAATTACTTTTGTTCAAACAACCTGAAATAGTTTATAACATACATTTTCCTGTCTTTTAGGTATTTGGATAACTTGAACCAAGTGAAACATGATACTAGCAAGAAGTACTTTCCCTATTACCACCGACGATCGATACCTCCTCATCACCGGCGCATTGTGTGCAGCGAACTTTCAACGATGCGTGTGGTTTCTGTTTGACCTACATTGCTGGTGCTCCTGGCGGGCCTCGACGTGAACTTCACCTACCGACCGACTGCCTTCTAGCGGAAGTCTACAGCCTATGAAGATCGCACGCCAATGAGTGATCATAACTCTAGGCCCAATTTCGCCGCCACTGGGACTTTCCACCCCATTGACGAAGGGAGTCGACCGCGTCCGTGTTCGTGCCTGGAATTGGCAAATCGACACCCGCCCTCCGGGTATGCCCAATGTTTGAACCAAAGGTTCAGAGCGCGGCGTCGTTTGCCAATACTTTCTCGAAACCCTACAACACACACCAAGCCATGGACGTCATCGGCCGTCCAGTCTAGCCGAAAAGCAATACCTCCGGCTCACGTTCCTGCATGAAACCGGCTCCCGAAAGTCTCGGCGCGGCGGCTCGCTGTTTGACGAATTGACCCGTTCCCTGGAGGTGTTAGAAATTGGAAATTGGGGATCTCAATTTTGCGACACGCAGTACAGTCGGTAGTTAATGCAATGAACGTGCCTGACTGGGGTACATACTACACGATGCTGAAGCGATGAGAGACACCCTCTGCTGGACTCCCAATGGTCCAACCGATGCTAAGACGGCACGCTACACAGTGTCGGCAAACATGAGCGGTTCTGCGGAGTTAATAAGTTGACTGAAACTCACTTCCCTTCTGTTTGCCTTCCGTCTGAGACTCCGTCTACTGGAGGTATGCGGCACGCGTGCAAATACGTGCGTCTACAGCCTGAAGAAAAGGTGACTCGGGTGATTGATCAGCAACTATTTACCCGTAAAGGTGGGCAAACAGTGGCCTTCGATGTTTTGCCTTTCGATTTGTACATTTCTCCCGTTTTTCTCCATGCGTAAAACACCGTGCCGAATTGTGCGATGCTTCCCGTTGCCTGCCGTCTAGTGTGACGATGCTTCTACACATTTTCGCCCATTGGAATGAAAAAGAATCGACTTTCCGGTTCAACATTGATCATTATTTGCACACCATCGAACTTCGATTCAGTATGCACACGCTGTAAGCCACCTGTTTACGTGTGGCGATGGTGGATAATTATACGTGAACAAGTAGGAACCATAATAACACGGCCTAGAGGATCACGCCCGTACGAAAATCTATGTAACAGGGTCAACACCGGACAATAGGGAAAAGAAAGGCTCCCTTCATCTTACCCACCGCAAAGACGTGTTGTCTTCGATTACATTTAATCGCTGTTGCACTTTTCATCGATGTTTGGGGAAAAGCTCGTTTACTTAACCCTCCTGTAATCAGTGTTGCCGAAGGGCATCATTGAAAGCATCAGGTGTGGAATACTTTATCTTTGTTAGCACGGCCATGAAATGGCCCGAGGGAATACATGTTGTACACACATATTCCATACGTCTGTCCAAGCGTGGAAGATCTTGAAGATTGAACAGCGCGTAGTAGGCTGTTGTTTCTAGTGGAGCTCGAGCGCTTACCTGCAAGAAGAGAGATGGAGAACGGAAAAGAAAGAAAGTGAACAAAAGGTCGACGGAAGGTGGCGTAGTAAAAAGGTGAAACTAAACGGTGAAATTAAACGGAAACCATTCGGGAAGGTGAAGGTGATTAGGTGATGGGCCTCAAATGGAAAACAACAAAAAACAAATCATCCGCGGACTCGCGGCGGTGTTTGTGAATGGGTGAAAAATTCATCTAATTTTTGTTCGAGTTTTTGTTTTATTCCAACGAATTCCACTAGTGTTCAGTTCATTTTTCACGGTGAAGATGTGCTGCTAAGCATCGCCGTCATCAGCACACCAACTCGGTGTAATGGTCAAGTTTTGCCATTTTAATGACGGGTTCCCATGGAACTAACTTTCGACCACGCCGCTTCGGGTGTGTTAATGCGGGCTATCTTCAAAGTTTTCACCAACTGTCACGGTGAGCCACCGAGCGCCGGGTGTCATCATCCGCCCATCCGGGAGATTTCAAGTTGGTTTGAGTGCCGGCCGGCTGATTAATGTGACAATCGTAAGTACATTTCCCTTCCGACAGCGAACGAGCGCTTTCTCGCACCGCTTCCCGCCTTCAGCAACCCAAAATCCTCACCGGCCGAGGCTGTTGCCAAATTCGGTAAATTAACGGAGGAAGTTGTTTATCTCTGTGTGTTTTTCTTGTTTTGGATTTCTCCTTTGCCTAATGGTTTGGAGAGAAGAAAAATGACCTACCGATTGGAAATGAGTGGCGCTTGCAACTCGTTTGCACGTGTTGCACGGTTAGTTGCCAAAAGCTACATGTCGCAACCGTTTGACGTTTGGAAAAATGACCAACCAATCGAGCGGGTGCTACTACGTTGGGGTGTTTCTGGGGTGGTATTTCTTGCCTGGCGTTGCAAGATTATTCGTCCCAAGTTTTCTAACTTTTGTAACCCACTACCACCTATTGTGGAATATAAAGTTGTCCCTTTCGAAACCCTCTATGATTTATAGCGAAGTGAATATAAACTCCAAACCAGATGGTGAGTTTGATAGAAACCATCCCACACCGACCCTATGGAACCTTGGCTAATCTGCCCAACCGTTTCGGTGAGAATGAAACTGTCTACTCGACATCCAGCACTTGAGAAATGCGACACCTTCGGCGTCGTTTGCATAGCGGCCGTTGCCGCGACTCCACGGTCCACGCAAAGGGCAGTAAGTGTTGTTGTTAGCCGAATGTAGGCTGCGGAGCGGAATAGTCTAGTATGGTCAGCCCTACCAAATGCAGACAGTCGTCGTGGGCAGTAGAAGCTAGCGATAAATGTCTCAATTGGTTTGTTTGCCACCATTCCGCTCAGTGCTATAGGATGTGGAACGGTCCATTGCAGCTAATTAGAGGTTCTCTTCAGATTCCATCCCGCGAGCACTTGCACTAGATGCATCGGGTACCCGGTTCATCTCGGTGAGAAACCTACCACCTAGCAGTGCCGTATTCCTCTGCAATTCCATGCCAGGTTGACACATTTGCTTTATCGTCCCGATGATTTATGACGTCCGGACATACTTAGATGAAGTATCTGGAAAACCGTCGTTCCGTGTTGCCACCATTAGCAGCAACCTGTCGGGCAACGGCGGGGAAGTAGTTCTCCCTGAGTAGACACTCCCCGTTGACGTGCATACATTGCGGCAGGTCGCAAGCGTAGGAAGGTTATAGGCTCGGGTTTGAACCTGTTGACATCCGCCTGTTGCAGGCGTTGAAGCCGATCGATCGTCTAGGATCGCCGGGCGGACATAAATCGTTGCCTTGTTTGCACGGCTCGAGGTGTAGAACAGCTCACGCGATGCATGAAGTCGATTTGAAATACCAGTACCATTTTTTCCACCCCGTGAACTAACGTTGGATAACTTTAAGCATGTACGTTGTTCACGGTTTCGCTTGAATGTGCGGCTATTCTGGACGCTACGAGAGCTTGATACTTTGCATACAATGTAGTAAAAGTGATTTCTCCACGTCGATGAAGTCATCTCGAGCCAACCCCGACATCATCACCGGCACAGAGGGAGCGAGGGAAAAGAGCGATCTTCAAACCACTTTCCTACTTCGCACCTGCCCTTTCCAATTGAATGGCCACAGTGTGCTGCACAGAACAACAGAATTATAGAGCACCGAGTGCTGAAGCGTTAGAGGGTTCCACTCCGACAACTCCGGCGAGCTTGCGTCGTCGGTGGCTTATTCATTGTGCCATGGCTCTCGTCTTTCGGATCCCGCTAAGATGAGCTACGATGGACCGCTAATTGCGGAGCGGTGCTGGTGTGGTGCTCCGATAAGCATCTACAAGACTGAGTTGATTCAATTACGCAATAAGTGGTTTTTTTGTTTGTTACCATCGTCCGCGTTTCCAAAATGTGTCCGAAATTTAACTGTACATTCTGAAATGTATTTCATTGGAGTAAAGATCAAAGTCCAGAAGTCAGTTTTTGCTTCCGGATAAACTCTTGATCATTTCTTACATCTGTCTGGCTACGTTGAAGGAACAGGGCGAACCCCGAAGTAACTTCCAGACACTGGCGGGAGCTCGTTATCACCCGTGGTAAGCAATTATCTTCACCCTTGCGCATCATTATCGCCTTCGGGAATTACCGCATCAGCTTACGCGTGCGTGTACACAAACATGCACGTGAGGGAGAGATAAAAAAGTACATCCAAACTCCACCAGCTCGGAGTCGGTGGATGCTGGAGGTTCCAGAAGATGTTCAGATGCACCATTTCTGCTGGCTCTCGTGTGGTAGGATTATTATAAATAATGATCTTTATCGTACCATCGAGCGAATTGGGTCAACGTGGCGTTGCCTGGCGCATGGTGCATGAGGTTAGCCGATAGGAGGGGTAGCAGGGAGCGTGAGCATCTTTCTCGGAAGAAAACAAAAATAACACACCCTCCATCCAGTGCCCCTGTTATTGTCCGCTTCATCCCGAAATTGCGTAGTGTAGCGATCTATTTTGTGTTAGGCTTCGTTTCGCGGGCGAGAAAAACTGCGCCTCGGTCGGTTAGAAAACTTTACCCCCGCGCACATGGGCCAGGAAAATGGGGGCTTTTTAGCGTGGCCTCAGTCGGCTTTGTTCCATTTCCCTATATGGGGTCCAGCACCGGGTGCTGTTGGGTTTCTCACTACGCGCAGCTCATTACTGTTTTGCTCGAGGGGGCTTCGGGTTGTGTTCACCTCTCATTGCGAAGGCGAAGGCTACGGTCCCGGAGAGAAAGCTCCCGAATAGATCATCCCGAAATGGTGCAGGTATTATGAATGTTATTAAGGCATAGGATTAAAGCTTACTAGCCTGGAAGGGAGGGGAAGCGATGGATGGTGGTAGTGTAAATAAGAGCAAGTACTTGCCCGAAACAAAACAATCTGCTGATGATTGGGTGCAGATAATTAGGCAAGCGGTAGCAGCGAAACTGGTTTTTGGGATACTTGTTATTTGATACCTCGGAGCAGACTTCCGAGGAACATCTGGTTCATGTGCACGTCAAGGAATCGGTTCAACTGGATGAAGCTTTCACAGCTGTAGTAAAAAGTGATCATGAGCTGAACATAAATCACTCTCACGATCGTGTCACTTAATAGGAAGTACATAGTAGTCCCATGTTGACAAAGATCGAATTTCCACCTTAATAAAACCGTCCTATGGGATTATTTCTGCCGATGATTTTGCTTAAATTGCAAAATATTTGCACCACAACAAGCCCTTAGAGACGCCATCGAATTGTGGAAAAGTGCCATGCACTGCACCAGGTGCGTTAAGTTTCTAAAGTTGCGTTTCAGTGGGTCGTTTTCTTTTCCATTTCCGTACGCTCACGGTTTCGTTGCTGCAGTTTGCTGTCGGTTGCATTTTTGGCCGTCGGTGGTGGCAAGTTTGCGGACTCAACTTGCGACAATTTGTTGCCAACCGAGGCGAGTTGCGCGCGCTCCGAGGTGGACGACTTTTGAGCTGCGCTGCCGGCGAATGTTGTCAAATTCCTGCCCAACCTTCGCACCGCCGGTGCAACATGTGACCTCCGTCGGGCTCTCGGTTCGAAAGAAGGGAACCAATATGGCCGGTAAATAATACCCCAAAAACACATCGAACAAGGTTCGCCCGCTTGAGACGGCACACATAATGCATTCCGTACTTGACAATATTTATTCGAGGACGAAACGAGACGCAGGAAGAAGCTTTTGCGGTACACGTATCGATAGCTTAGGCCTTGAGGGTGGAAGTCGGTTTTCTTGAATTGGTTTCTTCCATCTACCTACTCCGGCTACTAAATAGTAGCTGCTGCAATGGCTTACAGAATTCATACGTTCATCATATCGAGGGTTACTATTGCAGTTTTGAGGTGTAAACACATGGGGCTGAGAATTATTTTTTGCTCGGTATCCTGAAAAAGTGAACGTTCACGCTGCGATCTGCATGAGAGTGAACGTCGATCGAGCTTTATTATATTAACGCAATTAATATTGGTGAATTGAGCTTTAATTGCAATATAAATTCTAAAAATAAATTATTTTAATTTCGTGGTGATGGCCTTTCGACACTAAATATTCTGTTTAAGTTTTCAATTGCATGATATTTCTAGGTTTACAAAATTAATTGCTTATAAGTAATCAAAAATTGTACTCAATTTATTTTCGTACAGGTTGCCTCTTACAACATTGGCTTGATTCCATCAGCGTGACCCTGGACCATGGATGAAAAGGAAGTCTTAATTCCACTCCATCGGCCGCTTCGGTCACCCGTGAATTTCTCGTCTAATTGTAGGATGTAATTTCGATGCCGCAATTGAACACTACTTCCTCCGCGAAGGAAATTCTCAAGGAAGCATCGCACCGCGGCGCATCTCGGCGACGCGTTTCATCTTCGCCAGAACGTCTAATTGCATCGACCAATTTTGCCGCCATCATTTGCGTCCTTCGCGGTGCGACGCAACCCAGAACGGACCGCGGTCGGTGAGTACAAAACACAAGTGAACCACGTTTCATATTCCATCGGTAAGTAAGTAAGTGCACGTGTCGCAGGCGGAGAGGAAACAATACACCGGCGGTAGAAAGATCGTCCTCTGTAATGCCGACCGATGACGAAGTCGCTGTTCCTCAGCAAAACGAGCTCATCCGGTGCTAAATGCGCCCTAATTGATCGATTATTGCTTGTTGGGAACTCGTCCACAACGCAATGTGAGGCTGGTTACGGTTTTCATTACAAGGTGAACCGCGGCTCTTTAGCTTTTCTTCAATTTCTCACCGGAGTGGAAGGGGGGGTCAAATTTGCGGCGAATGTAATTTCCTAAGTTACACCTAATTGGGATAATCGTATGGCAACATGTACATAATATTGGACATACCCTTGGGTTGTGGTGGTTATTTTCCACAAACACTATTGCCCGCGTGTGACGATGTGAATTTGAATTTCCTTCTCAAACAGTTTTCTAATAAAACATTCCGAAAGTTGAGAACTTTCCCCATCATGCGCGCGAGACAAAGGAGGGTTGAAATCTTTAATTAAAAATTACCCAAACTTATGGAAAGTAATCTAAACGCTGTTGACACGTTTGTGCCTGCAATGGCATTAATCAAATTAATCCGCCAAATAGTACGCCAATCCGGCACATCAATCAAACGGCCAACATCAGACGAACAGGCCATTTTCGCCGTCTTATGCTTGCCCCACGACAACGGTTGGGAGCTCAAGGCAAGCTCCCCTTTCTTCTCGTCCTACTCTTCTTCATGGCCGGTGCGTATGCGTGGTGGTAATGGATTTTGCGTGCGGTTCCACTTGTTGCACGTCGGTTGCGATTTTAAAATTTGTGATCCCCCTACCCCCCAGCACGGTCCCAGGTTTGCCTTTTTGTTTTTGCTGCCGCATTGTTTAGCATCGAAACATTGAAAGCAACATGGTTGAAACAAGAACATCGTTTGAAAAAAAAAATCATCCCCAAGAAAGTGCCCCTAGTGTTTCCTAAGTGGAGTTGTTGTCGATGTTAGGAAAATTATCGCCTCACCATGCACGTTAAGGTTGAGAGGATTTTAATTTTCCGATTTGCTCAGGAAGCGGAGCTTCTACATGGCTTCTGGAAAAAAAATCAATCAAAAACTACCAATACCGCCTCACTAGGAAGCAACGAAAAAAGGTGGATAACTATAATTTTTATCGATCAACCATGTCAACCCTCTCCACGGTCGGTATAACCAACGATGCGCGAATTCCACGCTGTTCACCAAAATTATTTTGATTTGCCGGAAGCCCAACAGGCGAACGGAACGCAAACGAAATGTGCGTGTGTTTGTGTGTGTGTGCTACCGGAATCGGTTCCGATAACAATTTCCTGCCACCTGTTCGGCGATCTGGACTTGGTGAGTTCATGGACTGATGCATTCACCAATCGAGTTCATCTTTTTTTTTTGACAGGAAGATCGCACAGCAGTTCCTCGTGCTGGAGTTTGTAAGCTATTCGTTGTGCGTCTTCGTGCAAAGGAAGCCTCTCCGGTCAGGAAGAGCGTGTCAAATTAATCTATGATCTATTTCGCTCGCGACTAATGAAGTGACGACTGCCTTCGTGTCAACTGTCATTAATTACGGTCCGTATGGTTCGAACGAAAGTCATCCATCCGAGGTGACAGGTGCACAATGGTGTCCTACTTTTCGGGCCATCGGAAAAAGGAAAAACACAAATTCCAAAACTAGGCTAAACCGTGGTTTATTAGGTGAACACACCGGTGAACTGCGCGGTACCGTTGTCTGCGGCAAATTCTCAATGCCGGCCTTAAAGGCACCGCCAGCCACTCACGGATGTTAATGTAAATCGGCATCGTTTACAAGATGCTTCCGAAAATGATTGGCAAAAACGGTCTGGGTTCAAGCTCGGTAAAATATGTTTATTAGGTGCCCATTTACACGGAGGAGAGCCCTTCGGTTCGTACTTCAACAACAACGGAATGGAGTTTTACCTCCCTCCAAAAGGGGGTGAAAACTTTACGCCTAATGAAGACCCGAATATGACCACGTCGAGTCTCAAGCCACGGGGCGAGCGCTGGGTCAAGTTGGAAAAACTAGTTAAAGAACCTCACTTCTTTGCGAGAGGAAAAAAAACGGGAAAATGTATTGCCAAACAGAACAATACAATGAAACAAACACAACAACCAACAAAGCAAACGTTTTCCTTCCCGCCCAGCCGTATCGCTTTTCACCGGTGCGGATAAAACAAATAAGTAACGTAAATTAGTAACGGTGCCGGCTGCGGGTTTAATTCGGTGGCCAGATTCCGTGGATAAAAATATCTCCGCCACTCCGGGTGGGCTCTTCCTCATTCCGTTGTGCTGGAGTCGGGGTCCCCGTTAGCTTTGGGGCTTCGGCTTGCGGGGCTGGCGCATGAAAAATTCAAAACAAACCCACCCCCCACCGGGTGGAAAAGTGCTTTCGGTTGAATTTTTTGGGGCATAAACAGCACTACAGTCTACTGGGAATGAATGAAAAGACGGATGGTGTACGATCTTTTGCATTCGTCACGTCGTAGGACCGATTTCAAACATGTTGAGCGCGTGAAAAGAAGTACAGGTGACTCGAGTAAGGTCTTGCGCTCTTTGGGCGGAAATCTTACTCAACCGTAACGCCAAATCCGGTTCAAGTTTATCAGAAATTCTTATCTCTCTAAGGCATTCCTCGGGCGTCCAGTTTCGAGCCAGCTGCTGGCTCACAACTTGTCATGAATTTTTTCGCGCTCTCTCTCTCTCTCTCTCTCTCTCTCTCTCTCTATCTCTTCAACTCTTGAGTGCTTTGGAAAGAACGCTAAAAAAGAAACTCGGTTGGAAAACCTAGTGGCAACGCCGATCTTTCTCGCAGCCCCTCGCGAAACCTTTCGCGATCTCGCGCTTGACAGGTGTTTGGCGGTGCTGGCCCACTGGCAACGGTTTGGGCATAGTTTTTCTTCGGCTTGTGATCCACATTTGCCAGGGGTTTTATTTCTAACCGTCGTGCAATTGCGGTCGCTCACCGCTTGGGTTGGGCGAGGGCTTTTCCTTGGCAAGGCAAGGCAACGGTTCGACAGTTCCAGTTGGCATTTCTCCCACTCGGCTCGAAGAACGTGCAATCGTCGTCTCTGCCGGGGTGGTATGACGGTTCAATTCTCCAAGCCTTTTTTTGAGTGGATTGGTGTTTTTTTTGTTGTGGTTGTCAAACGAGATGCCAACACATTCTCAACGGAAGGTAAAGCGTTCGTTTTGTTCGTGCACCGGAGCGCGCGATGGTACGGATTTCTGCGGACAGAAATCTTGGTGAACTTTTAATGCAGTTCCACCGCAGGGACTCCCCCCTCCCGCTCCAACGAAACTGCCTTGTTGAGCTGCAGGCTCAAAAACAAAAAAAGCCCACACTGTGGGGTAAATCGAACGACTTTGTGTGACGGGTAAACCATCGTGCTCTCAGGGTATGCGTCTCTCCCTTCGGGTTGGGCCGGGGATGGTGTTGAAAATGCGGCACGATTGGAGATTGTTGATCCGGTCGTAGCCCGTTCCGTTCCTCACTTGGACGGTAATGGTTCCCCTTATTTGCATCGTGCGCAACCTGTTGCACTCGAGTTGAATTTTTGTTAACGAAAATGTCGATCAAGATCTAGCGTCGGCTTGGAAGGGGCGCGCTCGCTTAAAGGTCGATCAGGATCTTTATCGGATCGGGATTGTTTTTCGAACCCGTTAAATTTCCCAGCCTTGGGCGAATGATCTGATTTTGCAATGCTGTATTCATTTCGTTAGTAAAAAATTACTGTTCCTTGTCGAGATCTTCCAAGGGTGTTAAATTGTTGCGTTTAGAATTGTTCTTTCAACCTACCGTATTGATTTTTTCCATTATAACATTGAAGTTGTTTTTACTGCACATGATGATCACTTGTTTGCAGATGCAAAACTCATCGGCGCTTGAACTTCAATGGTGTGTATTATGTTGATGTTTGCTGCTGTTGCTGCTTCTACTAACTGATAGTTGACACCCTTTTGGTTTCCACTCCCATCCACAAAATTGTATGACGTCCGGTTTCGCTTTCGATTATATCACTTTTCACTAATCACTGTAAACCCGAACCAGCGATCGACACTTGCTTTTAAATTAAGGGATGGAAAAAAACGGATAAACTTAAATTAAAACCTATCGAACACAAGAAATGACGAAAAACGGAAAACTTTAAATCCACATAACAACACAGTTTTTCAGTTTCCGGAAACGAACTCCCAGTAACGGCCCGGTAGAGTGTTTGCGCGCGGAACTAAACGCAAATTTCAACTCGCCTGCAACGACGCTGTTCTTTGCGTGATTATTTTTCCCAATTGCGTCCACCAGGTACCACCGCACCACGCACGCGGTGGTGTGATTTTCCATCGATCGATTAAGTCACCGCCACATTACATTACTGGGTGACAAATGGTGCGCGTTATACGAGAGTTACATGAGAAAGAGGAAAATATACAAGGTAAGGGACACACGGAAAAGAGGTGGCGTGTTTTGGGGCCCGGTGTCTAAACAATGAACCTTTTGAGCCGTGCTGGAACCAAAACGCGGCGGACGATAAGAGGAAACGAAACCACACCGAAGCCGATCGCGTTGGGTTGGGATACGGCGACGGGTTCGTTACTTAACCACCGCCGTTCCTGCCAAACGCGGCCTCCGGACGACGCCCCAAGTCTATCGATTATCGATAAAAAACGATTTTCCTCAAATCGGTCGTTCGGGTCGTGCGTGGTTTTTGGTGGGATGTGCCTCTTTTTTGGGTCCCCTCGCGCATCAGCTGAGACGTCCCGAGCCCGGCCTTATGCCGCTCCCGTCAAACACCTTCTAGCGGATGAGGACACAAACTCGTCGTTAACGTCGTTGAATATTCCGGTTTTCGATTTTCGTCCCCAGCTCAATCCTCCCCGTTTCAGGTGACGGGGAGAGGAGGGCTCAGGGCGCAGGCGCCTCGTGGATTAGCTCCGGTTTGGAGCTTTTACTTTCATTCGATTCGGTGCAATATTATTTGTATATTTCTTTCCAACCTTTTCTTCCTCTCGTTTGATCCGTGTGCCTCTCGTATAGGAAGTAAATCACAGGCCACAACCTATCGAACTTTCTTTCTGCCGAAAAGTTTCGTATTAAATTTCATAAACCACACCACAAGCACTGCGGGCCGAGAAAATACGCCCTTGGATCGCTGCTGTCAATGTATGCGGATATTCGTCGTGAATAAATTTGCAAATAGATGCAAAAATTACACGCGTCTCCCTGAGGCTCTACGCACAATTTCACTGGGGAAGCTTCGTAGCAGATTTTTTTAAATTATGCACCCATCCACGAGAACCGGAACCACTTGTGTCATCAGTGATTTAATCGATCCTTCCCAAACACCACACGGCGCCGTGTTTAGTAAGAGTTGTGTTTGAAACGATTTATAGGTAAACAAAAACAAACCTCACCATCAAACGGCAGATCATTAAATCACACAGAATACACGGCCACACGCACAGTTTGAACAACAATTATCTCCTCACATCGCGACGACGAATCCAGTTAGAGCGATAGAAAACGTGTTTTCCAACATTGTTTTCATTGGAAGTCTGGACTTTTTCCCCACACGGGGGTTTTATTTTAATTGCATCGCGAGCACTAGTTTGTCTAGATTTTGTGCAATTTATCACTCTTCACTACGATTAGGTGTTGGAAATTCCGCGGGATCCAATTTAACCAGCGTTGGCAGAAGGTAAAATAAAGGCCTTGCTCGCCACGACGTTGTGCACGGCGCAACGGATCACGACCGAATGGTGCGATCCCAAGGTGGAGCGGTCGTCGCGAAGCCCCAACAGTGCGTTTGAGAGCTGCCTCGAAACCAGAGGAAGGAAAAAAACTGTTTACGTTCGCTCGAAAACGAACACGTTGTTTGGAATATTGTTACCGGTACAGGTGAACTGCGTTCGACGCGAACGCGCGGCAGCTTGTTGATGATCGCGCAGTCGCGGGTTTGATCGGGAACTCATTCTCTGGGAACCGCGATCGCGAGTAAGATCGCGGCTCTCGCGGAAGCTGCGCCAGCAAAGCGCGGTTTGTAAACGATGCGAACGATCGCGCTCCCCCATCGCCTCACGTTTCCATGGCAGCGAGGACTCACTCAGAGCGCGGAGAACTCGCATTTGCGCCCGACTGCAGCAAATCGATTGAAGAATGCACACACTGGTGGGGCAGACACCACGCGCGCTCGTTTGGAATGCGGGAAATTGCATTCGATCGGACGATGCGTCGGTTTGGATTAGCGGCACAGGGTGGTTCAGATGGTTAAAATGAGTTCTCATGGATTTTTTAAATTTTTGCTTCTAATTATCTATGATTTTAAGAAGTTTATTATGGTTTCTGTAGATTTAACATGCAAAATAGAGTTGTGTTTTAATATATACTGTAAATTAAAATTGTGCTATGCAATGAATAAGTTAAATTAAACAATAGTGCTCAACAATATGATACAAAATCCATTAAGAAATACGGGGTGTTTCTGTAGATTTAACATGCAAAATAGAGTTGTGTTTTAATATATTCTGTAAATTAAAATTGTGCTTTGCAATGAATATTAAGGATTACGGGGCCTTTAATTAAAACGGGTTGTATACAATAGAATCAAATTTTTCATCAAATCTCTCACCAACAACGCGCACTAACGATGTATTGACAAACGCGATCATAATCTAAACAATTAATCTGTGAGTTAAAGTGAGTTAAAAATCAAAAGGTTTCCCAATCAACGCTGGACCACTTGTCGTACAACAACAAACGTCTAATCCCAGCTTCTGTATGCGCTGCATTCGATGCATTTGATTGAATGTGCATGAAACTCGCACCGGTCGGGTTCGGACGAGCGGCTTTTGTCACCTTCGCAACGATCGAATCCAAATTAAGCATTGCATTGGGTAAGGCTCTGTCTCGGATATCAATCCGCTCGATCCACGGCTGAACCGATTTCGTTATGATCCGGCGAAAAATAGAAGCATACGCGGGAGCATTTACGGTGGTTACTAATTGGATGTTTTCTTTTTTTAACTTCGGCTGCATCGGAATCGGATCCTCGACCCTCGCGCAAGAAACACAAAACTCGGTGACCGTGAGAGATGCGTAATATCGTGTCGGTGTTTGTGGGGAACGGCAAAGTGCAAAGCGAAAGAAGAAACAAACTCTTCTCAAATGGAATTGCGCGATATTTCCGAAAAGCGTCAGTTTCCCACCGATGGGATGCGCCGCAAGGAGAGTGATTGCTCAAGCTGAACCGAAGAAATTTCGATGTGAAGCAAGGAGAAAGAAAAACGCACTGGCTTTCCAGAGTTAGGCAAGACTGCCGGCCGGGATGACGGACAGAAACGCTGAGCCGAACCGAGGCGGAGAAGGCAAACGCTAGTCAAGAAAGCTGATAAGCATCGCTCGCAGGATGGCAACGCTTGATGGGTAACTGCGACATGGATCTGGTACAATCTGGTGACAAACTCGTTAACGCCTTGTACTTGCTTGCTGCGTCTGCGAGAGTGCTTGGCGCAATCGCTCATTCACTTCAGGTCCCCTTTCTTCCCGTGCACGATCGTGATCGTGTCACGATGCTGCTGGTTAGCCAGCGCCGCTCGATTGCGTCAAAACGCCCGTCGGCGATGGAAATGTTAATGGGTGGCGATGCAAGGGGTGTGAAGTCTCGGGGACCGGCTTGAAGCGATGGAAAAATAATTAATTTCTTCCATGCCTTTTCAAGTAGGGACAAACGGAACCGACGAGTAGATTTTCCTCAGAGATTCCACCAACGTTCATTCTTCGACTTCCACTGATTAAGATAATGTTTGATGAAATAGTTTCATGTAATAAATGGAGAGATGTGTTCCACTTCGAACAGGAGGGACTTCTTCATATCTTAAGTGGAAATAAATTTAGCTGACCATGCTTCAATTCTTTTTCAAAGCAAACCAAACGAATTTTGTAGAAGAAACTCTACTTTCTCCTATACATAATAAGAGAACTTCGAGCACGTTTGGGGACATAAATGATCATCAAAAACCACGGTCCCAAAATTCCGTTACAATAGATCATTTCGCTGAGGAAGTAAACAATCGACAAAAGCATTTGTTCCGATTGAAAAAAATGAACTGAACATCGTGTATGATGATTATCATCATCGTCTTCGCGACCTTTTTGAAGAAATTGGGCCAAACAAATGGCTCCTAAGATCGTGTTGATCTTGCAACCGAGCAAACACCCAAGATGAACACAATTTCCACACAATCTTCCGAAATGGTACATTATGTTTTGTGTCACCATCGTTTCGAATCGGGTGCTTCCTAAAACCTTCCCTCAACCCATCGATCCACAGACCGATAGGCCAAAATTTAAATTAATGTTGTACACGAAGAAAGAAATGGCCATTTAAGCGAAAATAAACCAGTCCCATGTCACCCAAGGGACGCCCGGTCATTCTGCTCGGTAGAAAGTAGACGATACATGGGGGAAATAGCATCGTAAAATAAAAGAAAAACAAAGCTGAACCAGCCAGCCAGCATCAAGAAGAAAGACAATGTTGTAAAGCCGAACGAAACCCACGAGTAAACCATTTCGTAAGCTGGCAAAAGGAAAGGGCTAATGATAGAAAGTATCCTCGAAACGAAAGTATGCTCCGAAAACCCCATCCTGCACACGCTCGTAAAAGGATAACATCGCAGTGCAATAACAAAAAATCCCATTCCAGCACCCGAACGATTCGGCGTGGAGAGATAAATAATACCGAAATAAGCGCACCCGATGTAATGATAATATTTTTGAGAGAATTCAATTACTCTGGGCGGTTTTATGGTATTGAAAGGGGCGGAAAAGCGACCGAAAGCGAGGAAGATAAGAGCTTCCATCGTGCTGGACACTTTCGCTAATAATACGACCGTCCATTCGTAGGTTTTACTTCTTTTGAGTGAAGCATTGTCTGTTTCGTTTTTTCCTTCGGTCGATGTGTGCATAAATCCTTCCAAGGGATAAGGAAGAACGCATTGATTGTCCTTTTTTTCCGATTCACTAATGTGGATTCAAAATTGGTAAAGCCAACAAACAACGACAACATTCCGTGGTGCTTTGTTTTTATGCACAATTCACACCATTTCTGGAGTAGACAGCTCCCAGTCGCGATCGGGCCGTCCAATAAGACCATAAGGAAGCTAGACGTAGCACTCTGAACGGCAGTCGTTGACGAGCCGTCATCATGTTAAATATCCTGCTATATTGGGAAGGAAAGGACAAAAAAAAACTCCAACAATGACATCGGTCACGAACCTAAATCCACGGCTTTTTTCCATTTCGCCACTCAATCCGCAAATTTGGAGCCGGAAACGAACCCATTGCAAATAATCACCTGCACTTTAGCCCGCTGTGTGGACGGCAGATCGGGCTGCCTGGTGGTAACCCAACTCGATCAAAAAGTACAACGGATGTCCCCAAGCTGGGCCCTCCCTGGTAAGGAGTTCGGGAGTAGGATCCCCACCGAAAAAGGGGAAGAATTCCCAGCACCGTGACGAACGTCAGGTTTGGATAGTTCGCCTTTTTTCCAACGTATATGGGACGCACATGTTGGGGATCTGTGGACATTCGTAAAACTTTCTCCCTTCAAGCATGGGAGCATTTCTTTTGTTGAGTTTTGTTTTCTTCTGTCAAGTGCAACCGTAGCAGGCGCATTACAGTGGCGAGGGTTAGAGTAGGTGCGTTGTGTTGATTTGATTTGCCAGCTTGTTTTTGAATGTTTATAAAAAAACATGAGTATGCAAAGTAGACTAACATTTATTTTTGTGTAACAATATGCATCGTTTATTTTAGGAAACTACATTAAACACAACAACAATCAACACAACACAGTTATCAAAATTCACCAAAAAGAAATCATAAAGATGAAATATGCAGATTACAAATGCAAATTGTCAGTCTAATTTCACATTATCGATGCGAATATCGAGGTATATTGTAAACCTTTGTGGTTGAACTGAAAATCAAAACCAAAACTGACGCATGCCTTACTTTAAATTTATATTTATAAATGCTTTACTTTAAATTTATATCGATAAATGACCGGTATTACGAATCGTTCTGATGCTTTTCTAACCAGATCAAGTTGTTTCCAATCCCGATTAGACCATCCTCAGAATCTTGAATACTTGTTTGCATGCGCGTATGTTCTCTGTTCTTAACATTATGCCAATAACTGTAACTAGCGCATACAATCGCCTTTCCGATGCAATGAAGGAACGAAAGTTGACAACAACATTTTCGGCTTTGTACGTTTCTTGCCTCCCACCCCAAAAGGACACCGAGACGAATAAATCTCACCCGTCGCTTAATTTCCACGGATCACGACATCGTTGGCGTCGTACCTGCCGCGATGGGCCAGCATGGTCCAGGTGGCTGTGGGCACATTCTGGTTGCCTCACATCCTTCGGGTTGTTTTTTTTTTCACTCCACTCTCCTCACCCGACTGTTATGACAGGCTATTCCGTTCCCGCTCGGGGGACTTTCGCTTTCAACGACGGGAAGACCGCGGGGGAGGCGGACTCTGCCTTCGATTTCCACTTGCTCCAGACAACCGGCTTTCGCGACGGCCGACTGGACTGGACTGGATTGGGACGATTCTTTCAAACTCGTCGTTATCTCACCACGTGTGTCCGCATGATTGCAATGTTTCGCCTCTGGACCACTCTGGTCCTGTTCGTGTGCCTCTTTTTTTTTGCAAGTCTTCGATGGAGTTCAATTCATTCAGTTTTGGCCGTGCGTGGGCAAATTCCTCAACATTTACCTCCCGCTCTCCCCTACCCCGTTTCAACTTCATTGTCAGCTCGAACTGGCGAGTTCAATTTGGTCGATCGTTTAAAAGGTCCTCGTTCGTGTCGATCCTTTTCCTTTTTTGCCTTCCCGCGTCACCATTGGCCGATCGCGTCTGCGCATTAGATATGCTCGCTTTCAGGCGTCGCGGCGATCGTAAATATTTTGATAAATGGATGTCATTCAGCCTCCCCGCCGTGTCCATTCTTTCCGCGCGGAGAAAAAAGTCACCTCTACCTCTGAACCCCTTCCGAAGACCTGAGAGTATGTGAAAGAGCGTCTGGTCAGCTCCATCGAAGCTCCATCGATCGGAGCGAAATGCAGATCCCGTGGATGAGATTGCGGATTTTCTGGTCCAGTTTAGTCCAGTTCGTTCCCGGCCGGTTTGCTTGCCCCTCCCCCTTGCTTCCGATCCCACCATCCACCTTGATGAGGTTTGGCGAATATGCTCCCGAAGTCGGAATTTATATCTGCGTTCGCGCTGATCCGCGTGAATCGGTGTGTTTTTCTTCGTCGTCTTCGTCGCCTTCTTCTGCTATCTTTTTGCATTTATTTTGGAGGCGGAGGGTGCCGCAAACGGGCCGGACGGACACTCGTACCAGGGGTACGTTCAGGCTACTTTCTCTCATTTGCTGCGAGGATTACGTAAAGATGACGTTTGGCAGTTGGCGCGCAACGAATCGGTTTGCTTAACATACATACTCTGCCGGGTGGAACTGTCTCCTTTTTTGTCAAGTCCTTTTCTCCAAACTTACATAGATAGAAGGTTGAAGTATTGGGACATTCTTTGTTCGATACCATACCAAAGGGGATGTTTAAATCTATATTGTGCTTCGCAAACTCGTAAATTTCAAATTGCCTCAAAAACAATCTTGTATTTTGTGTCTTCATGAGTTTCAAAATTGGATGGTGAGTTTGTTTATGTTCTTGTTCCCAAAAAGGGCTTCACAGTTGGCAAAAGCTTCATTCAAATTTTTGTATGTCAATTTCTTTTTGGTTATGAAAATATTAACTCCGAAAAAATATTAAAGGCACGTTTCTTTTTATTGTAAAACCCTCCTGTAAAAGCAACGCAGCAGGATGTCCGGTGGTGATTTGGAAAGGTGCCGATCGGCCACACTTTTTTACGACCGCGCGATCGGTCACAGAAAGCAAAACGGATCATCTAGATGATGATTTAACACATTTCTCCGCAAGGATTTGATGTCCCCTAATGGCTCCATGGAGGCTGCGGCAACACAAACGCGACAAAAAAACATATCCGATCCGAATGGTGAAAACCTAATCCGGAAAATTATAATACAAACGCACGATCGGGTCACCGATTGATGTATTTATATTGCGCTCTCACCTCGTGGCGCTGTCTCCGTGGCGCTCGAATCGGAGATTAATTTCGATGGGGTTTTAAGTTTGACTCTTTTTTTGCATTAGTAATTATGCTCGATCCCACATCGCACTTCGCGCGAACAGAAGTCACGCGGGCGGGACGAGTGCGAAATGCGATACGGTTTATGTAACGGTGGAGTGACGGTGGACTTTTTCCCTCTGGCATGTATTTTATGCGCTTCCTACCCGGATTTTCATGGGATTAAATGGTTTAGCTTTTATTTTATCATTCATAAATATACCCGATATAGGTTTGGGCCTACAGAAAACAACACATTGGCATTTGACATCACGATGAGGTAATTTAGTGGCTGGTTTAAACATTTCACTTACCTTTAGTTTTTCGGAATCCTTATGGTCTCGATGTACCCTAGCTCACGGTGACGCAAATTGGGGGTTTCAGCGTAGTTATGTTATAATTAATTGCTTTTAAACAAACACTTATTTTCGTCAACATGCACAACGTCATTTACAAACACCACAAAAATCACCCTTTGATCACTGTTTATCTCCTATCACATGCCTAATTGATCACCTTTTTATCACTGGTTCTCATGTCACTCACTTGCTCGCGGATTCAATCCGCAGGTTGGATGCATTTAATAGTCGTCAACTGTTGCGTTCGTTATGTTGCCAACGACTAAGTAAGACCACACCCACATTCGTCCCCGTTGGTGAAGTTACTTGGTCTCGGTTTCGGCATTTAGGTGAAACTGATTTTTCTGTAAATATGAACAGATAAAAAGAAACTTAGAATTAACAAGCTGGATAAAATTTAAGATTATTCGATAACAGCGTTTATTTTTAAACATTCTGTGCATCGTTACATTTATGCTTCGTTAACGGAGCTCCCGAACCTCCTAACGATCGTCTGTTGTGTGCTGTTTGATTACGCTCCCGAACGAACCCCGCTATGCGATCACCTTTTCGGAATGAAAATGAATGAAATCCGTGCCAGACGCAACGTTCCGTAATTTGTTCCATTAGGATCATCCACCGTTTCGCGAGCAGTTCACCCATATTGTGCCCTTTTTTTTCTTCTTTTTGGCATTTTATCTAATCCACTCCAACCTTCAACTCCTCTCTCTGTCCCTCTCCCGTCTCCATCCACCCCTTATCCGTCATAAAATGAGCTTGCGGTATTTGCTGGCCGTCACATCAACCTGATTCGTTCCCCTTTGGCTCCCTGATAACTTCGGCGCGAGGCCAGGCCGCCGGGAAACAAAAGAGAAACATCGAAAAAAAAAACACCTACCCCAACGTTTCGCCAAATGGTGCCGGGAGAATGCATTCAATGCACCGATGCAACCCGCGATGGCAATGGAACGTGACATTTCGGAATTATGCTCGCGACGAGCGTGCACCTCTGCGTTTTCCCGTTCTACATTGGCGCGGATTAAAAGGGGAGTGGGGATGTTGGAAAAAGCAAGGAAATCATGCCACGAATAAAATAAAACAAAAGAGAGAAAAAAAATGAAAATATAGCACAACTCGGGTCCAATGGAATCGCGAGCCCTTTGGAGTAGAAAAGAGGCAACAAGACAAATCAGAACATCATAAACCGAGCCCGATGCCCGTACATTATAAAAATAATAAACATAAGAAACCAAAAAGCAACCGCAGCAGCATTGAATGGTGGGGTGGGCTGATGTGGAGCATCCTCACATGGAACGCGGCGGGGCATCTATCATATTCTTTTCCTCCTCGCAAGTAAGACAATCCTCAGACAGTTTCAAGTAACGGACCATTGTAACGACACACTGCATCAGTTTTCCGTTCGGGAGGGGTTCTGCACTTTGTGTCGGTGTAGTGTGATTTTTCATGTCTACTCGACGGTTTCCCGTTGCTGCTTCTCCAGCTTCTCCCATCGGCCGATTTGTCTTTGGTTGAACCACCAAAGTGAGGTGAACTCATCGATGTATCATTTGATATTTTTATGTTTCCGTGCCATATTTAGCGTTTATGTGGATCGTGTAGGTTCATGTTCCTCAGCTTCCTCAGTTGCGTCATCAATTCTTAAATGAACCATATGACAATAAATTACGACTTGGTTAAGTGATTGCTACATTGTTTTAATATATGTGGATTGGACTTTCTTCCAGTCGAAATTAAGAACAATGTGGAATGAAATAATTTTTCCATCGATATTTCTATCGAACAAGATTATTTGAATCCAAATCATGTAAAATAGAGATTACATACAAATCTAAAAATAGATAACTCTCACTCAACACCAAAAAACATTTCGAAGCCATCCGGAACGATCCGATGTTTGACGAAACGAAACAAGTGTATTTCGTGGCACTTCTCGGGAACAGTTTCTCCGATCTGCGCACCGTGTGGAGCATAAATCATGATCAGCTAATCGCGCTTGCGGGCCTCGGACACACGTGCACGAGTGGCGCACACACACACTCTCTCCACCGCTGACATCTTTTAGTGGCAATTAAGTGGTTCATTGATTTATGATCCATCGCCACCGCCACACCCCGATTTTCCGATCGAAACCACCGATCTTGCGGTGATTGCGGCCACTACTCTGGGGCACCGTGTCACTGGCCGGACCCTGGAGCGTTTCATTTCCCCGGGAGAGGAGGGAGGAAGCAATAAAAAAAGGGAGTTGGGGAAGGCTAAGGATCCGAAAAAGGGCCCCGAAGTGAAAGAAGAACCGTGTCACTTGACTCACGACTGCAGTCGATATCGATTAAACCTAAAAACCCCCTAAGCCGTCCGCGCGCCGGCTTCGGAAGGGATGTAAATCATCGGCCAATTCGGCCAACCCGTACCAGCGTTAACCCCTCCCTCATGGAAAGCCGAATATTAATGGCGACTGACGGCGCAGCGAAAGTGTAACTGTTGCCGGTTCGATCGCGACGTTTGTTTTGTGTATTGGAAATTGATTTATTCCACCGCGCGCCACCCGTTGACCGTGAATGTCATACAAATCAGTTGCCCAAAACATGGCGGGGGAAAATGGAAGAGTTGGGAAGCGAACGTACAAACCGGCGAGGGAAAAGTTGTGTTGACAATTTGCTTGCCGCCGCCAAGTGCTGTGTTTGTTTCACTTGCCCCGATTTGACATCAACAACATCCACGGCTGTTGACACCAATGTTTTGTTTAAGTCGAATCCCAAGCGGTCGGTACGATCGAGGAGAAATTGGGCAGTAGTACATGAACATAGAAGCGGCTGGTTGCCGCCGAAACGTGTGTTGCGTTTTCTTCAAAGCAAAGGCACTCGCGCCTTACTGGGGACCTTTTTCTCCTTCTACATCATAAGCGTCTAGCCGCCCGATCGGTTTTCTAGTTTCCGAAATGTTTCCCTAAACGATACACACAGCTACTATCGTTACCTTCGTTCATGCCACGGCCGATTTTGGGCGACATTGCACTCGAAAGTCTCTAGATAGCTTCCCAATGTCGCACGGAGACGTGAAGTCGAAATGATGTTCCATGCAATGAGTGTGTCATTGTCGGATGATAATGAAAATTTGGGCTTTTGTTTACGATGTCTGGTTTGAACGCCCGCCATGGAGATCCATTTGACGGTTAAGGTTACGAGCCTATTTGGGAGGGTGTCTGTAGACGATAATCTTACTGCTTTTTCCAATCAAGTCTACTGCCCCTAGTTATTGCAAGTAATTTACCTACGATTAAACATTAAACATATTTGGAAAAATGTTCTAGAGCAGTAAATATAAAGTTCAATATATCCTTATATTGTTACCGAATAACAAAAACGTGGTTAATTAAACCTTCATGAACCCTTGGCTGTGTTCTAAAGCTCTCGAACAATCTTTCGTCATTCATAAATGTACGATGGCGTGTAAATGTTTGTTCAACTGTACGCAGTCTAAACGACAGTGTCAAGGAGGGGCCCGAGGAACAGTTTCTTTCGATATTTTTACAATGTTAGAGCTCGCTACTAAATTCGATATAGTCTTTCTAGGAAATCAATACTACTAGATATAGGAAAACAGTTTATACTTTCTTCGAATAGTTTAGGTTAAGAAGTTAAGATTATCGAAGACAAGCCTGTAACAACACTCAAACTGATGGCGTGTGTGCTTTAAATCCATTAAATAAGATGCTACACCTAACGCGCAAATAATTCTGCGGATTTCGTCGTTTTGAAATGTTCACTCGTCCGACTCGGAACACCATTAGTGGCCACCTTTTCGCGCGAGTTCAAATGTAACAGTCATTTGTTTGTGCAATTAAAACTTGAAACCTTTTTTTTTTGCAGCCTTCCCACCCAGCGAGCCAAAGTCGACGTCGCGTCTTTATTGAAACATAAATTTATGAAAATGGCCTCAGCGAAATCGAGACCTCGGGAGGTGGGATTGCTGATTGTAAACCATTTCAACGGGTTGACTAGCGTCGACTATTAGATGCCGAGACGAATCCGACCCGTGTGTGTTCATGTGTCTCCGTTGGGATGGACACGGGTCATCGGGGATAAATATGCAAATGCAGCGAAAATAGACAGCCGCTGCATCGGGCGTTCGTCGTCATCGCGGGCGGTTTTCGTTACATCGCGCCCATCGGGGTTAATCGAAGGGGGCAAGTAAAACAAATTAACCGATCGTAGGTGGGCCGGCGTTGAACACTCCGCCTGTTGTAAAACAATAGATCGTAGACTTACACAATCCCAGGGAGCGTTCCGGGGCGTGTATCCTTGATTTTTTTTAACTGCACCTCCGGGAGAGTCTTCGTGGGGGAGAAGGAACACCGGCAGAGGATAAGTTACGATTATGGACGAATCAGTTTTGAGGCATTCGAGGTCGAAGAAATACCACTTCGAATGTCTGCGTGATTGCGCGTGTCCCAATTCAAAGGAGGCTTATCTCGTCGCATAAGGTTGTTGAAAAAATTGGCCACCTCCGGCCCTTCGAATGCACCTCCATTCATGCTTCCTCCTCGTTTGTCGGTGTTTACCGGTTTGGATGATAAATTGTAAATTGCGTCAATTGCGCCACCGTTTGGTGCACCTCGGAGTCGTCGACTCGGTATGCTGCGGTATGCGGATGCGGTTTGCTACTAAGCTTGAAACTGTGGCCTGTGGCTTGGGCAAGAATGGAAAAGCAACAGGAATATGAGGCAAGAGAAAAAGAAGCCTCCGTCGACATCCTCTCCAACGTCTACCGCAGCAGCCGAAACGCTTCGTTTGGTGCGAATCGATCCGTGACGGGATTCAAATGCGTTACAAATTTGCCTCCCCCTTTGGGTCGTAATGTCTGCGAAAGCGCCAACTGGCCGGGCTTGTGCGGTTGCGTTTGCCAATTTACTCGATCCTCTCGTTTCACTCGCTTCCGGGCCGCTTGTGGATGTGGTCCAGGGAGTCCGCTAGAAAGGGGCGAGATGGAAAACAATGGCCAAGAAGAAGGCCAACATTGAGCGAAAGACGCATTGCGTGTCAACTTTATCGTCCTCGGGCTGCCCGAGCAGTAACATTTGCAACTGTTCGCAACAGTCCACATATCATAAACACCCGGGACGGTTAAACGGTGGCATGCACGGTTCAATGGAGAATCGATGCCAAGCAATCACACAGTGTCCAGCTACGAAGGCTGCCTGGGTAAGACCGGTATGGAATAAATCCCAGTCTCATCGTGTCTCGCAGCATCCTCTTGGCGCAGATTAAGTTCTCAGACGTTCGGCTCGACGAACTCGGCAGGCGTAAAATGACGTAGGCGTACCAATAAACCGTAGGTTTTATGGTCCTAGCGTGTTGCCTCCGCCAGCGAAACACTCTGGTGACTGTGTCGCATCCCAGTTCCGACCGGAGATGATCCGGACAATGTTGTTCGTGTTTTCTGTAACTGGAAGCTATCGCTCGTCGGTGAGGGGAATCTTTCTGAAGTGTATTTTCTGGTCCACGTTTTGTTTGGAATGAAAATAACATCGTTCACCGATTCATTTTCTTCCGGGTGAGGTGAGAATGACGGTGGGGAGACATTCAAATAAATCTCATGAGCTCAATTCTTGAGACCATTACACGCGAATATGAAGTATGAAATATCCTGTGAGGCGTCCATCCGGGTATCTTTTTCTTTTCCATAATACATTTAAAAGTGTATTCTTCTCCCTGGCACCCACTTCCCGTGGACCCAGTAATTGCAAACGTGCTACTCAAAATCTTCTCCGCTTCGAAAGTATCGCCCAAAGGCACCGGAAGATGGTGCCAGATGATTGCGATGGCCACCCACGGGGAGCAGTTTATGCTGCGGAACGATGACATTACTCGGCCGTGGTTGGCGTGAACTTGCAATTTATGCCATTACTTGCGGAGTGCCAGATTTTTGATATCCCAGGTGAAACGTGAGGTGGCCCAATCGCACGAAGGTGGTCCATATTTGAATGTCGGAGGCGCAAATTGGATGGCTCGCAGTTCTGGCTGACGTTTGGAGGGTTGTCACGACCTTTGTGGAGTTGAGGCGTGTGGATAAAAAATTCCGGAGTACCTTACAGATGTGGTATCACGGAACTGTTACCGCGGGAGAGGCACAGAAAACATCATGCTTCTTGTGAACCACAAAAGTTATTCCATTGTTTGTTCTTCCCCAAAAATAGGAGATCTTGTGCGAATCCCAAAAACTTAACCAAATATCAGTAATTGGATCGAAATCACGATTGAAATTCACTCCATTCTTTTCCGCTGATGTCGATGATGCAACGCCTCTAGCGCCATTTGCCAGACCCTTCGGCAGATGATGGGCAACTTGTCAACCGTAAGAGAGCCGACGGCAAGAGCCGGGAAGACTCGCGACATGGCGAACCGAACGGCAGCGATCGAAGATCGTAGCCGGAAGGTGGAAGGGAAAATTGAATTTCTGCCAACGGCAACAATCGAACCATAAAATCAGAAGGCGCCCTTAGGGACACGCCGGAGCGGGTTTCTTTCGCTTCGAGCTGCTGGAGATGGTAAATACTAGAATTTGACATTTCCAGATTTGGTCGGCATGCGCAATAGGGCAACCCGATGAGTTGTCCCCGCGTCGCACACTCTCTTCACCGATGCCTGTTGGCCAAACACACACTGCGTGGTTTTTCTCTTCACGATGATGGTAGGGTTCTACTTTTTTTGTTGTCGATACACGGTTCTTACAGAAGTTGTGTCATTCCAGAGCCATCCAGTTTTTGCTGGAGCGATTGAAAGCGACGCGGTTGCACGTGAAGATGCACTCGTAGGGATCCAGAAACACATAAAAATAAATTTTAAAATCTTATTACGCCGAGGATGGGAGTGCCTGCAGCATCTCCGACGGCTTCGAAGAGACGACATGCTCGGGAAGGATTGAAATTAATGGATATTTTCCCCCAGCGTTGGGTGTAATTAGTTTCGCAGTGGTTACACATCGTCCGATAACACGCCATTCACTCTAGAGAACTTGTATGAACCATCACTGCCGTATTTAGTTATCAAACTTTGTTTGCAACGCGATTAGAAATATCTAGAATGGTTGTTAGAATTTCGTACGCTGTTTCACTTCACCACAAAATAACAACTTCTGACTCATAGCTATCGCTTGGGTGTTTTCCAGACGCTTTCGAGTTCTCTGGTGCAATAAAACCGGATCGATTACTTACTCGTGACGCGGCAAAATTTGCATTTTTCGGTATTTTGACGGTTCGCACCGGACGAGAGTAAGGCGTACACTGTTGGTCCACGCTCTCGACCGGCCCGTTTTTCCCGGAGCAGAACAACACGTCCACGTGAACGCTTCGTTCTGCCAGCTCCTATGCGACCGCGTGCGTGCGTACACTATCCCGACCACATTCAGTGTGTGTGTGTGTGTTAGTGTGTGTCCCCCCATGTCGTTGGGGCCAGCATCCGGTCGCGCGCGGGGGTCGTGTTTGACAAGGAGAGAAACCCGATCATCACGGGGACCGCACTTATCAGAGCTATGGCATCCTACACACAGCAACAAGCGACAAATGGTTTGGAGATGCAAATATGGCGTGAGAAGAACAAACCCGTTTTCGGCGCCAAACTCCCCGAGAGCAGAAGAACGTCGCGAGCAGGAACCGCGAATGTGTCTCCCCGTCGTGTGCCGTCTTGAGAATGTGCGATTCCCGGGGAGCTCAACTCCGAGCAGCACCGAGCGCGAGAAAAGTGTTGCATTTGGAGCATACGCGCGAACAAACGGTTTGTTCCGAAGATGAGCCGCCTTGCCCTGGAGCGTTTGTCGCGTGCTCCAGAACGTAAAATGAAACTGATCTTCTTTTCCTCCTACGTGGGTGTGCGGTGGAAGCAAAGAAATCGCCCGTCTGAAACGCTTTCAAAAGACTTTGTTGTGTGTTTCTTTTTTTTTCGTAGACAAACAATTCTAATGAAAGCGATTTCGATTCTTTGCTAAAGATGTTCTTCAAAGCAGTCTGGCGTTTTGTATGCATGGATATATTTTTTTATATTACAACATCCTATCTTTTTCATAAAATCCTTAAATAATAATTTTGGAAAACGTGTTGACAAACAATTTTTTCTAACAATTAATACAAAAATTCTTCAACGAATTATGCATATGTATTGTTCACTCTTGTGTTTCATTTGTTTTTACTACAATTGATTCTATCTACAAAACATTTACGCATCTTTTGTAATGACATCTATTTAATGTGTTCGAAAAATTCTATTTAAACATATTATAAGGTTGTGGTTATCGTACATTTCCATGTTTTTGGTATCTCAACATAGAACTTTTGTGTTATTTGTTCTTCCTACATAAATAGATGTTTTCCAAACGTGACTTCACGACAATTAATTCTTTGTGCCATATAAGCGTAGCATAACATATCGATGAATGATTTATTTCCAAACACACTACACTTTCAATCGCTACAAAAAATTGGAACCCTCATCCTACGCGTGTCGCAAAGTGACAGGTGCCAGGTGGAGGGTTCCGCCCATTACGTTATGTTGCCCAGGTCTTCACCCTTTTGCCTCCCGCACAGGCCCCGCATATCCGTGGAAAGTTTGTCACTGTAAATTAGAACCACATGGTAAACATACAAAACGATGGCGTGTAGCCAGTATTACAGCATTCCCAGAACTTTTCCACGGTTCTATTTTGGCTGTCATCATTCCTCGCGATTGTTAATGGAACGGGAAATGATGATGGGTTTCGAACTTGGGGTCTTCAGGGTCATGGAAGCTGGTGGGCGGTTTTGTAAATGTATCGTTGTTGCTTCTTTTTTTTATTTTCTATCAGAAAACCACTCGTCTAGCTTGCGTTTAGTGTTCTCGAGCCGTGTTAGAATGCATCACACGCTGCTAGCGACAGTTTTTCTCGGGTGGATACAGCACGACCCGCCGAACTCTGGTGACGCTGCCCTCAGAACTGAAATAAATGGCTATATTTAGTCACTTCAAAACGCAGACGGATGCAGTTTCTGTCCGATGGAGAGTGGATCCATCTGCTAAGAGTGCTTGCACTTTCGTTCTCACAAAGTCGCCCGCTCGCTCGGGGGAACCTTTTCCCGGGTTTCCATCACCCGATGGCTTCAGATCAATGACCACAGATGGGCACACTAATTTCAATCGATTTCGTACGTCCACCTCTGTTCCTCGCCCTACCCGCCTGGAAACAATTTTCCTTCATTCATTCATCTAGCTCGTTCACGGCGTGTTCGAGTTCATTCATCACGGGCTGGAATCTTGCGGGAACTGGTTCGGTTAGGGGGGATTATGAGTTTCCAATAACCCCCGGTGACCGATCGGCATGGCGTCCGGAACGCACTCGACGCGATCATGTTCGAGGGAAGAAAGAGGAAACCCTCCTCTTTCTTCGGCCGATCCCAACACATACACACACGCCCGCCCTCCTTGTGGGGAGAACGATTTATGGACACTTCCATAAATAACCTCTCCATCTAACCTCCCGTTTGTCACCGTCTACTCGGTGGCAGGTTGGGGTTTTCACTTCGGTGGAGGATTTTCAATATATTGTGAAGTTTTTTTTTTTTAACATCATTGTTGCCTTTTCGTTTTCGTCAGGCCGTTTCCGTAACTTTCCCAACTAGCTTCTCGTTTGGCCGTTGACACGCGTGGTGAAAACATGGTTTCATTTTTTGGCCTCGACATTGGCCTTCTTCCTCCTGGTTCTCGCACCGGAAGTGAGACTCTGGCCAATTTTGCATCTCGTTGGAACGGAACCGACTACCTAACCTCACCTACCGTTTTGTGGCTTATGAAGTTTTGCTTAAAAAACACCGTTTGATACATAAAATTTTGAGAAGCGTTTTCACCACTACCAGATCCTCGATATTTTGGGTAAAACTTAAATGGAGTGAAGTAGAAAACAAACCAAGCTGCATCGATGTGCGCCCGTCTTAATGAGATAAACATCGCACATGTGTCTACTGGTTCTTACACAAGATAAAAATGGAAAAAGAAAAATCCACCACGCAACGCAACGGCGCTAAATGTCCCCGAAAGAACGGCGCACACAACATGGCTTGTCAAATTAGTTGATTAACACAGCAGCCAGCGCGACGTCGGAAGATCTTGTCAACGGGATGCGGTTGCGGAAAGAACGATGACAAAACTGACTTGCCGGCTCGGGCTGCTTTTTTCATATTTAAACACTTTCCTCGATTTTAACGTCTCCTTCTTTTTCCCCTTTCACTAGCGAGTGTATGAAGCGAATATGAAAACGCTTATTTTCGACGCAGTTTTGCAGCGTCGCCCGTTATCTTTCATCAACGAAGCAGGCTGTTGAAAAAGAACGAACACAACATTGCCACCCTTTTTCCCATTTCCTTCCATCGCAGGCCCTGAGGCGCTTGTTCGCAGCCATCAAGGACCTTCAGAACATTCCGCCAGACGTGACCATTTTTGGTGCGTCTCGATGGGTCGCTCTTACGAGAGGGCACATTGGCACATTCTGCATCTAATGCATCGCGAACGGAGTGCCGACTCGGCACTGCAGCTCTCATCTGGAGCAGGCAATTGTTTGCTTCGGTGAAGCGCAAAAACCGGCGGCGCTGTACGTCAATTATCCTTACTGGTGATGCTGCTGCTTCCGATGAGAAGCTGGAAATGGATGGAAAGCGTTCTTTTCATCTCCCATTCCATTGCAAGTGCACGTGCCAAACACACCGTTTCCTGCACCGGGGTTTAAGGGGGAGGGGAGGGGGAGCACGTGTCTGTTAACAGGACTCGAAGGAACAGAACTACGCTTTTTCATTCGAATTGGCAGCGACATATTTTCCGCTAAGGAAAAAAATGTTGAAAGTAATAAGTGAACGGTGACAATTACGCAGCGGACCACAAAGCATTTTTGCTTCTCATTCTATTCGACTTTATTATTTTGTGAACTATTTCCCTCCCGTGGAAATACATTTCTTTTGTGGTGGAGAAAAATGGGGAATCCTTTGTGCCATCCATGCTTCATCGTATGGTGTCGACGGTTCACTCAACGTTTTGACTTTTTCACAGCTCACCGGGAACGGGTACGTGTAATGGATTGATCAAACACTGCACATACATACAGTAGCTCCTACATGCACACGCACTGAGAGCATTCTAACCCATTTCAGTATGTTTTTCCAGGTGCTGACGAGAGCATAAACGTCAGTCTGAGCTGATCTGGATCACCGTTGGAACAAAAAGCCCCACCATCACCAATCTGTGAGATTACGAGCACCGGAGAAGGAACATGCTTTCAATCTACCAAAAGTCAATGCCCGACGGTAAAACAAAATCCTCCCTCATTCTCCAAGTGGAAATTTCCTACATCCCCTTGGTCCCTTGGTTAGTCCCTGTGCGAAAGAGTAAAGTTTGTGTGAAAACTCTTTTTCACAATCCATTTTTTTCTGTTTGCGCCGTATGAAATGCTCTGCATACAATTTGTTTTTCTTTTTAAAAGGGTGAATGACATCGACTTGGTTCGTCAACAAAAATTTGGGTTAGTGGCAAGAGGATTAAAAATCACCCCTAAGGGGTTTTCAATGCTTTACAAACGCCTACGGCTGCCCTAGATGGTTTATATTTAACGCTAGATGGTTTATTCAATGTTGGCGTGTATTATTAAAATTGACAACCATTTAATTTCAGGTTATAAAACGCTTTACTTTACACTCACTTTGGAGTGTACCGTTTTAATAAAATATCCCAGTATACCTTCGAACGTATCAGATTTTTCTATTGCCTTATGAAACCAAATAGAGCTGGAATTAGTTTTCCAGTTCTCACCGTACGGCAATATGCCCCATTTATTATTTATATACCTCATTGTATGTAATTTATTGTCACCATTTCTAGACATCTTTAATCCAGTCGCGTGAAAGGGTCCCTCTCTCGCCATCAGCGGCAGTTCTCTAACCGGCTTACGAGACATAAAATTGACCCCAAAGCCTCGGCGCAGACAATATGCGTAATCTAGCCCTCCTGGGCGCCGTCTGCCCGTGCGCCATTCGTATTGTAATCCAATTTGTTTAATGTCCCCGGGTGTGCGCGTTCAAGCATACGTTCAGGAGTTTATCCAGAGGACGCTATGCTGCGCAAACACATATGACTCACAAAAGCATAAAAGGGTCTCGGCGCTGGGTGACGTCTTCGGAACAGCTGTTCCGAATGTGGAAAGAAGGAAACACAACGGGCACGTGCCTCCGGGATATAGATGTAGACAAACTGCCGATTGAAACCCCTAAGAGGAGATTCTCTGAGGGCCGAAACATGATGTAGAGAAGAGTAAAAAAGGTACGTTTGAGTGAGGAACTGATGTAGGAAAGAGAAGTACAGTGAAATACAAGAGGAACTGACTTGATCGAAATGAAAATGGAATAAGGAAATGAAGCAGTATTTTCCGCATCGATCGTTTTTGGGTCAACTCTTGGTATCTATACTGCAATGTGTTTGCTTTAGATCGATGGTAGATTTGTTGATACTAACCCTTGTGTTCTTTTTATTTTGCGCATTTGTATCAAACTTCCCACATCCAAACCCTGAGGCAGCTTAGCATCACACAAACATGCTGTGCCGGTTCAAAGAGCACGCTTAACACAATCCAGCTTTTGGTTCAAGTAAACAAACAAAACTCTATGATCCCTCGGGTTTCGATACAACTTTTGCCTCTATATGGCCTCTTTTTGGCCTTAGTGTTGTTTTCCGAGCGTTCGAATGGAAATTAAAGAATGCTTCATGGGAAGTGCGTCTTAAAGAAAACTGCATTCGAACAAACCCGAAGCTGATTGCAATGGAAGATGGTTCTCGCTTCATTTTGGTGTTACTTCCCACGTGCATAAACATACTGCATCCATTGCATGTATTTATGCAATACAGACGTACGTAAAAATCTTAATATATTGTAAACAAAATCGCAGAACAGAATTGGGCAGGGTGTATTTGGCTGTCCCTCGCTCGATCGGGAGTATGTTTTACGAAAGGCGACTGTGGTGGTTGCGATTTCGCCATAAACGTCGTAGGAAGAAAACATCAATAATAAAAACCTCGACCGCCCAAATCGCGTTTCGTACGCATGTGGCGTACAAATTTATCTGTATAAAAAAGGACGAAATAATCGGGTACTTTAAAACGAAAAATGGCATAAATAAGGGCCATTTGATAAAAGAAACCCCCATAAAATACGCCACAGTTAAGAGAGAAATTAACTTTCCCGGCAACATTTATCATCACCCCGCACAATGCCATTGCCAACAGGGACAGTTCGGTGTAAGGAAGAATAATCTTTTCCCCTCCCATGTCCGGTGCTCGAAGGTGTCTCCAAAATCAACCCACCTGCTGGGAGGTAAATCGTAGATTAACGTAAAAATGGCAGACATATTGGGGTACGGGAAAGGTTTCGTTCCACGTTCGGTATTACCTTTGGAATGAGTTGTACTGGGGTTTGGATGAGTTCAGTTCAGATCCCTCCTAAACGAAACCAACAGCAAACATATGCAACCCCAGCTTTGGCTGTTTTTGCCGTCTGCCCTTTTCAACTGGAGGATAAGGGGATCCAGTTGGCTTCTTCGCCAAACAAGGCTCCCACACCAAAGCTAGCGGAAAATGAATATCTGACTCATTCAAAGTATCGTAAAACAGAATACTGCAATACTGGCCTATCAACTTCGCACGGGCAACCCTTGCTGCTGTCTGTGGCATTACGCCGTAAATCATTAACAGCGCCATGAAGTATGCAAAACGCGCTGCACCTAAGAGATGTTGGGGTATTATGCACCAGGTAACGAACGTAATTTGTTGTTGGCTTCAGAATGCTCGAAATATTGATGTTTGTTTTTAACCAAAATATATTTAAAATAAAATTCAGCTCATAAAATCTTCATGCAAAACTATTACCGATGAATTTACCTTTAAAATATAACATCAAAAATACAAAAAAAAGTTGATACAAAAAAGAAGTTGAAAAGTTGAATTCATCGTTGATCCGATTTTTTCTAATGATCAATCGAAATTACTTTTCAAATTGGAGTGGTTCGAAGCAATAGGACAAAAGTATGAGTTGCGAAGCGGGAAATGCAGATGAATTTGTCGAATCGGGGTTTAGGACCCTCCACAAATCCCTTGCCACACCTGCTTTCTCCGGCCCGAAATCATTTCGTGTCCGCATACAAAAACTGTTTACACTTGCCTCTCATTAGGGAGCGGATGGGAATGTTAGAAGAATAAGGGCAGAAATAAAAGCATGGAGTTTGTTTAGAATACGGGAATATTGAGCTGAGCGGGTGAGAACAAACGTCTGGTGTGTCATCGAAGATATTCGATTTCACCCGATGGTAGGGAACCTTTAAATAGGTATCGTCAGTTATAATTTGTGTAATGCTGAGTGTTTGCAACCTCTCCATGATAATCTGATAAAACGTATCCATCATTTTTATTTTTATTTTTTCAATCTTAACACACAGACACATAACCACACAAACTTTTTCCAACTGATTGAGCACTTTTTCCCTAATTCATCTGGCCTTGGGTATCGTTGCAGAAACTAATTACCGACTGTTTGTAAAATAAAAGTGAATCCCCAGTATCGCACATGCCGCGGACGCCGTTATTAGCAATCAATCATTATTATTTAATCACAACCACGCTGTCTCGAGTGCAATTCACTGCGCATCGTGGAATGCAATAAAATCATGCAAAAAGAAAAAAAAACATACCACATGAAGGCGAAACACTGGAGGCGAAAAACAAGGCCACAATTTTGCGAATTGTTACTTTCGCGGCCTTTTATCGGCCTCCGAGTCGGCGTTCTGTTTTTGCGCACTCGAATTGCCGCCCGCCAATCGGTTTATCATCCTCAATATTCGATCATAAAAGATCACTTTCTCCTTTTCCCCCCCTGAAAAGAGAAGGCCCTGGGGGGAAAACAAGCCCATTCACTTGTTCGATCGGGATCGCACATGAAACACACGTGTATGATGTGTGTTTGTGTCTGCATTTCGGAGTGTATATACAAATCCTACCGGAGAAAAGAGTGACCGGTAGGTAGCACTTGAACGGCTTCCGTAGTAATAGCTGTTAGTACTTAGTGCCGAACCGAAAGGCTATTATACGCACCACAAGAAAAATGTTCGTTTCTTTTTCTCTCGATTGCCTTCATCGGTTTTTCATTTTCCTCCGAATCTCTCTCCGCCGCCTCCGGCCACGATTCTCCCAGCCCGACTCTTCATCTTGCGCTTCCTCTACACGTGTTTTCAGGTGTTTCACCTTCACATAAAAGGGTGTACGAACTGTTTTTTCCTACATTGCACTTCTTTCACTAATTCATTCAACAGCATCATCATCATCAGCAGCATCAGCATAGCTTAATCTTTTGGCAAAACCCACCGCCACCGAACCGGCTCTTCTTCAACGAGCTCCTTTAGACGATACTACTGGCCTCAATTGGCGGCGACTGGCGCAGTGGTGGCCGGTTTCTGGCCGGGAGAAGCGAACCAAGCTGCCGGCCTTCATTTGCCGGTGTGCATCTCCGAGCCACCGTCCTACTGGTCGTAAAACCGAAACCATCAAATTTCACCATCAAGGTGCCCGGGCCAGGTAAACAATCCGTATCGAATTTTGTACACTCACCTTCCCCGAGTTTCCTTCCGAGTCCGAGCTAGCGATCGCCCTTTCTGGCCGCCGTCGATACGGGCGCGTGCCTTGAAGCCGCCCTATGAGCCGACTGCGTTTCGCGGAAAAAGCGTCCACTACGAGCAAAAAAAAACAGACGGTCTGATATCCGATAACAATGTAGATGGATGGGCCGGCGATTTGACACCCGGCTCGCGAGCGTTGTGTCGTAAGAAACACTACCCTGACTCACGCTACCATCTGCGGCTCCAGCGTATAGTGTGCATCGGCGTATCGCTAAAACCCACTATGGCCACTAACCGCCGAGGGCTTGCCCACGAGCAATTTGACGCGCCAAACAGCACCCCTTTTTTCCACCCGGCCACCCTCAGACGAGCGAACTACGACGACTCATCGGCTTTGGGCGTTTTTTGAAATTAGCTACATTAACACTCCCATGTACACACTGCCGCCCCGGGACACAAACATGACCATGCGCACCGGCGCACTAAATGAGGTAAATTTTGGGTCAGGCCAAAAAAAACTTCACTTCCCGCCGCTGCCGCACCCCATCGCCGATGATTCACTGATGAGCATGATCGCAACTTCACTTGCCGGTTCACGAGAAATCTGGTACGGCTGGGCCTCCAGAAAACTAGCACCGGCCCGGGCCGAGCACTTGTGCAACACTTTTGCGCGCGGGATAATCAATTTGATTATTTTAATTTCTTCCTTTCACACTTGATGTTGCGCTTTCCTCATTGCGGGCGCACGCCTTGCGCTTTTCTTTTGCATGTAGGTTTCACTGATTCTTGCACTTCTTCCTTTTGCACGTGAACCAGCCCAGAGGCAAGAGGCCAGCTTACACTGCGATACAAACACAACAAACAAACGCCAGATTTCACTTCACTGCGCGGGCGGTTTGATCCTGCAATGATCGCGAAGGTCTCACCCTTGTTTCCGATCGCAATCGCCGCACTTCCTGGGAAACCTTGGGGAGCTGTTGACTCTTCGTGCGCCGTGGAGCTCTCTGGAATGAAGTAAGCAAAAGGCCAGAAATAATGTATCAGTGTGGCGATCGATCAGCGATGGTCCAGATTTGCGCCCGGGCAAGGACGCCGAACGGTGACGTTGCGACGACGAGGAGAGTGCACGAGTGTTGATTTACGGGATCAGATTTGGCGAATGGCGCCTGGAATGAATTCTCCACTTCATTGCACCATAAACGCGGATTCGCGATCTTAAATTGAGGGAATACTCGAGCGAGTTACACCATTGTGCGCCGCAAGCTGACCACCCGGCAGCGAACTGAGAGAAACGTAAGTCCACAATCGTTGCACTGGCCGCGTTAGAACCGTTTTCAATTGGGCTCAATTGGATGATAGGATCTGCGGATGATTCGGACTTCCAATTGTTATGGGGCACTATGGTAACTTTGGGGACCAGCAGAGTCGGTGAAACGGTGCGATCGCGTTACCGGGTGCGATCAGAGTGTCACGAGTCACGAGTGTCTAGCCAGAATGTCGAACTCCAACGTGTGACCGCGAGTCTCTTACCTGGGCTCCGCTTAAAGCTGGTCAACCCAAGCCCGAGGTGCGAGAGTCTTCGCTGTTCTTTTCTCTTCTGGGTATTACTTGAACGCTTGGCATCTCTACGTAGGTTTCGGTTTGGGAAACCTTTGCAGACGGGTAAAAGCATCCCCAAGCATCCCAGGCCGGTGCCCACGGGGTCCACCCGAATATGTGGGCCGGTCCAGTTATATCGTCTACGGAGTCCGGTTCTGCGTTGCGTTCTCGCATGCGTTACATGGCACCGACCAATACGATCCCACGGGACCCACGGGTAGATTCATTTCAGGGTTTCACGACTCATGAGGACGGCGATATTCTGGGCAAGAATGGAGATGGTCTCGCCGATCGGCGAAAGCGTCTGACGCTTATGCCTACGCAAATGAAGGTAGCGCGCTGAAACTAGTTTTTAAGTCCCCGGTCCGGTAGGATTTGCATAAGAATAGTATCTTGTTCATCAAATTTCGCTTTCTTACATTGTTCGTGTGCATTATTTAGTAAACTGCAACATTGCGACATCGGCAGCTGTCGTCCATAGCGCGAAGTCGGAGGTTACCGAGGGAAGGGTTAACAGCCGCAAATGAAATTCAAACTCTCTGGCGCGTTTCAATGCGCCAGCCAAATGAATGTGTCATAAAAATGACCATAAATTTACTGCAAGTTAGCTGACTCGAATGCGTCGACTCCAGCAACGACATGTTGTGCTGTACTGGAATGAGTGCAGCGGGGTTGAGAATGGCGATTGCGTGCTGATCGAGATTTGTGCACCGTCGTCTCTAATAACTCTTCCTAAAGGGCACCATTTAGATCGTGTCACTGGGCACGGTTCACATTAATATGCACTCCGATCGTTCTTCGGGTCCGGATTCCGGTTGGAGGCTAAGGAATCTTTTTGGTTCACTTTAAACGGTTGCACCGAAATTCTGGACAATTTGCGTCACGTACGTTCGCTTACCGGTTTTGCAACAGCATTCCCGACGGAGTTTAAATGAATACGTGAAACTGAGTCCCCACCGGTGTTCGCCACAAAACGCTGTTCCTGCAACCCATTTTTACGCCCACGTCGTCTCAAACCTACCAAAAAACCCTCGGGGGAAATCTTCGACCGCCAGAATGAATCGTTAAACAAATAAAGCATCCATCCACGCTAGGTGTATCTTCCCACCTTGGTGGTCGCGGCCGGCCGGAAGGCAGCGAGAAGACAATGTTTAGATTTCGTGGTTCGAGTCCCTCACCCCCGGCCGCAAATCGTCGCTTCCACTCCCCCCGAGTGAAGATGAAGCCGTCCGCTGTAGAAGATGTACAACCCGTGCTTCTACGACGGTGGTGCCCACTCTCGCCCCGGGGTCTGTCCGAGTGCGAGACACGCCGATCAAGCATGCATCGATGCTGCCCCGTGATGAGACGGTGATGAGAGAAGGAGGACGTTTGCCCGGGTGCTGATGCGTTACGGCGGGCGTTCTGTGAAAGTAATTACCCGTTCCGTGCGCACGCACGCTGTACACAGTTTTGTCGAACAACAACACCGCATGGAAACGCCGCCTTTCGATGCAGAAAACTCGGCCCGAGAAGAGGCCCGAGAGGGTGGAAAATTCATCACACCCATCGTTTGTGAGCATTCGATGCGCGCGTGGCCAATGCTGTTCATCGATCATGTTTCGCAAACGCTATCTGAACATTGGCTATTTATACCATTTTTAAAACACACGAAACTTAAACCTTTCCTTTTTGTTTTATCAAATCATTTAACTAACTTTGGATTACAAATTTTTCTCGTTTCTTGCAACTTTTCGGATTGATTAACTATCTCTTTTTATACCGATCCGAGCGGTTTCTTCGGCCTAATTGAGATGAATTGTGGACGTTGAATGGACCGAATACGACGTACATGTGAAGAGAAAAATCGTGCGCTGTACGGAATGGATGTTTTCCTAGAGGTAAATAAATAAATAAACCCAAACCTCTCTCGCCAACGGTAGGCCGTACGGGGTAGGTGGAAAGAATGAGTGGAAGCAAAAAGGACCAGTCAAAACACGAACGAATTAAGCATTCCCTATCCTCCCGGGGCCCGGTTTGTGTATGGCACCGTGTGGACAGATGCGACCTAACCGTTTTCCCAGGCTAAACCACCTGGGACTGGTTGGTTGGGGCGCACCGGTCGCCCGCTGCTCGGAAGGAACCAGCAGAGTTCCTCGGGGAACATTAACCCCTCGCCGGGGTTTCGTTCTGACCGCCGCGCTTGTGGCGGCGCGCCAGGCATTAAACATTGCGAAACTAATGCACCGCGAAGGCGAAACAAATTACACCCTGTATCGATCAGTTCTTGTTCGTGTCGGTGTGGCTGGGGAAGTGTGTTAGCGCACGATTGCACGAAAGGAGTGGCCTTTGACGCACGAGCGGGGAATCGGAACGGTTGGAAGCATCCCGACGTAGTCGCAGTCACCGGGAGTAATTAATTCAATCATTTCGACATTTGTTCCTTCGGTGCAACGAGTTTTCTCCGATAATCGCCATAAATTACGGTTAGCTAGAGCGGTGGAACGCGGAATAGTGCTGCTCAGCGGGAGGACTATTTGTCGTGTAGCGGATGAATGTTGGTTCCTTCTCTCGCGGTTCGTTGGGATCTACGGAACAGACAACTCTTTAATGGAGGAATCTGTCTCTAAATGGTTTAAAAATACCCCAATCTGATCTAAGTACTGACGAGAAAATCATGGCAATCTAAATTTTCCTACTAAAGAGAAGCAGTTGACTCAACATGATGCAACCGGAAGCTCCGACGGATGTAACCCAGAAGTAGTGGCCGATAGTTTACGCTAAGTAAACTCCGGAAGTTTTTCGAGCGACCATATCCTCCATAGCAGGGTTGGATTAAAAAGTTTCCCATCTTGAATTAAGGTTACATCCTATCGAACGAAGGTCTTCCGGTCCGGTTCTCTTCACCTTACCATCAACGTGGGCGGTCAATGTTCAGCCCATAGGACGTCTATCGATAAAACCAAGTTTATCTCCATCCTGTGACCCCGGGAAGGCGTTGGACTTTCATCTATAAATTTGTCAAGAGTACCAAACCGGCTATATAACCTGCAAATGAGATTTATTTTAGTGGAATTTCGTTTGAGGATGCGTGTGGTTTTTTGTTGTTCTCCTCCGTTCTGTTTCCGTTGCCTTTATGGTCTTGTCGGGTCAACGGGCGGAGGGAAAATTATTGCGGCAACTTTTCATTACCGGCGTTGATCCACACCCCCGTTGGAAACAGCTTTTATTGCCTGAAGCAGAACAACACTTTTGGCACTTTTACAGATTAGGTTGGTCGTATTTTTATTGCCCTCCGACGAAAGGCGAATGAGGTGGGTGTGGGTGTGTGTGTGTGTGTGTGTGGCCAGGGTGCAGCCGGGGCTATTAAAGTAAAATGAGCCTTGTAATGAAACACATTAACTATTGCTCCCGTGATTAGGCAGTTGTTTTCCATGGTGTGCGCCTGTCATCCGGGTGGTTTTCGGAAACGCCCGGTCAATTCTACGAGCAAACCCGCATACTGGCAACAACGGAACCTCCATCGTTTGTTTCCACCTCCGGTCGGCAGTCAGCTGAGTACGGTCGAGGGAGAGAATGCACGACGACAAATGCACCGGTTTCCATCCTACGCAACTAAAACCCTGACCCTTCTAACGTTGGCACTTTCATGCCGAGCGTCCCTACTTCTCCAGTTCGTGTTGATCCTGGCTTCGAATTTCACCTATCGGCCATCGGCCCCGAAATCGTCGGTTAAGGCCATCTGGCGGAGAGGCACTGTAATCTGCTTAGGCTTCCCTGCTGGAATCGATACAAATTTCAAGTGTTCGAGTGTTTTTGTTTGCTTCAATATTTCTATTCCACTCAAGTCGGAACGTTGGAGGAAAACGTTCTCGACAGTTTCCGACGTTCCAGTAATAACACTTCGATACACTTGAGTGACATTTTAGAGGTTTGGCCACTGCAGTACAGAAAACCAGATACAACAGCTCGGTCTCCGAACCACGATTGCATATGCAACACTGTTCGAGGGGCTGGTCATATCGTAAGGGAGCCTGCTATCCCTGGTTCCCGGTTTTGGTCGCATGCGTACTACGCGTGCATCCCGCAATCGGACAACCGGTGCCGGAAGGTTGGTGGGGCATTTTTTTCCCCGATTCCACAAAGTTTTCTTCAACAACAGGGAGCGGCACATACTGATTTCTTCTGGTTTTCATTTGTGATAGTTTTCTTGTTTTCATTTTCGAAAAGAAGAACTATTCATCCGGAAAGTGACCTTACCGTATGGGTTGTGGAACACGCCCGATAAGGTTAACGATTTCACTTCTTTGTGGAACACTGCACATATTTTCAGTATACATTCAACTTGGTTATTGCACTTTCAGAATGATTTTCCTTCACTTTTGTCTAGTTTGAGAAACTTAATCAATATTCTATCATTTTTTATTAATGGTCATTAATTTGTGATTATTCTAAGAACCATTTCCATTTCAAGTATCTGCTCCGATTTTCACAATTACAATTTTTCTCGTTGATATTGAACTTTACCTTCTTCAATAGTTCCACCATCTATTTGCCGAGTATGAAGGACATGCTGTGCCTTTCTAAACGAATCCTTTTCATGGCACTTCCTTATCACGAACACCCGGCACCGTTGCACACGATAAAATGCATCCCACCTAGTCACGAATGCAGTTGGGCAAATCAAAAACAAGCAAAAGAACTTATGCCGACTCACACCGCTCGATCGATAGCCGGGCTTCGCCGTGATTCACGAAGAAAATCGCGTGGAAAAATCCATGGCCCATGCCAGTGGCCTCGACACTCTCTCACTCGCGAGCGCTGGGAAAAAAGGCCGCTTTTCCTCGTCGCGTCGCGCGAGTACGGAAGAAAATCTTCTACTGAGCGCTGAATGCGTATAGCAACCATCTTCACCGAGATCCGGAGAACGCATGCCATGCACGCTCTCTCGCTATGTCTCTTTCTTTTTCTCGTTTTGCTTTTTCACGCCAACGGCGGTCATTCAATGCTCTTCGTATTTTCCATTCTATTTGCCTCTCACTCAGGCTGTCTATCTTTTTCCTACCCCTGGACGTGTGTGCAATATCGAAATTGCATCCTACCGCGTTGCAATGACTTTCGTTGTTACTCTCAAACGCGCGAGAGGATACGGCGAAAGATAGGAGGGCAATAGGGAAGAGAAAATAGAGAAAAACAGAAACAACAACCATGAAAGCAAGATGAAAAGTGAGAAAATTCACAAGGCAACAGCTGTCGGAAAGAGAAGGGGAGTATAGACAAAAAAACACTTTTCGTTTCCCCTACACTCACCCCAATACGACAGCAAAAAGGATAACGCATCAAGCGGAAAGGATAACGGATGAAAAGAGAAACGATTTTTCTCCCCCTTCTTTGCCTCGGCCCGGTGCGAGGGGTGAATTTGGTTTTTCACCAACCCCTACCAAATGCGCCCGTTGGAAAAGTGCTTAAAACGCTTTTGCGAACACGAACGTTGGTGGGCGCTGGTAATTCATCGGGTGGCAGGACGCTTAGAATTCATCAAACCGGATCCCTATATTTAAATGAGGGGGGCCTTTTATGCGTTAGAATGTGGAAAATATAAACCCGCGTACCGGTCAGCTGTTCTTGCGATCGGTTTGTGTTGGCCGACAGAACGGACAGTTGGGCGTAAAAGGAGATGCAATAACCGACCCACAAAAGGTAGGAGGTTTGTGAGAGGGCAAAGTGCCGTTATTTGTATGACATAATGCTAATTTCAGAACACCATCTGGCCATCAGAGGCTGATTTTTTAATTCATAGTTAAATTTCTGCTGACTTGAAAGTTTCCCTTTTATTTCTAATAGCATATCTAATGGGAAAGTATATAATTTTTGTAAATTTGTTTGATTTTCCTGTTAGATGACTAAGCCTTTCAATCCACTAGCCAATTTGAAAAATCTATTATAGCACCCTTCAACTAAACTGTTTGATAATAAACAAACTACTCCCATCTCTTCCTCAACAAGGGCCTGAAGTGGAAAACAAAGACGCATAAAAGAGAACAACCCAATATTTCCGAAGACTCTCGCAGATTGCTCACCTCGCCGTAGGATTTCGTCCACCTAGCAGGATAATAATCCGCTCATCGATAGGCAATACCCTCTAATCCCGGAGCATGCGCACCACGTTCACTAATAATAAGCTTCCCGTGGCCGTCACATGGAGCTGTCAAAAATATGGTACACCTATCTGCAAACCAATGTACGGCCAATGGGCCACTACACCACTACCACGCCCCAATGGGCAGCAGAGTTCAGGTTGAAGGTTTATGGTCTTGGGAGCGTCTGAATAGCACCGTGTTTGGGTTTACTTTTTTGCCAACAACCAGCACGAACGCTGGTGCTTCCCTGGGCAAGCCTTTTTCTTGCATGACCAAATTGTGCTTGCCGTTCCTTCGTGTTTTTTGGCGAGGTCTGCATTGCACACGATAGTCACGAAACCGTCGTTACCCCCCGAGGAGGTTCTCCGATAGGTGGAAGTTGGTTTTTTATGATGTTGACTTGTTTTTTTCCCCTGTTCTGGATGAGCCTGGAATCGTAATTTAGCACGCCACACCCGACCACATAATCCTACTCGTACCCAGACAGACAGCCTTGACAATGTATATCGATCGTTTTCCGTCTGGATCTAATGAACAGAACGGTGGTTTGCTAGCAGGAAGACACTTCAATGCACCCTTGCACCAACAGTAGGCTTATCGTTGTCATCTATTGCGCCTTATTCAGATGCATCTTCTGTGTGGCAGGTCCTCCAACCGGCTAGGATTTGAGGAAAAAAACCGAGTCGGTTTCGAGTAATCACTTCAAGTGTACTTCACGATGAGGGTATAATTCAAAGGTACATCAGCCTTCGGGCTGTTCTTATGGAGTGTTTGCACATCTTCTCCTGCTGGAATAGAGGATGCACATTCCTTCGCACTACTAACCTTTCTTTTCCTCGTACTTTTGTCTTTGTATATTTTCACATTGCAAGAGATTAAGCGAATTGAAGACAGTTTACCAGTTCATTGGTACCTTACTATCCTTTTACAAACGCGCAGACAAAACACATAACAACAATAAACAGAATAGCTGACACCCTCCCGATCCTGGCGAGGTACACGAGAGAACTGGCAGTCGGTAAAGGCATGCCCTGGTACGGAGCCGTCGGTCGGTGAGAGATGATGACTAAGGCAGCTCCAATTCTCACGTGTTTGTGGTACCACGCGCCAGTTTGGCTGGCTCATGGCGTACCCATCATCTCTCCATTCGCTGGCCCCAATCACCAATCGCTCGTCCTTCCTCTGTGCCCCGGGAAATCCACATTCCACACTCGCTGATGTCCGATGGCCCTGACTATCGAGCTCGGAAAGGGGCTTATCGCTGCCGGCAACGACGGCGGCTACCGTATGAATGACAACTGACTGATAAGGAGCCTTTTGGGCGGTGCGATAGAGCGAAACCGGATCATGCAGGACGCAAACCTAGGCCAGAATGACGACAGAGCGAACCGACGTTGTGTTCGAGAAGGCTCGGAGCTGGAGTATGAAGCGTGGAGATTTTATTTTTCGTAGAGCATGTAGTGCATTTAAGTTGGAAGAAAGCATTGACAGGAGTCAAGATTAGCTTTGTTGTTTTCCTTTATTGTTCCAGGAGAATGTCCTTGGGGCGGTTGCATATGGTGTGAATTTCTGGATTCCTTATTATTTTGAGACCTTTTGAGGGAATATAAGCATATCACGGGTATGGACCGTTTCGGAACTTCCAATAAATGATTACTTTTCATAAAACACACTAAACAAAACAATTGGCGCAAAAACCGGCAGTTACAAAAATGTGAACGTTTTTTATATTTTTTACAAAAAATAACATTTAATAACAAAAACCTAGGACAAAAATACAACTTTTCAAATGTTGTAAGTTCAAGTAAGTGCTCTATACAACAGACCTACTCAGTACCACAATCCAGCTGCAGATTGATGCCACAATCGCCCTGCGTTTTGGCCTTCAGGAACATCAACTCCCGACTGCTCAGCGCAATGGCCAGATAGTGCAGCTTGCACTTGAAAAACGGCGTCTGGGGTAGCTGCATGCGGCGCATCTGAACGCCCGGTGACGCCAGATTGAAGCTGTTCCAGTGGACGAACCCTTTACGGCCCCGGTAGGTGTACAGTTGCACCTTTTGCCGCTGCTCCAGGAACGCCAGTATGGTTTCGTCCCGTATTTCCAACACCGTCAGTTGCGTAGGCTGATGGCAAGCGATGATCTGGTAGAGATGACCCTGCAGAATGTCGCTGTAGATCCGTACGGAGTCGTGGTTTCCCTTGATGACGGTTTGTACCGCCTCCGTGACAGCGACCAGATGACGCTTCGGTTCCCCGTGGAAACCCACGTGGAAGCTAAGCACTTCGCCCGCGGTCGGATCGGGGAAGTGATGGTTTTCCGTGGTGCTGATGCGTCCCAGTGGTACCTCCTTTGCTATTCGCGGCTCCAGCTGGTGATGATCGTCGATCGGTTCCAGATCAGGTGACGTGTCGGTTGTCTGTATGACGGTATCGTTGCTCTCCTGCACTGATCCAATTTCGTTTAAGGGTTCCGGTTGGGTTAGTAGTGGATGGTCTTCAGAGTATTCCGCGCTGGCTACAAGCTCGTCATCCGTGCGGTAGTACGTGGAATTTCGCATGTAGTTGTGCATGTTCATCTGGGTCGTAAACAGTGCCAGATTCACCTGTTGCTCTTCGTTTGAACGTTTTCTACGAATCGCTGGTTCTGGTTCCTTGCGAGCCAGCACAGCGATACGGTTTCCATCGGACAGTGCCAGTCCGACGCCGAGTGAGGATGGCAAAAAACTGGCTGTTTCGAACACACGCGACAAGTTCCACTGATCCGACACCTCTCCGGATGCGTTATATTCAAACACGTTCGTTCTGTCCAACACATAGAATCGATCGTGGAATTGAGAATCCACAAACGCACCGTCGACATCCATCTCCGGCAAGTTTTTCATCATCTCTAGCGAAAGACCCTTAAAACGCCAGATAGATAAACCCTTTACGTTGCAAACCGTATCCGTCGGAGCCGATCGGGTAACCAACAGGACGGTGTCGTCGTCGGGCGCAACCGTATGCCATTCGAAAACGTATCCTGTGTGCACCTGAAACAGCGCCACAAATACTCTATCTTGTGGATTCCACTGGTAAAATCTACTCTCGCATCCAAAATTAACCACAAGGAAGTGACTACCTTGTTGCTGGAACGTCCAGAACGATTCAATCGGTCCTTCCTCGTGGATCGTTTGCCGCTGCACGAAGTAGTTAAAGAAGTACATCCTCTGCTGCGTCCCGTTGATGACCGTCTGCGTCTGCTGACATGCGGCCCGATAGGCTATGCGCCGTTTTGCCAGCTCATCTTCCACCAGTTTTTTCTCTTCCTGTAGATGGTGAGCTATTTCCTGGACCGTCATACCATTGATTGTACCATTGCCAAGGATGTCCTCGCGAAAGATGGCCTTTCGTGATCGCAACGTGCCGTAGTATTCCTGATCGACGCGCCCATCGGCCCAGAGCGTCTGGTCGTACCAGTAATCAAAGTTTATGCCCCCGATCGTGTCTTCCGTGAACACTTCGTCTGCAGAGATCTGGTAGAAGCTTATCGGAGACGTGATGTTCATAGTTTCGCCCAGCAGCACCGGTTCACCGAATGGAACACCATTCAGAATCTTCGGTAACGTCATTGTGTTTAGAACTCTTATCGTGTTAAAGACGGTGGGTGTTTCGATCACTTGCTCTCCGTATCGCTGAAAATAGGAAAATTATTTTCTTGTAGTTTCTTATCAGTTGAGTAATGCATGCGTAAATGTATCCCTTACCATCACGGTGTTCTGACGTTCGACCCGAAGATCCCGCCCATTGACAACTCCTTCGACTTGCACCGGATGTTGGACGACCATTTGTTTAACATAAACCGGACGATCAATAGTTTGCTCCGTATGCAGCGTGATTAGCTCATGCGATCGTTGGTTGTTGATAAATGTTGCATTTAAACGATCACACTTGAAGGTACCAGGCAAGAAGACCATCGTATCTAGAAGAATCCCATGTATTTTACAATCGTCCCATCCATCCAAATCCAATCACCCACTTATTTGCACTTACCAACAATTTCGTAATCTTTGTTTACTAGCAGAACATCGTTCGCGAGTTCGTCCGGATTAATGCCCACAAGGTTCTGCCCAATAAGATGACCTTCAACCTGTAAGGCGGTCCCCCAAACACTGCCGTAGAACTCAACCGGTTCGTTAAACACGATCGGTTCCGTTTGGTCGTAGTAAACGATTTCGTTGTGCACGTTCGATATGTTGTATCCGTTGATAAAGTCCGTGGTAAAGCCGTGTTTAAAGTGCAATTCGTTTTGTAAGACATAGTGTCCCTTGAAGAAGTAATCTTGGTTCGTGCGTACTAAGGTCGATAGTTTATGGGACACGTTCTGTAGCTCATTCCAGCCACCCAGCGCTTCTAGATTGTGTACCAGTTGTAGGCCTTCCAAGTAAAGATCTCCCTTAATAACGTGTGTGTCGGTAGTGTTGTCGTACGCGTAGTACGCTTCGACTGGTTTAAACGATTTTCCGTTGATAGTGCTGGACACGACAAGCTCTTTCACATAAATTCTACCCAGCGTGACGACATTACCGGGGAAAACGATTGATTCGTTTTTAAGGACGAAATCTTTGACCAGCATATTGTTCACCATTAATGTGTTTAGATCACCCCGCACATCGAATCCTTTTAGAAACAGCTTCGAGCCGGTGATCTCCACGACGTCGTTATCGGTCTTGTACACTACGTTTGCGAGAAAATCTTTAAACGGCATCTCGTTCAGCGTTCCTTCGAGCATTACGTCGCCCTCCACTGTCAACGGGTTTTGGAAGTGCAATGATCCTGGTACCGCATTCGGGCGATCCAACCAGATAACGTTGTCGAGAAAACGACCGAGCTCAACGCCGTTCAGTATGCCGATGTCAACGTTACCCTCGATATGTAACGACTCGAGAACATGCTTTCCGCTGAGCATGTGATCGTCGTCGAGGTAGGTTTCCACGTGTTCCTGCAGTAATTTCAGATCGATCCCGTTCAGAAAGTACGCAACGAACGATTTGCTAACGTACAGAGTGTCAATGTACACATCCTCTTCGAACGCTTGCGGTTGGCTTAGGCTGAATCTGGCCGCTTCGAACGTGGGTAGGTGAACATCGTTGACCGTATTCGTTGGGCTATCGATGGTTGTGCGTTTCAATGACAAATAGTTTGCATACAGATCGCTAACGTGAACGATTTGATTCTGGAAGACTATTTCTTCGTCCATGTCATAGAATCCGGACCGAGGTACACCATTCAGTGTTCCAACAACCTCGAGATTGTTTGCGTACAGCAGGGAGTACTCCGGGCAGAATTCCAAAGTAGCGCCGGTGTGTTGATCACCGAAAATTTTGATCGAATTCGTATCCCACTCGGTAACGTTGATGCCAGCGAATAAACCTTCCGTCTGGACTCGATTGAAGAACACATTGCCAACGACCATGCTAATGTTCAACGTCTGATCGGTGCTCTTGGTAAGCAGATCCTCCAGGTGTATATCACCGAGCATGTTCGATTCCACTCTGATGGGCTCCTCGAATTTAAGATATCGATAGTGCTTGGAAGCGTTAATCTCAACGTACGGTTCATCAATATATACGACGTCCTTTAGGTACCGCTCTAGATCGTACCCATCGAGGTGGTCGACGTATATCGGACCATTTACAATCACCTCGTCGAACTCACAGGCGGCATCCAAAACTTTTGTCTGCAACAGCGTTGGGTTATCTAGGAATTTGTCCATCTGTTTTCCCCTTACGGCACCCCGCACGTCAAGCGAGTCTTCAATCTCTAACGAATCGAAGGTGACATTGCCTGGGATGTATTGCTCATCGTGTAGGGTGATGAAGTCAAACGGGTTTATGTTGTTCACGAAACCGTCGATATCAAGTGCGTCCATCGCTGTGAATACATTAAAAATCATAAAAGTATTAAACTGCTTTTGATCATAGGACTGTACCGAGAAACCTACTCAGCGTTCCCAGGAAATGTTTTTGACCAGTAATGATCGTTTCACGCGGTCCTTGCTTTAGCACGTAGTCGTCTGGAAAGCGCAAACGGTTTAAGAACTCCACACTCATTTGACTACCGAACGTTACATTCTGCAATATTCAAAAAAATATTTAAAAAATAACTGTGTCTTTGATATATGTTTAGCTACTCACTCCCTCTACATGCAGATGGCTCAAACGCATCGGTCGGTTTTTGAAAACTAATCCATCCAAAAATGTTTTCCATGGAATCCCATTAATGCGCTCGAAAGTCAAATCGCCTTCAACGTGCAGCGTTTTACTTCGCAGCACTTGCCCTTGCTCGTCGATGGCATTCCGGAGGGATTTTTCCGCTCGGTGCAGGTCGATCTGGGCCCCGTTTATTTCCTTCGCCACGTGCACATCATCGATTACTTCCAGCGAGTCGAGTGTCAAATTTTTCCATCGGCGGTTTTTACAATTGAAATACACCAGTGACTCGCTCAGATCAATCCCATTCACTGTGCCTCCGTCGGGCAGAATGACGCTATCCGTGTACAGATCGCCACCGATGACCAGCTCTCCTTCCAGCTCGACCTTACCGTCTACATCGTACACAAGGTCTTCAGCCGATATGCCGTTGAAGAAGTCGAAGTAAAGCTGCTCTACCGCCAGATCTTTTACGTAAAGCTCTTGAACGGGATCGTCCTGTGATGCATTTCGGGTAAACCGGGTCTGAGTGTCTTCCGGAGGCTGCTCGAACCGTTGGATGTACATGTCGTCAGCACGCAGAGCACCATCGATAAACAACTTGCCCTGCACCTGAATGGTTCCATTGATTTGCTGATCGTGCGATCGGGCCTCTCTGCGTACGCTGTGCTGCAGCTCGGTCAGCATCGCATCGACGCTCAGCTCGATTTCCTGAACCATATTGACCGTTGCGCCGAGATCAACCTGCAAGTCCGCCTCCCGCCAGTTATTGTGTCCGATCATTATCGTTGTTCCTGAGAGATCGTACCCCTCCGAAAACTCCACGAGTGGCGTCTCGAGTGTGCTGAAATTTTGCCGCTTCAACACCACCGGGTCGCCCTCCATCAGTGCAACGTAAGATTGGGCCTGCTCGATAACGGCGTTCTGATATTCGATGATTTTCGTAAATGCTTCCATGGTTTCCTTCATCTCCTGGATTTTCATCATTATCGGATGCTCACCGGAAAGTAACTCGATCGTGAGATGATAAAGGCTAGAATGCGCCTTATGCCGCGGAACAATGATCGAGATGGATTTTCCCCGCTGCACAATCGTTCCACCGAACAGCCCATCCGTGCGATCAACATCGAGCATGCAGCTCACCTCGTTGTCGATCACTTCGTTCTCCACCATGCACGGGATGTTGGTAGCCAAATCGAACGACACCCCGTTCCAGACGAGCGCCTCGAGGCGTTGAATTTCGTGTGTCGCAAAGATCATTCGATGCTGTACCAGCAGGATCATGTCGTCGCGGAACGTCCGAGCCGGTATCTCGAAGAACGCTTCCACTATCTCGAGCGATTCGGTGGGGATCTCCTGCGCGTAGAATCGACCCCGCTTGTAGCGGAGCACGGCAGGCGACTCCCGCTGATCGCAATGTACGAGTACCGTCCAATCTGAAACGCGTCGACCGAACGCAGGGCCTCGGAGCTGTAGTTTCCAACCGGTTTGAACTTCCTACGGTTCTGGTCTCCAACGCGGAACGTGTAAATCAGGACGGTGGAGTTCTGCGGAAACGCCACCAGGTATTCGTCACCGGCCGGCACAAGCCCTACCGATGGGCATGGATGTTCGAGTCCCATCTTTTGCATCAACCAAAACTGGCGTTCGTTGAAGGCGAATTCGTACACCGTTGCGGAGACGGACTCGTGCCGGTTCGGATGACGCCCTATGAGAAGCAGCGCATCAACCTCCTTCTGTCGGAAGAACTTAATTTGCGTGATGGTTTTATGCAGCGGCCAACGCCACTCCTCGTCCAGCCGGTACTCTTGCTCCTCGCGCATCGTGTACCACACGAGAAAGTTGCCCATCGATATCACGACACAACCGACGGCCGACGTGCGGTGCGTGTCCCATAGCGTCAGGATCTCGAACGCGATTGGCTTCGTCTCCAGGACCAGCTCCTCGGCCAGGCTGTACTGACCTTCCTGTTCGAGTAGCACCACCAAACTGGTATCGGTAAGCCCAACAACGACATGACGATCGACGTTTTTCGCACTCATAGTCTTCCAACGCACGACTCGCTCGCCAAGCGTGAAATTGAGATCTTCCACAATCGACCGAATTGTCAGCGTGTCCCGAGTGGCATCGTGCACCTTTGGAGGATCCGAAACGGTGCCGAGCGTGCGGATGAAGCTCGGATCGATCAGTTTCGCATCGATCGCCTCGTGCAGTACGTTGATGTGTGTCTCCCGAAGCGGTTTTAGATCATCCGAACTGAAACTATCCGGATGCTCCAACAGCTGCTGGCGTCGAAGCTCGTAAGCAGAAAGCGACTCCTCTGTTACGCCTTCTTCGTCCGGTTCTGTGACCGTTGGAAATGTGGCCGGTCCTCGAATATCATCTCCCGGCTGGTTTTCTTTTGGCGTAGAGAGCTTTTTTGGCACCTTTGGTGAAATTTCCACTCTATTGGTGTACCCTGTAAACTGTCGATCGAAATACACGTGGTTATCATTAGGTCGAGAGAACCCTTTCTTTAGAGGTTATTACCACCAGCGAGATTGCGAACGATAAAAGAAGGTAAACACTTGTGTACGAGGTACGAGATGCAGCGCACTTCACCATGCTAACTTTTGACCTCTTTGTTAAAATGTACAAATTAAAACACGTTCGCCTTATCTAAGCGAACGGCACCATTGCAGACGGAAGACTAGCTTGAAAAGGTTGGATACAAAATGACTGCTAGGTGTCACCGGCCTCCACACAATCACAGACGAAAAGATTGAACTGACCGCACGGACGGCACGAGATGTAATGACACTGGCATGCCGAACATATCATTTGTGATCGAATGAGAATTCAATCGTATACATTTACAGGTGAGTGTTTAATAATGCCTGGCTTGATTTCTTTAATTTTGATGATATCCATACTGCTTTCTACGTTTTACGTTTCTCTCAAAGTTAGGTATAATAACATTGAACATGAGTGGGAATGATTAGCCAACTTGGTTTAACGTAGAAAAATAAATTCATAATGATAAGAATGCGAGCTGAATCAAGTTTATTTTCGCCTAATTTCAGTCCTTTTAGAATTAAACCAATCTTTTGACGATCATAGAAGAACGTTTAGTTGTGACGATTGAATTGTTTTTTGTATCTGCAACGAACTCTTCAAAAAGCCCCTAAATGTATGCAACCCTCGGTACATCCAAGCATTAAATTTATACTCTCACGACTAGAACCAGGGTTTGCGAACTATGTTGCCGTCCTTGGTTCGATGCACCTTCTGATTTTTTTTGTCGGCGGTACGATATTACACAAAATTTGATTCTGAATCAATTCAATTCTAAATTCGTTGCATATTTAGTTCAGATTTATTAATGGAGATTCTAAATCATCAAGAACTGAAAGCCATGTGCTTATGTACCTATTTCAAAAAGTAGAAAATCAATTTAAATTGTTTAAAGAAACTACCGGATCAATCCAGAATGTAGTATATTATAGTACGAACATCTTATTTAGGAATTTATGTTGAATGATGTTAGCTAGAAAAAGCAGTTGACTACTGTTCTACGACATTCCAATCCATTCTGGAAATTCCAATGTTACTACTATTTGTGTTATTCTCATTTCTCAACAGCTGATCACACTCCTCACCACCCAGCGCAGACTCCACATCGGATGGTTCACTTTTTCCGTCGTTTCATTGACGCTTCGGCTCCATTCAACAGTGGAGTAAACGATCGCATGACAAGATCATCGTGAACAGCAGATCATCATAGTTCGAGAGTATATTGTTGCTCCAACATAGCGCTAATAAAAAGCATGAGCTGCAGCATGCAGTCACAACCGCGTGGAAGGGGTGTGACGATGGGCCAGTGTTGCGCCTTCGTCGAGTCCAAATTCAAAACCGAAGAAAAGAAACCCCGACCGACCGAAGAGTGGCTGCGGTGCAATGAAAGATCCAGATGGGAACGAGTGAAACGGTGCGATCGTGCCACGAGATGGAAACCGTTCGGCCACCAGGGGGGACCGGGCCAGTTGTGCGGTTTCATCGGTTGTCTGCTGTTGCGTACCCATCGACCGACGTTTCACCGCCCCAGTCAGTTTGTGTTAGACCTTCGTGCAGCTCGTGCGCACACGTTTGGCGTACCGGTGGCAAAGCCTACCGTTTTCCGTGGCTCTTGGGCTCCCAATATAAAGTGCAGTCTCTGAACGGTAGGCTTCGTGCGATTGCTGAAAATAATCTACTTCCGGTCACCAGCGCCCAACGGATCAACTCGGGACGCCCGGGTATCACATGGTGCGATTTCAAGGTGTTGTCTTTCCGCTAAAGCAGCACGCAACCGGAGAAAGTGGTCGTAGCGCTCCGGACCTTTACTGTTTACCTTTTTTTTCGATCGGTGGAGACACCAGCGGCCCGCGTCCTCGTGGTTGTGTGGTGCGCTTGAAGTGAATAATTTTTCAGTGTATTTCGAGGTGTGAATTCCTCGGCAGGAAGAGGAGAAGGATATAGGAATAGGGTGTCATTCGGTTAAGGTGCTACGTCATTGCAGATCCCCTCCACCGATCGACCATCGGTTGACAGGTGTTGGTGAATTCTATGAGCATTTTTTTATTAATTTATTTCTCCATTGATGGCCAACTGCACTTCGAGACCCAGAAATACCCGCCAGTGTGTTACTTCATCGACGTGACGTACATTCGCGAACGGATTACGCGATCCACTATCGACCGAACCTCTGTGGAACGATCCGCCGCTTCGATCGACAGTGAGTCATAATTTTAGTACTTTTCGCTGAAGCTATTCGACCCGGAAACAGGCAGAGAAAAAGCCTAACCAATTTTCGGGATATCCAGAGTGATACTTTCAGAAATCCTAGTGTCAAACCAGTGTCCAACCTCTTATCCAGGCTACAGTGTACGTGCGGCTTCTTGGGGGTCGATTTGTGTTTCCGTGGAGAACGTGAAAGTGAAGCGATAATTTTTTCGAACAACTTTCGTTGGTTCCGAAGTTCGACACAGAGAAGGAATTGTACTCAGGTGGACGTGGGGTGTCTTCCTCTCTCAGTGGTGACTTCCTTTCGTGGCGAGCCGTTAATCATTCGGCTTGTGAGTGTTCCTTGAAAGGATTGGGCTGCACGGCGTATCGTGCGTATTGAAGTGTAGTTCGCTTATGTTGTTGTTTTGTCTTTTTTTTTTGTGCAGTGCAAACGGAAACCAGTTGATTTTTTTTCAGGTGTATTTATGTGCACTACTCAGTGAAGTCGGCTGGTAAAGAAATCGTCGATTCGATCAACACACGGTGAGCATTCCTTTCCAATTTTAGGCTAGCAGTGGGACAGGTAGCAAGTATATGCACACATGTGATATGTCTGAGAGGTTCCGTTTTTTCACAAAATAATTCAATAAGAGTCTCTTAATTTCTAATCTGAAATCTTACGCCAAGAATCAATGAGTAAAATCTTAAAGACTTGAAAAATTAGTTGAATTAAGATGTAAAGGAAAGTAAAAGAGAAAGCAACTTTGATCACACTCCATATAGTTTAGCTTTTCTTCTTTTTCTCCAATGTGGTATGCAAATGAGAATTTACACAAATTTTTGCAATTAAATGAAACCAGTTTGTGCCACTTGCAATCAACAGAAATTAGCAGACTATAAGCATCGCGGTGATAAATTTCGCGAAACTAATCAAAGACAAAACGATTGATGTGCTGTCCTCTCAACGATCCCTCTCCGGCTTGATGGAAGGCGATCGCTGGCTTCAAAATAAGATCCACGATTAGTCGCCGATGTCATACGCGGACTCTAGCAATGGCTTACTGCAGCTACCGTGGCCATTAAGCAACCGGTTGTCCTCGTGTAGTGGTGGACGGGGGACAAGGGAGGTTAATATTACCTTGCTGACGTTTGCTGGTCGTGGTGGTGGTGGGCTAGAACTAATGGGCCAAGCAACCACATTTCGCCTCCGAGTCGCACGGACAACGGAGTGGCGACTGAAAGTAAATTACCTTGACTTAACTGAAGGTTGCAGCCGGTGGGGTGGTCGATTAATACATTCGTCGACGATCAGCGAGTCGTTTAAAATTTTGATTTATACGAGTTTATTAGATCGATGATATTTGTCTTCTGCTGTCAAGGTGAATATTAGTATTTTCGTGAAGACCTACGCTTCATAACAAATATTTCCACCCCCATTTAGCTCCCCAGTAGTAATGCAATTTGTGCAGTTCAATTGCTACAATCGGAGGAATTAATTTTAAAACAGGATAGGCCGTTTATTGTGGTGAAACTACACTTTTACACCGTATGTATCCAGTCCAGTCTTTTGTCTGATTTATTGCTTCAAACTAACACCTGCACAGTGTAATAGCCCAACCTTCCAAAGTAACAACAACATGCAACACCAAACCGCATGGAGTATCGATGACTTTAACGACCCCATTGCACGTCTACATACTCCACAAGGGGGCGAAATGTTACTTTATTTTGTTTGACTACAACTGCAACATGCTGCCGCTGGCGTAGCTATATTTGCAACGAAATTTAGCAATGGCGCGCCAAAAGAAGGTCATGGAAGGCCCGCGTGGGACGGGTTGTGTTCACTAAACCTGCCACCGAAAACCGACATAGCCAACGTCTATTTCACCACCGATCGGGAAAGAAATGAAAGAAAAAATGCCTGTCCGAGACACGGTGGATGCTAACTGGAGATCATAATCCACACTCACCTGTATACGTGTGTGGGGTGCAATATGGGTCAAGAATCTTGAGGAGACGCCTCGTGGTGTGAAGAGAGCGCCTTACGAATGGCAGGTTTGCGTGCTTCAACGGATCGCGCAGCGCACGGCTAATAACTAATGCAAATTCTTCGCACGTCCCAGAAACGTTTCGTTCGTTCGTACGCCGCTTGTTAGGTGCGAAACTTAGGTAGTTCAAGGCAACGATCGACCTGTCGATTCTTCGTCTCCATCTCTTGAAAAGCTTGTTCTGAGCGACGAGTAAGTTTGTGGATTCGTGAGCTGGCAGATTAGCCAAACTACTGGCAACGGATTGTCTGTGGTCAAGATGGGCTGGAAACTGTGTCATGAAAACGCATCATAAGCATGTGGACTAAGAATTACTAAATGAATATTAGGTTAATGATAAACTTGAAAAAGGAATAGAATCATTTGAAACGTATATTAGAAAAAAAAAATCAACGAGATATTATGTAAAGTCATTTAACGCACCCATTAAAACGACCCATAGTTGGGCTGACATTTCTCATTCATCTTCTCTTCCTAATCTGTACATTGCCGTCTCCCATTACTCTTGTTTCCCCTCTGCTGGTTTTACTCACCTTGCATAATGCTTGCCGCTATCAAAAAACATTAGAGCTTGGGAAAGGGCATCCAACTGAAGTGACGAGGCTCGCAAGAGTGTCTTTTTGGCGTATAAGTAATGGCCAAAGCATGTCTGCGCGCGCGGCCGAATGATCGTAATGCGATGCAGACAACTTACATAGTCGTCCGGCACCTACCAACTGGGCGGTATGGAGCATATTTACCACCATGGGGGCAGCCAGGATGGATTTGCATGATGCAATAGAGCAAAGAGTTCAAATGTGAACAGAAAAAGTCATCACATTGTTGGTGAACATGACACAACGGTCCTCATTACGTATCCGCCCGTTTTCGCAAGGATTGCGACGTGCTCATCCTGATTTTTTAGGAATAATATATTTGCAGAAGATTTATACTTGTTGCCGTGGTACATATGTACGAGGTATGACCTTTGATTTAAAAATGTTAAGCCTGTTTTATGTTACTTTCAAGCTGTGATGGTCTATTTTTCGCTTGTGCAAGTTTTTGTGGTGTGCCAAAGTAACAAAATTGAAAATAGTCCGCTACCTTGAATTTTCAATACAGTAGGTCCCCGCAGTACACAAATGTTTGGGAGCGTACGCTATAGCGTATATCGAGTTTTAGTGAATTGCAAAATTTTCTCTGCCATAGCGTTTATACTTCATATTGAAGAGTCAACACTGACAACCGCTTATTTAACATATCTTTTATCCAAATACGAATGACCATTTTATTATTTGATGCCATATTAATCGCTTCAATATTATACAGCTTAATGAAACAAGTACTTAAGTGTATTGATTCAGGCCGTGTGTAATTCAGACCGTTGCAGTCATGGCCTTTGAACGTCTGTTTAAAACTGCGCATTAAATACTTCATGCTACCAAAACAAACCAAAATTGACTAATAAGAATTCAAGCAACAACGGTAAACGCTGTGTAAAAAAAATCCCGTATTGCAAATTTGCGTATATCGAGTATAGCGTACTGCGGGGACTTACTGCAGTTTGTTGGATTATTTATTCATGTTGTAATCACGTTTCTTATAAAATCATTGTTACAATGATTTGCCATGCAGCGAAAGAAAAAAATCCCGTTTGGTTGTAGCTGTGGGACCAAAATTATTAGCTGGGATACTGCGCCGGTTGGAAAATGTCACAAGGACGCAAGGAAGTCCAAGCGGTGGTTGTCTAACAAACGTCATTTTGTGAGTCACAAATAGGACCTTTGCGAGCGTCGTACAACTTGTCTTTTTGCGTTGTCAAAACGGCTTAGTGTCTACAGTTGATTCAATTCTGCAAGTGCAATTGCTAAATCGTTACCGCTGCCATTTTTGTGTAGTTACGAAAGCAAACATTGCTAGTCTACAATGAACTACCAGCAACTAATGCGTTGCCCGTTGGGAGTGTGCGACAGACCATACTATACCTTGAAGGATATAACGTAAGTAAAACTTACTTTTGTCACTTTGCCCAATCATGATCCTTTTTGTAAACTTTAATTTGCTTTCTGTAGCGTAAATTGTAACGACCCGGTACCTCACGCATTCAATGGGTACGAGAACGAGTTGGCTAGTTGCATCGACGACAACTCAGTTGCAGCTTCGGAGCTGGATTTTACTGAATTTTGTTTGTCTCAACAGCCAACGTCATTATCCCCCAACATAACAGCATCAACGCCTACTGAAGAGTTTCAGGACTCTCGCCTAGAAATGCCAATCGAAGCAACCACCGAGTCGCCACAAAAATGGGAAATGTTTTTGCTTGACGGATCCACCGTCAAGACAATGCCAGAGTGCGTCGCTAAGGCAGAGGCATTTAAAAGTGTGTGCGACCTACGTGCCATGGAACTTCGCGACGATGAGAACAATATTGTGTCGTACTATCACCATTGCGGAGAAAATATCGGCCAACCATCGGTTATGGAAAAATCGCATCATATCGATCAGCCTGCGGTCCAAGAAGACGACCACGTTATTTACATAGAAGACAGTGAGGACTCGTGCGAGGAATCTCCAAACGTCATGGAAACCTCTATTGACGAAGTGGAAAATCATGTCGTTCAGCATGCAGTCAAAGAAGAAGCCGATACTATAATGATAGAAGACATTGAGGACTCGATGGAGGAATCAAAACCCAAGGAGCCTTCGAATTCCGGAACAGTGGATCCTATCTATCACCCTGCTTTCCATTTTGAAGAAAACACTTGTGACCTGTTGGAGAATTTTGCGAAACTCACGGAGGCATCGAATAATGAAGAAACAAGTTCTATCATTCAACCTGCAATTGAAGCCGATAACAATGTATTTATACTAGAAGCCACCGAGTACATTGAGCAGCCGTCGAATGCCAGCGCTGAGAATGATATCGTTCAGGAAGTCGATGTCGACGAAGACGACGATGTAATATTTGTACATGACACCGGGGACGCTGAGCAGCCTGCGAATGCCAGCATAGAGAATGATATCGTTCAGAAACTCGAAGTCGACGAAGACGACGATGTTATATTTGTACAAGACACCGAGAACGCTGAGCAGCCGTCCAATGCCGGCATAGAGAATTATATCGTTCCGAAAGTCGAAGTCGAAAACGACGACGAAGACGACGACATGACACCAAGATCGCATATATTTGTACATGACACCGAGATCGCTGAGCAGCCTTCGAACGCCGGCGCAGAGAATGATATCTTTCAGGAAATCGAAGTCGACGACGACATAATATTTGTACAGAACACTGAGTACACTGAGCAGCATTCGAATGCAGTTAAAGAAGCAGCCGATACTATGGTAGAAGACATTGAGAACTTGTTGAAGAAAACATCAATACCTAAGGTTCCTTCGAATACCGGAACAGTGGATCCTATCTTTCACCCTGCATTCCATTTTGAAGAAAGCACTTATGCCTTGTTAGAGAATTTTGCGAAACTCACGAAGGCATCGAATAATGAAGAAATGAGTTCTATCGTTCAGCCTGCAATTGAAGCCGATGACAGTGTATTTATACTAGAAGACACTGAGTACATTACGCAGCCTTCGAATGCAGACACTAAGAGTGATATCGTTCAGGAAGTCGAAGTCCACGACGATGTAATCTTTGTACATGACACCGAGAATGTTGAGCACCCTGCGAATGGCATAGAGAATGATATCGTTCAGAAACTCGAAAGCGTCGAAGACGACGATGTTATATTTGTACATGACACCGAGAACGCTGAGCAGCCGTCGAATGCCGGCATAGAGAATTATATCGTTCCGAAAGTTGAAGTCGAAGACGACGATGTTATATTTGTACATGACACCGAGATCGCTGAGCAGCCTGCGAATGCCAGCATAGAGAATGATATCATTCAGAAAGTCGAAGTCGAGGACAACGTAATATTTGTCCACAACACTGAGTATACTGAGAAACCTGCGGATGCTGGCACAGAGAATAATATCGTTCAGTCTGCAGTAAATACCGTAGAATACAATGATGCTCTGTGGAACAACTGTTTGCAAACCATGGGGCCATCGACTGATGGCGAAACGAGCTATATCATTCAGCCCGCAATCGAAGCCGATGATGGTGTATTTATACTAGAAGAGACTGAGGACACTGAGGACGCTGAGAATCCTTCAAATACCACAATAGAAAACTATAATGTTCAACCTGCAGTTGATTTCGCGGAAGGCACCAACGTCCTGTGGCTAAACTCTTCGAAAATCACAGAAACATCAATTGGTGAAACAAGTTTTAGCCATCGGTATACAGCCAGGCAGACTTGCGAAGGAATTGTAATAGAATACACAGATAACTTCAAAAACGAAGCTCCAACAATTAAACAGGAACCGATCAGTATAACAACGGAATGTGTCACTCCGCCAGTGATCGAAGAAGACGACGACGACGACGACGTTGTGTTCATAGAGGTCGTCGATAACCGGATCGAAGAATCTCCAATCGCTTCAGCCATGTTGGTAAACGGAATCGATCCTCAGAATGAAAACCGGGATTGTTTAAGGCCGATTTGGGATAACATCTCCGTCCCTGTGCTAAAACCTCGCCCAAACAAAAGAGGGGTCGGGGCAGCTCGTCGAAAGCAGAAGTCGGAATTGATTTGCCAATATGTCGCCACAAATTGCGAGCAGATGAATGAACTGGTGTGCACGTCGACAAAGCCAGCGGTCATACACTTCCCACCCAGACAAAGCACGATCAACACCGAATGCGTCGCTAAAACAATTAAAAGAGCACCTGCAACCCGCAAAGTCAGAAAACCAAGAGCGAAGAAAACAAACCCCACCGAACAACGGAAAGCATATTCGCGTCGTACCCGGCAGTGAGATAAAAAGCTGTGTGATGGTTTCTGCGTGAACGAGATTCGACACTGAAGAATGAATATAACAAGTTTGGCACTGCGCTCTCTCTCATACGATTGTTATGAAAAGTCCCGCTTGCACTTAGGACGCTAGTCCACAAGATGCGAAGCACATATATTGTAAACTCGTTTGTATCTTTATTTAAAATCTTAATGTATCAGTAGTGTTCATGATGATGTAAAACAAATTTAACCGTTCGTTTATCGTTGCCATTAAATGTTAGGCACTACTTCTACCTCTCCATAAGAGTTAATTCATTTTCTTACGATTGTCTTTCAATAAAGACGCTGACAACACTATGATGGCACTATGGACGTTTTGCGTATTTTTTAGATTTTTACTTGCGTTTGCTATACATTTGAATGGTGCATGCTTGCATAATCCTTACTTGCTATGCACATAAACGCACTGTATCTCCGATTCGACTGCATAAATAAAGTGTTTCGTATCTCACACTGCCCCTAGTACACCCAGTCCCATTTGCTGTGATGCTGGCCTGCCTCAAGCGCTTCCAGCGTGGTAAACCGCGGGTTAACCTTACGCACGAACACCCGCCGGTTGCCGATCGGTTGCAGCGCCCGGTAGTTGTCTACCATCGGCGATCCATGGATGCCGGTGTCCAGCTGAAATGTGAGAGACGACAGAGACATTGCGTTACGTGACCATTTCGCTCCTCAGGAAACCCCAGCCTCGATCAACGTTTGTATACGCACCGTTCGAAACCGTTTCATCTGGTTGACGGAAAGCTCCAGCAAGTCGGGGAAAACCACCCACGTGACGGCCTCCGAGCAGGGTGGCGTGGTCAGCGAGCCCTTGTACGTGTAGAAGCGCGTCATGTCGATCCCGTCGATGAGCGACTGCAGCGTGAAGGTGTGGTTCAGCTGAATCGACTGATCGTAGTCGATGATCTGGCCGAACGAGCGCACGAGACTGTTTATCTCGGGGCTGTCCTGCTCGGTGACCTGGTAGAAAAAGCCCAGCACCGTAAGGCCGTCGGAATAGCCGAGGGCCTCGGCGACGTTCTTGTACTTCTTGTTCCGATGGATGATGTGCATCTCGAGCGGATATCTGCGAACGGGTGGTGGTGGAAAGAGTGTCCGAGGGTCGAAACGAAACGGCACATAAATCACAGACCCCGGGGAAAGTTTCGCGGTTGTTGCCTACCTGATATCGTTGAGCACATGCTCGGCACCGCGGCTGTTTTTGTCACCCCAGTGGAAGTGAAGCCCTTCCAGCTCGTACTCGTTCTGCAGCTTCCCACCAAAGATGTACGGATGCTTGCCCTTGGTTGGGTCCGTTTTCGGAATCGCGAGGGACACTGTAGGACGAAAGGGAAAACGATCGGGTTACGCAACAGACACACGCTATCGGGCTCGACTAGTTACCCACCGGAATGGCCATTGTTGTGCACGGTGATCGGCCCGGGGAGCAGGTTGTTGTAGCCGACCAGCTCGATCGCCGGCATGTAGAGTGGAACCGCCCGGCTGCTGCTGATAGCGATCGGCGACTGGTGTTTGCCGGCGCAGCTCTGGTGTGCCTTCGACCAGCGCCGTTGGTCCGGCTTCGAGTACCCGAACCGGTGCCCGCTGACACCTCCTCCAGTTGGTCCTGTTTTCGACGAACGAAAAGAACACACATAGAAGATGAGGAAAACATGTTACCAACCAAAACGGCTCCAACTGGTCTCGCAGTGATGAATATTGATTGTTTCACTTCACTTCCACGCTCGAATCACCATCAACTGGGTGTTTCGGGCCTTTCAATGGAGGTGATTCAAAATTGGCGAACCACGGTCGTCCCAAAAAGACACGGATGCTGCGTGTACGAACTCGTGCAAAACAATCGTGAGCTATTGATTTACACCCACTTCGCTGTATCACATTCTGTATGAGTACGATTTACCGCCGGGTCTACAAACGGTGAGTAAACAGTGGGGATTATCTGGATGAAGCTGAGTGGGTTCAAACAATATTTCCAATCAGCAGAAACAATGAACAGTTCAGAGTAAAACACAACCGAACCATAAAACTAATCAACCACTTGGTGATCAGGTGCGAGTCGTTGACAAATACAATATAACGAGCCTCCGAGGCGCTAGCTAACGGGACAGAGGGGCGCCCAGAAGTTTAGCTAGAAGTGCATCTTGCTGTTCAACTGATAATGCAACATGTTTGCACGTCTGAGAACCAACGTAGTCACACGACACGTAAACAATCGGCCACATATGGCCACTTAAGGGGAGGGGGCTTTTGGTAGTTAATGGTCGTTAAAATAACCACGTGTGCAACACAGGTCAGGAGTGCCCAGATAAGCTAGTAGGGATGCATTATCTGTCTCGCGAATAAAATCGTGCCATACATTAATTCCGGTACATGACCGCGCATCCAACTTAGTAGGCTTTGAGGTGGGAGGTGTCGAGATGCAACGCTACCGGGCAGGAGACTGAGGTGCAACGTAAGTAGTTCGTTGTGCTAAATATTTGTGCAAATATCGCCTAAGCTAGATCCACTGTTCGTGTTTATCCCAGTTGCGCCAAGCGAAACTGTGTGGAAGACTAGAAACTGCATTTGCTATAGCAAAAGTTAGTTGTCGTGCCTCATTTGCGCTACCCCGGAGCCCGTCTAGTATCCATCGCTTTGTTGTTATGGGATTAGCAGGATCATATCGAGTGCCTTACCGCCGATTAGGAGCGCAAACAGCAACACGGAAATCACCACCATCGTCGAGTTGCAGATAATCGGTGCCGTGGACCGCATGACACTTTTACAGTAGCAGAAAAGCCCCCGGTTATTAAACTGTCTATTTATACTTTTAGCACTTTGCGCGACGACGAAGCACTGCGATTGGTTGGAAGACGTGCGCTTGCCTACTTGGATGTACACCGCGGACTGAAAGAATAACGCACAGGTGTTGCACTTTTATCCCGCAACACACTCGAAGGACTCGAAAACTGGATTCTCGATCGGAGGTCTGGTAGAAAGCCCCGCCCGAACCGAAGGATGTTGCTTGCGTCCGATCTGCAGATCGTCTGGAATACGACTACGTGGCGTCGAGTGTGGCGAGTGTCGCACAGACCACGGGATGGAATTGTGCTTTCCCGTTTTACCGCCGTGACGTAACAGTTCGCTCGCACGAGAAGACAAAAATCTCGACACGTGGCCACCGGTTGCTCACTACACGACGGAGATCGCGGCTTTGGACCGTTGACGCCGCTGGCTCGATAACAACTCCGAGGACGTTCGACAGGCTTCGATAGGCCACCGCGTCGTGGGACTTCCGAACCTCCTGCCCAGGGAACGAACTCACACACAAGCACAAACAAGTACAGTGGGGTGAAGGGACGCGTGTGTCTCGGCTGATTACCGACCGGCAACTGGTACCAGCGGGCTGGCACCGATAGAGTTTTATAGAATCATACCGGCACCCTCCCGCAGCCTCACCGCTTACCCGCCACCCGCCCTTGGGAACGTGCTTCTAGGCGCGATGACACTCGCGACGTCGCTGTACGAGATGTCTATATCGAGGGGAAGGGGAGGCAACCGGACAATGGTGTAAGCGCGTGCTCGCAGAATGGTCATCCTCGATCGAACGGGCGATATGGTCATTAAATTTTTGGAGCCCTCAACGCGCAACGCAGCTCCTCAAAATGCGCCAAACGGCACTGGCCAGAATCCATCCCGCCCGGTAACTTCTCCTACGGGGACGCATTAATTCACATCGTTACCTAATTAGCAAACCAAGCCGTAGATAAAACACCATTTCTGGTGCTTCGGTGGTAGTGCAAATTTTTGTCCATTAATTGCTAAACGTGCGGCGCCTTGGTGTGTGAGCAGAATGAGGAACCCTTCCGGCAGGGCTGGCTGACGATGGCCAGCAGTGCAGATTGGGTTGAAGCTCTGAGACACATCACCCAAGGGATGGATTTATTAGTTCTTATCGCTTCAAGGGATTCAGTTAGGCAGAACCTAAAACCCTAATGGATTTTTGAACCAAATCGGAAAGCTTTTGGCAATCTGATCGGTGCGCGCTACAACCGGTTTTTGTTCGAACTCATCTATCTGTTAATTTTGGCTATAAATTTTTCCACTATCAAACCAACGACATTAAGGGCATGGGATAGATATCCTTTTGTTTTGCCTAATCGCGGATCTTGGACTCACTGGGGTGGCAATATGTAACCGAAGATACCCAAGCAGGGCATTTGTCTTATTCAAAACCAGCAGCAACTGGTTACACGAAAAGAAGCTATGTAAGGCAACAGGAAAGAGTTTATCTTCAGTTCTCTATCAATTCCAGACATTCTTCTGGGAAACTTTGTTTGCGTTTATGTTCGGGCGTTTGCATACAAGATTAAAGTCGAGTCACACCGCGACCGGTTACGGACGGACTAAGTAATGAAGCTGGATCTACTGTTACCGTTCCGGGCCGCGCTGCCGGGTAATTAAATGAAAGCCCGCTGAATTGGGTGCCCCAGTGTCGAGGACATGCTTTATGAGCTTCAGGCGGGATAGGTGTAAATTACACGGTTCAATGGTTTTCCGGCCGGATTTCACGAGTGTTGGCAAGTTGGTTCATGTGTTTGGAATTATCTCCCTTGGAAGAGAGAAAAAAAACGGAAGCTATGCTGATACGTAGAACCTCAGGTGATCTCCCGCCAGTTAGAGAGCTGGAAGGGGGTGACAGAAATAAATCTACCCTGTTGCCAGGGCACTGATGGCAATGAACATTACTTCTACTGGCGCACGACGAAGGGAGTTCCCGCAATCAACTGGAGGTGTGTATTTTCCATTGTTTCCATAATTATCATCGGAATCGACCGGGTTCATCCAATAGCCCAATGTACTCATGATGGTATTTCTATTTTAGTCCCTTCATTATGGAATAAACTCGATGGCTTCGTGGCTGAAGACTTCTTCACGTTCCGCAGTTCCACCAGGCTGCTATTTTAAGGGCTTACCGATTTGAATTTCCCTCTCCCCGTCGGCCCCAAAAGAACGCCTACCCACCCCTCGCCATTGCAGACCGGCCACTACGCCGTCATTATCTCCCGGGTTAACTAGTTTTATTAGGCAATCCGTTCATTGCTATGCCGATGGATAAACAGCCGAGGCGCCTAATTGAAACGGGTGGTGGTACTTTCGTTGAAATATGTGCTGACATAAAAATCACAACTTTACGGGCTTTACGTGTGTGGCATGTCGACAGCGGACCGGCGTCTCGCCCTTTCGCCCGTCGACTGCTTTTGATTTAATTAGTTACAACTTCAGATATTTGCGCATCATTTCCGCCGTGGCGAGAAGGATAAATTGCCCAATTGCGTTAGCAGGCACGGCCGAATCATTACCGATTCACCTGATATTGCTACGGGAGAGGTTGGTGATAGGTTTGGCATCGCTGATCTCGAGTCGAGCCTAGATAATCGAAGGAATATTTTAGTGGATCTTTCGGACCTCGCTCCATCGGGATACTAGATTGATTGCTGCGCACACACAAACGTTGGCTTTATTGAACCGGAAGAAGAAAGGTACGCTGTTCCCTCTCTCTCTCTCTTCTAGAGCCGCAATGGTCCACTTAGACGATCCAATATAGGCCACCGATAACCAGTCGATTCTGGAGCGCGCGTGCGTCTTGTATTTCAATAAGTTTACCAGTAATTTAAATCACTTATAACGTGATTACGCGTCCGAAATGAGAAGATAAGTTTCCGGAAATAGAACGTATTCAGCTCGTGTCTTGTCCGGGGTCTACTGCGTTTCCTTACTGACGCCAGTCGGATACTGTTCTGCGACCCACATTCGGTGATAGATCGTGGCGATTTAGAGCATTGAAAATATGATAATAAGCGTATGGTTTAACGCCATCGGGCCGAGGAAGCAATCGGAAGAAGGCTAATTTTTAAGTCAATTTCCACCCGGTGCTGATGGTAGAAATGGTATCACTATGGACGCGCTTCGTTTGTTGTTCGCTTATGGCTGTTTTCGTCCAGAACAATCTGCCCGTTAGGAGATTATTGCTGTATCGTTGCGGGGTTGTTGATGCGAAGCACTAATATTGAACAGGCCTCGGAAAAGAATGTTTGCAATTGCTCTTGGCTGCAAAATTAACGGTTCGCGGAAACGGGGTGGGCATCAGAAGAAATGGATAAGGTGGGAGGCTCGATCATCCGGCACACCCTGCATGCCGTCACGATTGTGATCACGTGTGATTGCATGCAGTTGTAGCGCACGAGAGAGATCAATCACTTTTCGTACCATGGTTAAATATCGAACCAACTGTTAGCATGGTACTCATTTTTTTTTTCGGTGGTTGTCTTCCTAACGAACGTGTTTGTGTACATAATTTTCAGGATTTTGGATGACGTGACGAATTCTGGAATATTCTCAAACGGAGTAACGCACGCGTAACCAATTCACGGCAGACAACAAGACAGGTTGTAAATTGGACGGCGTTTACTGGTCAACACCTCGAAACGAATCATGATTTGTTTGGCTGCAACCTTCGGTTGAATGGAACATCACCATTTACCGAGTGCGAAAACTCCGACCAAGCGCCACCTCTGCAGGTTGAAGGAATCTTTCGTTCCGGCCTTCGTCTTCACGTGCTTACTTTCGGCAAAACGTGGTCTGCGCGTAGCGCCCTATTTTTGACGCATTTCCACCTGTTTATTTATCTTTTCCGTTTCACAAAAACGTGACCTGCGTCGATTGATGGCGTCTGTTTTGATCGCCTTGTTTCTATGCTGCTCTTTCGAGTACCTTCCGATTTGTAAACGATCGTCTTATTTTGCTTGGATTTCTTTTTCAAATTTAGATTTCAATCCTAAGTAAACTTAGTTAAATAAGACATAGCTGAAGTACAGGACAACAAAAGGTAACAAGAAATGTAATATGTAGTCACATGAATTTGTTTTTCCAAATACGGTATAAATTAAGTATGCAATTTAATATATTCTAATTAATATGCCAAATTGCAGCAATCAATTTAATGTATTAAAGGCTTTCAGCATTCGTATCATATAATTCGTTTTATTATACCAAATTAATTATATAAGTTAAGGTTTCTCTGAGAAATGCCAGAAATTGTATGCCCTACTTTTCATTCTTTTCAAAAACATCCTTAAAAATCTACGTACTGTTTCTTTTTCGTAACCATTTTGATGTTTTGGTTCACAGAAAGCTTTTATAATGTGATGTGTTTACAGATTGTTCCTATCCAATTCGATGTTTATTGAAACAAACGGAAAACCATTAAGTTTTTTTCCGTTTTATTTTATAGTTTTGGAACTTTATTATTGATTTTTTAATAGATTTGGAAGGCTTGATTAATTGAAAAACGTATTAAAACAGTTTTAACCCGTTTTGTGCTTCAATAATTTTCTGCATCCTGCAGTTTATATTTTGATGTTGTTTGTAATATGCTTTAAGATCATGCTAACGTACCTTAAATATAAATAAGTAACATTTCCCAATGCTTTTAACTTGTTATCAACGCTCCCAGTTTGGTCCTTTTTTGTTTTGTTCGACCCCACTGGTTAGCATGAAAGTTCGTATATATAAAGCTTGAGTTCGTTGAAAGCGATGTGATTGTTGGAATATAATTTATGCAAAAACTAGATCAAATATTTTTCCAATGGAATGAATGAGGTAGTAGCAACTACCAATTTGGGAAAAACACTTCCATATTTTTGACACACTTCCGAAAGCGGGCTAGGAGGAAATGTGCCAGAAAAGCACGCCAAAACAGCACCCTTCCTCCCTCGTTTCCGCCAGGGGAAAGTTGATAGAGGAGATGATCATCCTCTTCAACACGGTGTGGCACCACACGACCCTTGACGATTTCGACTTGCCAACGCCGTAGTCGTCGTCGTCGTCGACGACGTATTCGATGGTCAAGTTCCAGCTGGGAACCGGCGATCCATGACCGACTCTCTTATCCGCAACTATCGGTTACGGTCGCTTGACGCCGGCCGCTTTGACGTTCGATGAGCGTTCACCCACCCCCCCGGGGGTGGCACTCCCCGACGAAATTCGGCCTCTCACATCCGATGCTTGAACTTGCCACTCAACCGAACGTCATCGGCCGATGGTTTGTTTGAGCTTTCCTTGGCCGCACCCCGTGCCCTTCACGTTGCCGTGCCCGGGGTCGGGGTTAACGTAAGGGCAACAGTGAAAGTTTGCTAATTGCACGCTTCACGCAATCCACCCCGCCGGTAAAGAAGGAACACAAGGGAGTGCGGTCTGTAGAGGATCCATCAGCGTCGACGGCGCATGCATCTGCATTGTGTGTCTTCGTGACCGTGGCCCCTCGAAGTTTCACATGCACGAGTAATAATGCACCACCGGAATGTGCACCTTCTCCCGAGACAGTCGGCGGTGGCTTCCGTTCCAGAAACGGGCAGCGACATCGTCGACGGCAATGAACTGTGACGCCGCGTGACGTATGGGTGGATGCAAAATGATAATGCTTTCATCGGAGGAGGACGCAACAAACATTCGCGAGTTTCTACGCCATGACGGACGTGGCCGTATGGCATTCTCGTTGAAGTGAAAATTACTTTCTTCCCATCTGATCGATCCATCGAAAACTACTCAGCGAAAGACCCGTGGAAAAGCATGACCATTCTTCAAACATGCGCATTTCCCATGCACGCACACTTTACGACTTTCATTGGGAGATTACGATTTAGAAAACGTCAAATCCAACAAACCACCACGCTTGACCACGACCAAACCCGTACTGACCTAATTCGGACCTGCGCCGATCCGATGAAAATGTAATGGCAACAAATCTCGTGCAACATAAATAAAACCGGCCATAAAATCACAGATCGTTTGTAAACGCATCAAGCCTCAACGGATCATTGGCGTGGCGAACCGCGAGCCTAAAAGACCCCAAATTACACTTCGCTACACCCTTGGATGGGGGGGCAATCTACCGGTGTTGGTAGATGAAATGACTGGAAGGGAAACGAACCCAAGTCGTGTGCCGCCTGACCGTCGATCATTAGCGTTCGCTCACGAAAAACAACCCCTCGATCGTCGTTTGGTGCGCGTTCGCTTGAAGTGATCCGTTTCGTTTTTCCGACCAATGCGTAACTTAGTTACGGAATGGAAAGAGCTCAAGAGCAGGGTCGTCGTCGTTCCATAGGCAACGAGGAGGGACGGTTAGCTGCCAAAGTCAAGCGGAAGGTTAGGCCGGTGGAGTTAGGGAGTCCCTGGCGAGTCGGCCACACGCCAACACCTGACCAGCCAACCGGTTGCCGTCCGAAGGTCCCTGACTCTCGCGGGAAAACTGGTTTCGTCGCTGACGGATGTGCAAGGATGATGGGGTGGGTTGGAAATTTCTCTATTACGCCATCGAACTCGAGCCGTGGGTTTGGCCACTGTGGAAGGAAGGGGCGAAGGATCCCCCCGATCGGCGTAATCAACCGGCGTGTGGCGTGTAAGGAAAGGCGCCAACTCGTGGTGGTATCCATCGCGCGGGTCGGGTTTGATCGATTACAGCCTTCTGCAGCGAGCGAAGAAGTAGCTTTTGCCTGCCCCGGCCGGGGGGTAATGACTGTCATCGGGCGGTGCGAGGCCGTTGGGTATTCCGACGATGAGCTGTCCGGCGGGTTTTTCTGCCCGCCCTGTCAATAAACTGTGAAACGGCGTCCAGCTTCCTGGCTGGATTGTGTGTTGAGCAATAAAAGCCATCCTCCTTTGTGGGATTTTAAAGAGGAAACTTTATTTAATAAGGATGCATGGTTGAATATGCGCTTACGAATATTTTACATTTGACCGAAACTTCCGTTTCAATAAACTTTTGCTTGAATGAAATGAATAAATTACTATTTACAAAATTTGAAAAGGTTTCTGAAATGCCACTACTCTTACAACAAATCTTTTTTTTTTGCTGTTGGTAGCGCATCATTTGAAATTTTTTGGAAGTACTTTTTACATTTTTTCGTTACAGAACCCTTGTTTTCGCTAGCTAGAATAGCTTCATTTTTCAATTTTTTGTTTACATTTGAAGGAAAATGTTTCGATCTTTAGGAAAAAAAAAGTTTATCGTAGGTTTATTTACGTTTGGCAAAACTTTGGGTTTTGTGATGGGATAGAAACATTTGCTGGACACCACTTATCTATGTTTGTAATGTTGTTTTCAAGTGTTTCCTGTATATATCAATATTTCGTTATGAAGCTATTCCAAAACATAATTAACGATAAATTGAATATGTGTAGTCACTGTAGTCACTAGCTACACAGAAATAATAGCATGTCCCCACTGGTACTGTTGTGGAAAACGATTAATTTTTTGGAAGATCGTAAATTTTAAACCACAGTGCCGCCAAAAAACCGAAAAGCGATGTTATCATCAACGTTCGTCGGTTGGATTGGCGCTTCAAACTTCTTCGCCACGCCGCTTTTCTCTGTGACTTTCAACGAGATTATCAAAGATCGTGGAGATCTCAACACCATCTTCCGGAGGAGCCACTTCAACGACCCAGCACGTGGTAGTCTCCTCTTGGCATCTCGAGCGTCAAAGTGCAATATCTACAAACATCCACGCGACTCATCTTCCATTCCACCGAAGGGAAAGTGTTCCCGGGTCCATCGAGTTATTCCACACTCCTCTCCCGTGCTTGCCGGCATTTGCAGATCACCAACAATTTCGGCTTGCCATTGCATTCCCCGAAGGCGCTGGCGGTCGCACGTGTGCGTTAGGGAAGCAATTTCCCATCCCCCGAATTCATTCATTCCAGCCCATAATTTGGGTTGACCGGTGGGTGTGTGGGCGTGGGCGGGGTGCGTTTTGAAATCGCGGTTCGTGCGCTCAATTTACCACCCCGGCGGTGTTTGCTCGGCGCCTTCAATTGGACGTCTTCAATTGGTGTGGTTGCCGGTACGCGATGGAGCTGGAAAATCCATCGAACAGATGCGGAACGTCCGAACAAGTGTGGTCTAAAGATACCTAAAGGTGATGATAAAGAGCGAACACACAACGGTAGTTATGTTTTCTTCTTCGCTGATTGATTTGCAGTTTTGTTTGTTGACTGCTTGTTATGATTAAGTAAGGGCTTTCAAGATACCAACACCGTGATACGATTATTGAGGCCGATAGAAATTGTGCTTTGTGTTATGCAATGCAGGGTAATTGAATTGAAGAAGCTCTAAAATTGAATGTTATGATAAATCCAATACCATAAGCATAAACATGTCGAAAAGCAGTTGGTTTTCAGCATGGAGAGAAATCAAGAGTTTCTCTATTATGCTCCAATGGCGTATCGTATCCTTCAAGTCAGCCGTTAACCTGCTCACCTTCTCCACTCCCAAACCGTTTCCAAAGGAACTTATGAATATTTGGTTCAAATCAATAATTTAACTTTTCCATTTGAACCTTGCCTGCATTCGTTGATCCTCGAAGTTTTCATTCCGATTCAACCTTGATCCGAGGCTGGATCCGGCTCCGGATTGGAACCACCACTAAAGCGCGCGTGTGCGGCTCACCGAAGGAAGGCATTGCGATGATTATGATTGCGCAATGTACGGCCAGTTGTTGTTGCTGGGTTTCTTTTCTTTTTTTTGTTGCTACCTTCCACTTCCTTCTGCATCATGCATTCGGACAGCTGCAGTTGCAACGTGCAAGCGAGAGGGGGTGAGTTCACCCATGCGCAAAAACCATTCACCGACCGACCGGTGGGACCGGTTGTTTCAGACATCCCCCGATCCACCGTCCTGCTGAGGACGTAGGAAGTGGCACTTGTTTCGGTTCTTTCAAGCACAGCATAAACATTGCGCACACTACGGAACATTAGCTCGTGGGTTTATAAAAAAAAACGGTGGCAAAACGAGAAACTCCCGCCGGAAAGTTGTGGTTGAAACGAAAGGGAAAACGCATTACATCGGCATTACTGTGGTGGGGTTGAATAACGCTGGAGATCTTAGGAAGGATTACACTAACCAAGGATCACTTTTCTTTTAAAGCTTACTTAAAGAAAAAGATACGTTTAATGTAGAAAAAGTGTGTTACGAAAGAAACCACGAACAATGGCTAATTACCTAATGCTGATACATATTCTGTTCGGTCGAATTTCTTATGGTGCTGTTTTTCTTTCGCTAAACATCACCCAAAAATAATTGCCAACCGTCAAAGTTGGCGGTGTTTTGTGTTGGCCCGCGTTTTTTAAGTCCCACAGTTTGGTTGGCCACCGTCACACCGTGTCCGGTTAACGATTTCGAAAACATTGTCCCCGCTTTGGCGCATCTTCCTCGAAACTTTCGTAAACAAGTCACCTCGGGGCGAACGGTTGAATCACGGTGGAATCTACTGGCCTGACCGGCAACGAATCTCATTTTGTCCACAAAGTATGCCACGACTTGAGCTCGCCGAAACTTTGCACACTTATTTTCACACAGTCGCCGTTTGGAAGCCGACGACGATGAAATGGAACCGAAGTGTGCGTGGGGGAAAACAATGGACAGACTAAAGGTAACAACAACAAAAAGAAAAGAAGGAAAACTCATCCACGCACTCATCGCCGGAACTCGGTGAAATGCCAGTCCGGGGGCAATTACGAAACTCGCGGTTCGTTCCGTCACGTCGTTCAAAAATTCACAGCTCAATTCGCCATCCGCCACCCCATTGTGCGGGTGTAACCGAATGTGGTGCGAGTGTGGTGTAAATGCAGGCCAGGAGACCAACAGGTTGTTAAAAAAGCATAACCACGATCGTGCATCGCAATGCGTCTCTCATAGGGAAGAAAAAAAAGCCGTTCGTCGCTTGACGCTGCGTCGGAGTCGTTGGTTCTGTAAACGCTCTCCCTTTCTGTAGGGGAATTCACAGCATGCGTTGGGTAGGGGCAGAAAAAAAACAAACAAGGTTCCCCGCTATAAAACACCACCCCGTGAACTCTCAAGGCCGTTCGGTCGGCTATAATAGTTTCTCGTGTAGGTAAGGCTCGCCTATTCCAAACCTTGATCTGGGCATAAAACATGTAGAAAATGGGATAAAAAATACCCCGGCCGCTTAACGCACACACACCAACAATGCCTATGCCGGGCTCGTGGTGTGTTCCCGGGGAACAACTTTCACTTGTCCGTGCTCAACCCTCGTTGCGCATACAAAGTTCGAATTTTCCGTGTTTATCGATTTCCGTTTAGTTAAAAGGTTGAGACAATTTATCATGCAGAATTCTTTTAGTATATAGAAACAGTATGGACATCAATGTGTTTCATAAGTTTGTGGGGCAACAGTTTTGAGGGAGTAATAAGATGTATATTTTATAAATAAAAAAATATTTTCCAATAAACGAACAAATGATCAAATATTCACATGAGCATAATTTTTTTTAGCTGTTCTTTTTTGGAAATTAAATAATCCAATGTTTACTCATTAAAAAATGTTATGTAACTTAGAGAAACTAAAATTCTCTAGCTGTAGAAAAATGTGCTTTTGCGGCAAATCAAATTGTTGGTCAACCGCTGTAACATTTCGGTCGAACGGAAACGTCGCAGTGAGGGCGATGTTTTTTTAGAAGTTAAAATAAAAGGATCGAAGGATGCGCCTTCGCCCTCTTTTGAAACACGGAAACGTTTAGAGACAATCTATTTTTAATAGAAATTGTTACTACAATTTTCACTTTTCGGATGGAAAAGGAAAAGGAAGTTGTCATTCCTTAAGTATAAACATAATAATAAAACTTAAAAATCTGTACACATAACTTCCAGCGAAATTCGATTAGAATAATTTTATTAGAAACAATCATATTATAGAACGCAAATTTACGCTCTCTTTGACACTGTTTAGCAAATGTTTAAAAGTTTAACACGGGTTTTATTACTTCCATTACAGAACCACGAACATTACAGAATCCGCCAGCATTCGACGTCAAAATGCAGTCCTTGCGGATTGCATCCTTCCCTTCTCTGCCTCTTCTTTTGCTCCTGGTCGGACTGGTGATCGTCGAGGGTTTCCCCTATCCCCGACCGTATCCACAAACGACACAACTTCGCCGGCTTCCGCGAAGGAACGACTTCGTGGCGTACAACCTGCACCGCATCATTCGTCCCCGCGATGTGAACGATCTGGGCGTCGATCAGGCGCGGAAGGCAATGCACGACGTGCACGAAACGATCGCTGAGGTGCAGCGGCTGCTGGCGTTGGATCCATCGCTTCCCCGTTTGACGAGGTGAGAATTTTGGTCATGAGTTCTTTTAGAGCGTTTGTAATATTCTTTCCCGTTCTATTTTAGGGGTGAAATCGAGGAACTGTTTGAGAATGTCACGAAGGAAGAGTTCACCAAGTCGCTCCGAGCTGGCGATCACGGCCGGGCGCAACACATGCGTGCCCTGATGCTCGTGCTGCCGTACCACGCGAACAGCATGTCGCCGGAGAAGCTGCAGCAGATCTACACCCGGCCTCCGGTGACGCGGATCGTTGATGGAGCCACCTCCCAGCAGCTACGACCGACTGGAGGACCACTTCCACCGGCGCGTCTTATCGCAACCACGTCGACACCGCAACCTCCACCACCGGAACTAACCACCAGGGCACGCTCAACGACTCCCTCCTACCCGGTAACGACCATCCGCTTTACCACACCCCGTCCGACGACCTTCCATCCGACGCTTCCGGAACGGATGGGACTCCGGCAGGAGGAAGTGAACGACCTCCTGGCGTCAATCGGTCTTTCGCAGAGCTCCGAGGAAGCTTCTCTGCCAAACTTCCGCCCAATGCCCACCACCGCCGAACCGCTGAGTACGGAGTCGGCCACAACCACGACCACAACGCCATTCCCAGTGGAGAGTTCAAGCGCCAAGGCTGGAATAAATGTGGACGATCCGAAGGTAGCGCAGGAGCTGAAGGACCTGTTACGCTCGTTCGGGCTACTGAAGGACGACTCGGACAACTCGATCGGACTCGCGCCACTACCCGGCGTGGAAAACCTGGCCGACATTCAACCGGCTGCACTCGTCCTGCACGAACCGCTCAGGGTGGAAGAGTCGACTCCGACGATCGAGGAACCGACGACCCCGAAGGCGTCCACTGGGTTGACTCAAGCGAAAGTGAAACCGGACGATTACGTCGCCTTTAAGCCACTCCCGAGCGGCACCGGTGGGAGCGATAAGCCGATCGACGAGGAGTTGGACGTGCTGCTGAAGTCGTTCGGTTTGCTCGGAGCGGGACCACGCAACAAGAAGTCGATGCACCCGGCGGAGGGTGTGACCGTGCGGGAAAAGGCGTCCTCCACAGTGATGAAATCGATGCCGGCCATCAACCCGGACCTCGTGGCGCCCCAGTTAATGCCTGTACTTGGTACGCTCGGCATTCAGATGCAGTCCGCTGGTGGCGGTGAGGACCGAACATTCCCGGCGCCCGTGTTCCGTAGGAGGGAAAAGACGGGTCGCAAACTGGACCCCCCGACGGCGCACGATGAGGATCAGGCGGCGCGACTACGCGTCAGCAACGAAGACTACCGGAAGCTGGAGCAACTGTGGCAAACGGTGAAGCAGCTGGAGAAGCTCAACGAGAACCTTACCGAGGATTCGCTCGACGCACTGAATCCGCAGCACTACAACCTGAGCCCATCGTTGCTGGCACAGCAAGGGCCAGACCCGCTCGTCGATGGTGGTGACACGCGTGATCGCCTGAACGAGATCAAGAAACGACAGCAACCGGCATCGACAGCGGCGGACTCGAACGGAACCGGCGACAGTCCGACACGCTTTAGCTTGGAGCTGATCACGGCGAACGGTACCGCTTCCGAGGTGAGCTCGCCGGTCGTGATCGAAGATGCAAAGGACGACCAACAGGTACCAACGACCACCGACTCGGAGGATACGACATCGACGACGGAAGCATCAACGACACAATCGACGACCACCACGACGACAACGACGGAAAGTAGTGGCCGAAATGCGGCCCTGCTCCATGACTCCTTCCCTTCGCACGATCTGGCCGGCGATCCGGTTGACGAGGAACCGCTGCCACCACCGCGCCGAACCGGGTTCTACTTCCTGTACGACTGGAACACCTTCCTCGAGGTCGGTGAAGAGCCGAACAAGGTCGTCATACGGTACAATCCGCAGGCCGGCGATCCGAGCCGCTTCCTACCGGTCAATGTGCCGTAACGAGACCACCCTCCAGGGGTGCATGCCCCCTATATGGGGATGGGTGGGACGATAGGTGGTAGTGTAAATAGTGAACCTCCCGTCGGTTTAGTTTAGGGTAAATTATCCTTTATTTATTATCCAGGCTCCACAAACGAAACAAGCAAACAGCGATCGCGATCGACGGTGGAAAACTAGATGTGCGAGAAAGATTTATGCAGGGATCCATAGTAAACGCAACGCAGATCAACACGGAACCAACAAATGTAGTTATATGTAGCTTAGCGAGAGCTAACTTAATACGCGGGGCTTCGGGTATAGGGTGTAAGGATAGGAAGATTTCTATTCGTTGCTGCCAATCAGCTACGACGAATCCTGAAGGGAAATTAATTGTTATTAACAGACGGCACATGGGCTGACGAGAATCGGTTTTAAAAGTGCTAACAAACCGCTTTTATGTCACACGAAGGAACGAACATTTGATTCTCGGAACATTTTAATGTAATAATAGAACCAAAATTCAATAAAAGTTAAATATTTTGAAGGGAGTAAGTGTTATCTCGCCGGGTTTCTCTAAAAATTTGTGAAAAACTAAAAAAAACGAATTAAAAATTTAAATTTGAAATATTTTGAAACATTTCAAACGGGTTTGTACATATTTCAAGTAAGACACATGACAGTAGCGCTACCTATATGTGACTCAATGCAACAAAGGAATGTCGACACTAGCGCTCTCTATATTTGAAATAAACAAGCACATGGAACAGGCGCCGGTTACCTCCTCGGATTCCTGCTACCCTGGTACAAATTTTGTAAAATTGAAGCGCACGGGATCCGATTTTGAACCTCGCGCGGATCTGATTTTTGCGATCCGGTATCCTCCGCCGGTTCCTGCGACCCTGTTACTTTTTGTTGAGTTTGTGTGCCGCAATCGACTCCGGGATTTTGCTTTCGATTCCTGATACCCTGTTATTTTGTGTGGAATTTGAACCATCCGGAATCGGATTAGTTCGGATCGGATTTTGGCGATCAGGAGCGCAGTGTCCTCCTGCGTTTCCTTCAACCCGCACTTCTGGTGGAATCGGATTTGTTGCATCCCTTCGGCGTTTTCCAACGGGGTTTTTCCCTCTCAATTTCGGATAAAAACGCTAGTTTCTCATTCATTCCGTCCGTACGAAAAATCAAACCACATCGTGTTAATGTTTCGATCACTATTTCGTCTTTATTTTTCAACATCTTTCCAGCCGAAAACGTCACCCGTTTTCCGCCGGTATTTCCAGATTTTCCTCTAACACGCACACCTAAGCAACCGCACATGCTATATTTTCCTGTTCGTTGTGCGCGGGACTTGATTGAATGTTTCAGGTATCAAAGCTTGTTGGAAGTGTGATTTGTGGATGCAGTTTTTCCTCCACCCTTCTCGCTTATGCGCTTTTGTGCAGTATACATTTTTTCTCTCGCATCGATACACATACACACATACATATATATATAGATATTTTCTCTTTTGTACAGTGAAACACATTTCAAATGCTTGCGTATACGGATCCCCGGGATCCTCCGCGCGACGCCGGACCCGACCTTCGTCGCATTGTCTTAAGCAAATTTGATCGTCTGCGATCTACATTTCCACATCCTTCACTCCTGACCATCCGGGAAAACACATTGCATCTTGTATGTTTCGGTTCTAACCTCTCATAGTGTTATCGTATATTTTGTTAAAGTTTTCCAGTTTCTCTACATACATATATATTTATCCGAGATGCCGAGGCGCGGTGTGATGGAAAACGTGGAAAACACTATGTACACAGTTCCCTCGCCGGTCCGGGGGGGGGGGGGTTTCGATTCGAGGACATATACCATTTACCCTAACGCTAAACAACCCCGTATTCCGTGGGCTTTCGGATTTCGCGGAAGCGGTTGGATACGGGTTTTGTATATTTTGTTTAAATGTTTCCACTTCGTTCGTTCTGGCTAATGTTACTAAGTAAGTTTTAAGTAGAAAAAGGCAAAATAAAAAAATACCATCTTCATTAGGCCCTCCCCCTTCCCCCTTTTTCCTAAAGGTGTGCGGGATTGCGTTAAATAAATAATTTACAGCACATTTATAACACATCTCTCTCTCTCTACCTCATTCTCGGCCGTTAGTAAGCGCAGCTAGTACTAGTAGTAGTAGCAATATTAAGTAGTATATCGGTGCAGTCGTAAAAGTCGTTCACATTTCTTTTTTCACTTTCGACTGGCTTCTGTTGCTCGGGGATTGTTTGAGTTAGGAATTAAAACAAACAAACGAAAAAAAAAAAACAGAAGTGAATTACTAAAATAAAATTAAAATAAAACACAGGACAAAAGGCCTGTGTCGTCCTTCTTTTTCTTTCCCCTTACTAACGCTACACAATTAAAAAGAACATTCTATCGGACAGCTATAATTAATCAGTGCTCATCAGTCAGTAAAAGCTGCTGCTAGATAACATCGGTTTTTTACTCCTCCTTCTGTTACATTCACCCTACACTTGATCTTGCGATCTTCCGATCTGCACTCGGTACCGAGTTTGCCGTTTGCTTGTTAAATGAAGCGTATATTTTTGTTTTTGCGTTTGCTCGTTTGTTTCTATGTTATTTTTTGATTGATTTGTTTGATCTATTTTGCTCTTTCTCTTCTCGTGAAGTTTTTCTTTTCCTTAACACTTCTGTGCCTCTTCCTTCCGCAACGAAGGTACTTGTCTTTTGTTTTTCGTTTTTGCTATTTTCAAACATCCGTTTTCACCTTTTATTTACATTTTCTATCTTTCACCGTTTCTGCTCTCCTTTCGGGTGTTAAAATAATAAACTAGTCTTACTTATTTAGGTAGAAATTAAGTACAACGGTTCTCCTACAAGCCTCCCCCCACATCCTATGGGATCTTGGCTTGCCCTATTCCCCCCTAGCTCAACCTCTTCTTACAGTACCCGTGATCGGGGATTCGATTGTAACAAGGCAAGGTGACACGGTTAAAGTAAAATAAAACAACGCCGGAAACGAATCCGCAACCCGATGGACGGAGCAGTGTTGGTGTGTGTGTGGGGTGCCCAATTCGAAGCTACACGCTGACCACGAGGTCATGCAACGCGGACAGCAGCAGCTCGAGGGCGGACATTCAGGAGACGAGCCGGTACCCGTTGACGCGCTCGTAGAACGCCTGCTTGCGGCAATGGTGCTCGCTGTCCTGCAGCGTTCGTCCCCTTCGTCGCTCCTCTTCGTCGTCGGCGAGATGGAAGGTGTCCTCGTCGTCGTCGTCGACCGGGGAAGGAAGCTGACGGTAGGATGCACCTTTACGCTCCGTCGTTGGTGGAGGTTTCCTTCGTTTGCGTAAGAGATACAGCTTGAAGAAACGCCGCCGGCGACGCTTGCAGGAGGAGGAGGATGGTGCTGGTGGTTGCGGGTGGGTAGGCTGCTCTATCACATTGTCCACTCGTTCGTCGTCGTCGTCGTCTCCACCGGGGTCCGGTGGCCACCAGCCGCGTCCCGTGCCGGTGACGACGTACGGTCATTCTCATACCTCAATACTGTTCAGGCTGCCCGAGGACATGTTCTCGGCCCGGCCGAGCCGTGCGGCCGCGTTCCGCTTCACGCCCGAGGCCGCCCTCATCGGCATCGGCGATCTGGCTACCACCGTCACCCCCGCCGGCTGCTGCTGTTGTTGTTGTTGAAGGAACTCGCTGCTTGGACCGCGGCCGATCCGAGGGCTGCCCGGTACGGAGCCCGATCCACGGCGCGTTCGCCGGATGGACGAGTTGCGCCCCGGCGGATGACCACCCATCGGCATCTCACCACCTCCCCCGCCGGTCTCGTGCATCATCGTCGGCGTTCCGCCACCGCTTCCACCGTTCGGGATCGTCCGGACCGAACGCTCCAACGTCCTCCGGTGGGGCATCGAGGCCAACATCATCTGCTCCTGCTGCTGTTGTTGCTGTTGCTGGATGGTTGCCGTTGGACCTCCGATCGTCGGAACGCCACAGCTGTTCATCGCCGCCGTCCCCGGATGATGCATCGGTGGAAGTCCTCCGGAGGGAAGATGAAGCTGTTGCTGCTGCTGTTGCTGCAGATGGTGCTGTTGTTGGTTGGGAATCGATTGGTGGTTGTTGTTATTAGTGCCGGTCACGTTCGTTGCCACGCCGCCATCGCCATCGCCCTCGCTACTACCATCGCTACCATCGGTGCCTTCCGGTGGGGCGGATTCCTCCGTCGCCTGCTGCTCGCCGGTGCTAGTCGGGGGTTGCTTTTTCTGCCTCCTCCAACCACCTTCCGGGCGGCCGGGGATCGCCGTCGCCGCCGGGTCACCCTCGACCAGCGTGTTCGGCAGGAAGCGCAGCTCCATCACGGTGCGATTCTAGAACAGTCACGCTGATTTCTAAGCTAGAATAAAACGCGTCTTTCGCAAATCGAGCTACACAGCAAACGGCTACGGGATAATGGGTTGGGGAGGAGGGTGGAGAAGAGAGTGGTGGTGGTTTACCAGGGAAAGTGGTCCAGGGCAGAGGTCTTAGAAGAAGGTGTGAAAATAGGGGAGGAAAACAGAGCGCAGCAAGCGACGCTTTCCAGAGAAACAATGCAATCCAAGATCGGTGAAAAAAGAGAGATCGAAGCATACCATGGAAAGAGCCAAAAACCGTGGGAATATTTTTGACAGTTAGTTCGAATTTGGTTTATCTTTGATGAGCGGCTCGTACTGTTTGTGTAAAACAGAAAATTGATTATATTTTACTAATTGAATAAATAATTGAGACGTTGGGTTTGAAGGTTGCACGTGAGAAAGGCCTTCACCCTTGATTGGGGCCATATCATGGCGACCAACAGGATCCATATCCCATGAATCACCGGGGAGCAGTATCCGCGAGGATATGTGTCTCAACTGAAACACTGTGATCCAGAGTTTCCGGTTACCTATTTCGCGAAAGAGATTCTAACGAAGATCGCTTACGTAATGCATGAATGTTTGCAAACACTTTTCGAACTAAATAAAATAGCTTTGCATCGACAACTCTTTCTACCGATCTTGATGCAATCCCAAAGGCGATGGGAATGGTTTGTAATTCGAAACGAACAACAAATAGTTTTTTTTTTTGGGGGAAGAGTAAGGAAATAGTGATGTACCAAATCGGGTTATTTTTCACTGATTTTGGGAAACAATTCCAGCATTTTTATCATAATGTTTTTAAATTAGAAATATGAATATAAACACGTAAACAATGTGTTGTTACTAAAAAAACAGTAACCACAATTGACTGTAACTTTTAACAGGTTTATTCTGTGATGAATTAAATATTTTGTCTCAGAACATGACAAGTTTTGTGATTTTGATGCGTATCGATTTGAAGTAATTAAAGTTGATTTGTAAGTAAGTAAGTGTACTACGAGATTATCATATGATTCGAGATTAAGAAAAACCCCAATGGCTTAAACATGGGTTGGGAACATGTTTCGTAATAAATTAACCTGAACCGATAGGTGTTTTTACCCCGAACGGTACATCACTATACGTGGGGAAAGAAGGACGGTCCTTTAAGACTGCCTTAAAGACTTAGGATCTGTGGTGGGACTAACGGTGTGTACAACAAGATCACACGGATTCGAAAGTTTAATTAAATTTTCCCCGCAAAAAAACAGAAACAGTTGTAAAGAGGAAGAGAAAAATAGAGGGAAAAAGGGTGTAAAGAATAGTTGTTTGTCACGGACAGTTTCCGGAAACGCACGAGAGAGTCAGAAAGAGAAAGGAGAAAGGGACAATTTGAAAAAGGATCCCCCACACGCATTCAATGATCGATCGAGATTGTATGTGAGTGTGCGTGTGTTTGTCAGATACACAGGGAAACAGTCAAAGGACAGAGAGAAAGAGAGAAAGAAAAAGGGGTAAATGAAAGTGGTAAATTTTCCGGTTAAAATGATCGAATGGAAAGATCCTTGGTTATAAGAGAGGGTAAAAAGATGGAGCTTGAAGAAACACAATGGAGGAGGGAAAATGGGGAGGGAGAGACCTGGAGCGGGTGGCGATAGTGGAAGCATCCTTTCCTACCCCCATACAAACAAAAAAAAACAACAAACTCCGACGACAGCGATGGTAGCGGCGAGTAGCTTTTCTTGAGCGACGACGATGGTGGTTTCGTGGCGATCGTACATCTATTTGTTGCTGAAATTTTGTCTGTTTGTTTTAGTTTTAGGAGAAAAGAAAAACGCAAAACAACGCACCACAAAGATCTACACGACTAGATCTACATTTTGTACAGCTTGCCGCTTCTAAGCAGTGCAACTAAATAATTAAATCGTTTACTATACATGTTTGAGTGCAAAAACGAAAAACAGTGGATCGAAAAATGGAACGTAAACTGTGGCATGCACGGTTGGTGGAAGGAGAATACATATCCCGGTGTTTGATTATTCTGCAGCTACAGGAAACAGGACTTTTCTTTAGCAATTTTGACCGGAAGGATGATAAATTTTAAAATTCACATGTATTTTAATTAAATGATAAGTAATTCAACATAAATATTTACAATGAAACGAATGCACGAAAATGAAATTCACTCAAAAGTGCTTAAAAATCCAAAAACATCAGAACTTGCAAGAAAAAAACAAACTCAAAACTGCATGTCAAAACAAAACAAAACAAGAAAAGAAAAACAGGACGGAGAAAAACAAAACAAACAAACAAAACTATGCAACGGTTTAAATTGAAACTCAAACGAAAACCATCAAAAACGGCCGGATGAAGTAGGCTTGGGTTGTTAACCGTAAGGTGATCCAAAGTCTACTTCGACCGTTGCCGTTGGTTTCTCAGCCGCAATCCGGCGTTTCCGTGGAGGGATTGTCGATGCTTGTCGAGAGATGGGTCGGGGAGGAAAGGATACTTCCACGACATCCTTAAAGTGCGAGATTTGGGGCATTGCTAGGCGTGCGGTGGAGAAACCGGTTAGTTTGTCGGTGTAGTAAGGTTAGTCGAAGAGGATATGCACATGCTACTTGTTTCCGCGAGCTAATGAGAGGGTGCTTTTTCTACTTCTAAAGGATGCTGGAAGTATGTGAGGTTGTGAGCAACTGTGTGTGTGCGGGACGGGATGCGAGGAAATAGGCAAACGGATCCTACAACTACGAACTACGGCGGACGTTAACGAAGCACACACAAACGCGTTACCTTGTCGCCGTCCTGTGCGAGCGGGTTGGGCGTGATGTTCATCCGACCGTTGATGCCGTTGGCGCGCGTCTTGTGGTGCACTCGGGGGCCTCCGTTGCTGACCGCGCCGGCGAACCCGTTCTGGTCGACCGGTATGTGTACCTTGGCGTCGGTTTCGTCTACAAAGCGAGAGAATGTATCGGTTAATTTGAAGGTTGACGTAACTTCCTTGCGAGACGCTACTTACCGGCAGCGTGGCCACGCTTCTTGCGCCGATTGAAGCAACAGCAGAGCAGCAGTACGACCAGCACGCTCACGATGATCACGCAACCGATCACGAGCAGGTAGTTCGCTGGCATCACCTGGCTACCGTCCGCACCCTCGGCGGCCGCGATCACCGTCGGGACGGTGGGTGGCGGGGTCGGTGGTTTAAGGGTGCGCCCGGTCAGGATCGCACTGAAGTCGGACGCGGCCGACGCGGTGAACGATTGCAGCTTGAACTCGTACGCCGTGCCCGGCTCGAGATGGTCCACCTTGAAGTGGCGCGCCGTGCTCGAGTCGACCGTGGCCTTCGAGTACTCGCCGGCGGTGGTGGCGGGCCGGTAGTACGCGTAGAACCCATCGATCGGATGCGGCAGATGCAGCGGGAACTGCCAGTGCAGGACGACGGCGTGCTGCGACATCGACTCGATGCGGGTCAGCGTCGGCGCCAGCAGGTGGTTCTTCGTGAGGCCAAGCTGTGAACCGCGCTGCAGGTGGAACTTGCCGGACGCGGCCCCCTCCTTGTTGTCGTTGTTCGAGTAGACCGCCACGATGCGGAAGCGGTACAGGTGGTCGGACTTCAGATTGTTCACCTCGTACGAGCGCGTGTACGGCGGGATGTCCTCGTTCTCCGTCATCCACTGGGTGCGCGCGATGTTCTTGGTCGGATCGCCCAGCATCCGGTACTGCACCTTGAAGAACTGGATCGGCAGACCGTCGCTCGACGGTACGGACCAGCGTACCATCACCGATTCGTCCGACAGGCGGGTAATGTTTGGCCGGGAGGGAGGGATCATGACCACTGCAGAAAGAAAGAATTAATACAGTATGAATATTAGTAATCTTTTCTTACTTTTAGAGCGGAAAACCTCCACTACATGGTGTCCAATCACTCTCATACAATTTCAAACGTCAATTATTATTTGAAAGCTACATTTCTAAGGCTCAGTTACAGCATATGTTTTGGAATATTACTGTAACATACGGCACGCACGACTTCCATCGCTTTTTTCTCCAAAACAGTCGTTGGGACTGCTACAGGACCGATAGGTTCCATCGGAAAGGAAGCGCTTCAAGGAACTAGTTTTATTTTTTATTAAAAAAGAACTGTCATTCGATAAGATTCAACTTTTATGTCCTGTCTAAGCACATTAGAACATTTAAAACAAGTGTATGAACTGTGCAGTGGAAGCTACAGTTCGATAAAAACGGTGTATGATACTATATTGGATACCGTGTATATAACAGTTCCATACGTTTAACAAAGGGAGAAACATGACTTTGCTTATAAGTTCAATTTCAAAAGGTCTAAAAGAATAAGACCATTGCTTATTACTACCTTTTCACCAAAACAATAATTCTCTGACAATGCAGAACTTTGTAAGTTGGTTACAAATTTCTACTTGATTCAATTCCATCATCTTAGCAACCTGTGATTCGTGTCTTAATTTTGTTGCATCAAAATTGTCCGTGTCAGTATGTCAAAAGCGAAAGGAAAATCGAAAGGCAAATCGAAAGGGAAAAAGAAACAACCCGTCGATCCAAATCTCCTGTACTGCGACGACAAACACTTCGACGAGGCATTGGCCATCGTTCGGATCGTGCACTGCCTCAAATGTCCCATCTATCGGACGATGGCGGAGCGGTTGTTCGAGCAGATCTGTCATGCCGCACCGGACAGGCGTTTCAAGCTGATACTGAACGAGTTCGACACGCTGGAGCAACCACCGGAGGGTAGTTTTGAAGTGTCACTCGCCCGAAACTGTCGCCTGCCGGCCTGCGAACTCTGGAGTGGGTTCCAAAGGGGGCCTCCGAGGAGGAACAAATTCCCACCGACCGATCCGGATGCCTCGGAGTGGCTTGCCATTGTCGCGAAGGTCCGGGCGGAAGTGGCTTCCCCGAGGGAGGAGAATAAGAACATGGCGGGATTCGTACGGCATGACGTGTGACAACTTACGATGTTTGTGCTTCTTGCCACCCTTCCGCTTGGCCGAATGGTCACCGCCAACCTTCGCCCCGGACGGGACGGAGCCGAGCGGGACCGTGCCGGTGCCGCCCGGGATCTGCTTCGGGATGACCTGCAGCAGGTTGCCCTCGCTCGCTTCGCCCACCTCGTTCCGCGCGAAACACTGCACGATGCCGGCGTGCCGCTTTTCCACCGACTGGATAATCATGCGCGTCCCGTTCGCGCGGATCAGCGAGTCCCACTTGGCGTAGTCGCCGTTCAGCATCCAGTAGATGTCGGGCCGCGGTGAACCGCGTGCCACACACTCCAACTCCAGACTGTCGCTCTCGTTCGTGAGCGTCGAACGGGGCGGTGCGATGATGCGCGGCGGTTCCTGCACCGTCAGCCAAACCGAGTGCATCAGCGGGGGTTCGATGCCGTTCTGCAGCCGGCACAGGTACTGGCCCTCATCCTCCGGGTGGACGTTCGAGATCTGCAGCCCGTAGTCCTGAATGCGGGCCCGGCTGTTCAGCGGGATTCCGTTGGCACGCGTCCAGCTCGGGATGGGCACGGGGTTCGCCACGCCGGGACACTCGAGCAGCGCCGTATCGCCCGGCTGCACGGAGACGTTCTGTGGCTGGGTGAAGGCACGCGGTGCCGACCGGGCCACGTAGTCCACGTCGATCGTGGTCTTCTGCGGCAAGATCACTTCGCTGCCGGTGATCGAGTTGACCGCCGAGCACCAGTACGTGCCGGAGTCGCGTTGCGTCAGCGTGGGGAGGATGAGCCGCCGGCCGGTTTGGATTTGCGTCACGTTCGGGTAGATCGTAATACCGTCCCTGGAGGAGGAGGAGAAAACGGACAGTGAGTATTCGCTATTCAATTGGCAGCGAAAACGAAAGACTTACTTGTAGTAGCTCCAGATTGGCGGCGGATTCGAGACGATGTCACCGCAATCGATGATAATACTGTTGCCAGGGAACACCTTGAAGTGCTGCTGCTGCGGCATCGGTGGCAGGACGCGCCGCATCATCGTCGGCACCCGATCGTGCCGTCCGCCACCCGTCGCTGGAGGTTGATCCGCCTCGAGCCCGATGGTGGCAAGCGTTAACCGGGCCGGTATCGAGGCGATCGCGGACGCACCGAACCACGCCACACACTGGTACTCCCCGATGGTGGCGCCACTGACGGACACTCGCAGCTTGTACCGGCTGTCGACCGTGCTGACGTTGTATCCCGCTTGCTGAAATGATACGGTATGTAAGTAGAAAGGTCCTAAACTCTTGTTTCCGATGCTCGTCACTTACGTTCTTCCCGATATAGACGTAGTCCTTGCGCACACCCGGAGTGCCTTGGGCCCGAAACCGCCAGTCGAGCCGCTCGGGGACGAGATTGAGCTCGCACTCGAACAGGACCTCATCGTCGGCCGGCGCGATCGTGGACTCGGGCGACCGAATCATGTACACGCCGAGACCGCTTCCACTACCTCCACTAGATCTCGAAGAGGAACCACCGCCATGTTGATGGCCGGAGGAACCTGACGCTCCAGAAACCTGCGTATGCTGCACCGACTGCTGATGGTGATGCTGGTGATGGTTGTGGTGATGTGTATGGTGCGTTGCCCCGTTAGAGGACTGTGGAAACGGTGAGGCCACCGTCGGTGGGAACAGCTGACTGCTTAACGCTAGGCAGAGCACCAGGGACGCTGCTATCCGCTGGAATCGATGGCAACCCCGCGGCCGACACCGGCCCACACTGTGATGCGAAGGTGTACTTCTATTCCCTGCCCTTTGCCGTGGTGGCGTCCCGCACTGTCTTTCCTCCATCGCTGTGCTGTCCGAGGGATCACGAATTGAGGCGGTATCACCGAGCCGGTCACTTGCTGTGCACATTCTTCGTTTGGCGCTTGGTCGCTTTAGCGCATATCAACCTGAAACGGAGGACAGATGCAAGGTTTCATTAGCCTGCGGTCACTTGTAGTTTTTTTGTTTGAGGAACTTGTAGAGAAAACCGAAACGCCCTCATCGTTATCCCTTTGGGGAAGCAACCTAACCACATTGCGCTTGGACCGAGCCTGGGGGCCGAAACGTGTAACATCAAACCACACTTCCGCAACTTGGCCGGGCTCACTGGAGGTCCCCGACCCCTTTTCCCCGGGCCCCGGGAGTTTGGCGATTTCTCCCAAGCGATCGAATATCAGCTAGGGTCTCCAGTTCTTGGACCCGTTGTGGTCACCGATGGGCCGCAACGGGGACTTTCCCTTCCGGTTCGGTTGGGCAGCAGCAAGTAGACACAATTTGCCAGCGCAAGAAAAGAAATCGAGACCCGGGGAGAGATCGGCGGCGTCGGTTCGTATCATGCATGAGAGATATATGATTAATAAATTGGACTTGCTACGGATTCCCGCACCGTCGTCTCCGCACGAGGGAGGTGCGGGACCGGGTGCGCTACTGTGCAAGGTTCAATCAAATGCATTTTACGCAATCCCGTCAATCGAGTGGAAGAGAAACCAGTCAGGAAGCGCTTTCCGGCCATTGAATATTGAATAAACTGGAGCTGATTGTCTAGAGAGCCATTTAACGAATTGAAGAGTCAATCAACAGTGAGGGATTGGAAAATGGAATCTCATGCTGCTGATGGGTTACTTTATTTGTAGCATAGTCTTGTCAAGAAACAGTTAGAAATTTTAGAGTCCATTTAAAGATTAGAGCAAAACTCAACGAAAGTAACTTAACGAAAGCCCAAACTTTGAAATTGTAGAAATATCAACAAATAAATTATGGCGTTCTTTAAATACTTCCCATGTGAATTATAAAGTTCAAGATCTAGGGATCAAACAAAGAATCGTTTTCGAAGCTCATCGCAATAACCTCAAGAACCGCATACTTCCCCGAGTCAATTCCCCGATTAAAGCAACGACCACTTTGGAGTCGGCTAACGTGAATCGGACAAACTTCTTCCACATGATCCCTTCGGGTTTTTGGAGTGCGGTGCGCTTTCACAGGGTCGAGATAAAACCCATCGAACCGTTTAAATCCCTCCTCCCATCAGGCGCCAGCTGTTGCCCCGGTTGGAAGGAATGCAATCTTCTTGAGGATGCGAGCATTACGATGCAGTTTACAAACGGTACACAAACACACACGAAGCCGGCTTCGGAAACGGTCCCGATGTGATCTTGCCGAAACCGGTGTGGAATCAAACTTCTTCGCTCCGAGCGAGCGAGCGAAGCGTCCAGCGCGAGTCGTCCGCGTCCCTGACGGAGGGATTTCATCTTGACGTGCTCGGGCCGTGATTGATGATAGATTAATCACATCGTCACGGGATTCTCGGCTCCCCGGGAGGAGGGTAGAATCGAAGCAAAAAGTAAAAACCGGAGGAAGCGAAGAACAAAAACCATCCCAAGACAGAAGGTTAACTTCTCCTTATAGGCAGAAGGCCCTGCGTATGGATGGGGTTTTTGGAGTTGAGCGTCCGGCGTTCTGTCAGAAGCAAACGCGTTGATGAGCTGTGAGGTTTTACGAGAACGTCGTGCGTCGAAACCGCTTGGGGGTCCGGGGTTTGGGGTCGGTGCCGGTGCGTTTCACCGGCAGCAGGGTGCAGGGAGTCACAGCTCTTCAGCGTCGGCGTCGGACATGTGGCAACGCGCAATCAATCTTTCCCGAATCTTCTGGAGGCTTCTTTATTTGTTTTCGATCGGCCATCGGGGGGGATGCGAGAATGGAGAGGAATATAGAATTAAATCAAAGAATTATCCCACAACAGGAGGACTCCTCGGGTTAGGAATGTGTTCACCAGAGGAATTCGAACTGCATCCCTGCTGATCGTACAATGTGCTCACATTTGCAGTTGCTTGAAACGATTTATTAGAGTTGATCAATATCACCAGATTGAGCAACTGAGAATGCCGTAGTTCGGTTTTTGTTACCTATTCTGTTTAGCATTTCTAGAAAATTGGATTCTTAGACCACATAGCTATTGTGCTAGTCACCTCTTATCCCTAGGATTTAGGCTTTCTGTAAATGTTGGTCAAAATTTCGATAACTGCAAGATTTTAACGTGAAGCTTTCGCGATGAAGAAAAAACTTTTCTCATTTCCATTTCAAACAAAATTGCCAAACAACCATGTCATCACTTCTGTTTTACATTTCTCCTACGAACTGGAGCAACTTACTGAAGATACTCGTATACTGACTAATTAGAAATTAGTTGTACTTGTCTTGTTCCTATTTCCTTTTCCTTTTTTTTTAACCGTTCCGTTTTATTTTCGATTCGATCATTTGATCAATCACTTAAGTTTTCTATGTTCTTTACAAGTATATTTGAAACATTATAACAAACTAAACCTCTTTTTAGTTCGTCCTTTGTCATCTGACTATGTTGGAAATATTTGTCTATTTAAAATAGAACATAAACGAACTGACCCGAAAAGTTGAGCACAATCTGTTCAAATTCCAGAGCACTATGCGTTTTCGTTCGCCGGATCGCTTTAAACTGTTCCTTGAACCGCCCTGGAACCGCTTGGCGTTCGGAATGGAAAACCAGAATTAGGCAACAAATAAAAAATAAACAAATTTTACTATCTTCCCTCACCGATCCCGATTACGAGTGGACACGTTCCCGGAACGGAGCGTAGGAAAAACAAACGTACGATCGCTCACGCGCTTCGCCCGAGGTTTGGCTTGTTTGCTCTTGAAGGTCCTAAATATTGAGTTGCCAGGACACTGGTGCTCGTCGCTCACGACGTTTGTCTACGGACGAGCCCCTAATCGGACCCAATTTATTTCCTCGCCTCCGTCGCCCGTCCATATGCTCGAAGCTCAAAGGCAGTAAATTAGACGCTCGATCAAGTTCTTCCTTCCGGTTCTGTTGGGAGAAGTCTCTGATAAATCGACGACGACGACGACGACGACGGGGCGTGAGAAAGTAAGCATAACAGCCCCTCCTCCTCTGCTCATCGATCGCGCTCATCTATAATTCGGTACACCCGCTCCCCTTCCTCATGCGTACCGCGTCTTCCGACCAGACGTAAAAGTAAACAAACAGTCAATAACATTCACTATCTGTGGTTTGCTTATGTTTATCGCTCTTCTCCCGGGGGCAATATGGTGTTCGTAGGTGCGTGTGTGAGTATGTGCGTGCATGGTTAGATGAGGCTCACCCCGGGGCGTGAGTTTAAACTGCCGTAATAACGCTTCACCGCTTTTCCACCCCATCCGACCCCGGGGGGAGGATTCATTTTCGTACGTGGCGAACGACTTTAATTGATTGTGATCGATGAGTGATTTGTGTAAACGACCGGACCTGGGGCCGGGGAAGAAATCGGCCAGGGGTTACGGGAGTTACGGAAATGGAAATCCTCCGCTCCCACTCCCCGAGCCGATGATAATTACTCTCCGAGATTGCGCATTTCGGACGCGCGTTAGATACGCAGCCGAGCGTCAGTGAGTGATTGTGTTTTGATTGATCGAACGACTTCATCGATCGCCACGCGGTCGTAATGGCAATGTTAGCTTTATTGGATATTCATTTCCCCCCTCGGGCCCGAGGTGGTGGAAAAGTAAAACAGGTGTCCCGTGCATCGTCGGAGCAAACGAAGAAAATAAGGGATGATTGAACGATTAATTAAAATATTTGAGATAAGCAATCGGAAAAACCTCACAGGACTCATTCGATCCTCCTTAGACGGGGTAAATTAATTTCAAACAAGATAAATAACAACCTTTCATCCCTCACACCGAATAAGGTTTCCAGTTGCGATCCATAACACGCAAGCCGAGCTATTTGTCAGCTGCCATCGTAAAGAAGTTCGGTTTTTATCGAATTCACCGCAGCTCGTCAAATTTATTGGATTATGTTAACGAAACGATAGTATTCTTATTCTTTTGTTTTTTTTGGTTTTCGTTTTCTGTGTTTCGGGTTTTTTTACGAATAACAAATCGATTGTAAAATTCGACGTGAGCACGTATTACACCGAACGCAAGCCGGGTGTCCAAGACGGAGAGAAAAATCTCCTTTCCGATGGTGTGTTCGTTTTATTTGTCCCAATTCGTCCCTGTGTTCGCCCATAGACACGCACCCGGGGAAGAATAAACATCTTCGGGGCCAGGGCGAAAGAAAATAAAATTTATTTCAGTAAAAAAACACCCGCGCGCGGAACATAATTTTACGACAATGTTTTGAAAACCATAAACCACACTCTCGTCAATGATGTGGCGCGGTGGGGGCGGTTGATGGTAGTGGTGGTAATGATGGTGGTGCGTTCCCATCCAACCACTTCGGTCTATTTCTTGGCCATCGAGATGTTCTTCGAGAAGAGAACTCGACCAGGCTTTGGGGCTTCGCTAAGATCCCTCTCTGGCTGACCGTTGAAGGAGGTGCACGACATTCGTACACCCCGGCCTAAGATCGTGCTGCTCAACTCAGTAGCACACATACACACACGCACACACACACATGTACGGTTCTGTTTTTTATGAAATAGGGCTCGAATTATTTTAATTTTAGATTAACGACCGACAAAAAGCGAGCGCACGCGGGGACGGATGTGGTTTGTGGTCCCGGGGGAAATTCGAGGTTTGATTCCAGTGCTCCAGCTACCCTGTACCCATCCCTGTGGCGTGGAGGCATAAAACATTCATAATTTAATAGTCAAATGAAAAACTGAACCCTAAACACTTCCGAGAAGGGGACTGTCCACGATGTCTTCCAAGCTGAACCGATGATGAACCAGTGGAATGTGATGAAATGATCGCATTCGCCCCTTTTCGATCACGGAACATGAGACGGTCAGGTTTGGGGGTTTGACGGACGTGGTGCAGCCCAGCATTTCCAGCACCGGAACTACACACACACACAAACACTTAGTCTTGCGGAAAGAATATGTTAACGAGCAGGTGCGCGTGTGACAGAACAATCGGGACAGACCGTAAATTATGTTTCGGAAGGAGTCATTAAAACCACGGGTCCGCCGGACGACCGTGAGGTGGCTGGTGCGTAAAACTCGGGTCCGGGCAGGTGGCAAACCGATGCGGGAGAAATACGATGCGTTCCGAACATTTTTGGAAAATCGTTTTTAACGGCCGTTTTGTAACATGAGGAAAATCTTTCCAAAATATATCGCCGCACGCGCAAAGGTTAATACGGTGCCTCGGCTATAACGATGGAAATCAATCAAAATGGACCCCACAGTTTTCCCACACCACTTTTCCACCCACCACACCTTCTCGAGAGATTCGATGAGCGATTGCCAATTTCCTAAATATAAAAGAGAAGGAACTCCGGGATGCCCTCATACGCCAGAGGACGGGCGGGATTGCCAAATCGGGGAGGGGGAAGCTGCCAAGGCGCGAACGGTTAATCAATCTTAATGATGTACGAATGGTCCCCGGCTTTGGCCACCCCCAAGTCCGAAGGGTGGGAGTGGGGGGAGGGGACCGTATCGAAAGTTTAATTACTGCGCATTTTAACCTCTTTTAAATTTATCATCCAACGCGCGCACGCAAAGGAGTGGGTGTGTGTGTGGCTAGTGATCAAGAACCTCGAGTTTCCCTCATTTTCCTTCGCCGCCCTTCGCCCTCAATGTGATCCCTTTCCGGGTGACGAAGGTGGAGTAACGACGCATCGCGAAGGAGCGCACCATAAATGGAAGCTTTCGACGAGTGTCGGAGTACTTGGGGACCGGTATCGATGGACCGTTGGGGGAAGAACCGAATCGGTGACCACAAGATCGATCCCCGGGTTCAGAACGAGGTTCATCGGAGCGGTAGGAGGAGGGTGCGCTTAAGTATCGCGGCGCGAATTGCGACAATTGAGCGAGCGAAGGTCCATTCCGAGGAGGTTTCCATTCGGAAAAAGCCGCCTCAAAACGAAGTACTCGTACCGGGAGGAGGAGGGCATGAAGAAAGGGAGTCAAAAGATCACATTCGATACGAATCATTAGGCCAAAAAAAAAAAACGAGGTAACATGAAGTAAAACTACCCGCCCCGGGAAAGAAGAGCAGAAGAGCGAACACAATGATTCATCTTTCCCGATCTGCCCCCGGAACGTTGGCCCTTTTCGGAACGACCGTGGGACGAGAGGGGACTGGCCAGCCTTTTGACGTCCAGTTTTCGGTGGTGGGAAGGGGCTTTCGGGGGCATCCCACTCGACACCTCCCGGGGGTCAACCTTCAGAGTACGATGATGAGAAATGGTCACCTAACGGTGCATATTTTTATGAACTCGGCATAGCTCTCCTGAGATTTGCCAGCCTCACAATACTACCCCCACAGACACATACACACATAGACCGGGTTCCTTTGCTTTTTTTGCACCCGAGAGGGTACAAGTATGACGCAAACCCTAATTAAACGCTAAATAGGTTACATCGGCCAGGTGAACGTTGGGTGGAAACTCTGTTCCGTTCGCTGCGACTAAGACCGATCTCGATTTCCATCCAGTTTAGCTTACATTAATTTTTGTTATGTTTTGTTTTCATACACCGTCCCTTTGTCGTTCCGCTCCGCATGGAAGGAAAACGATGGCAAATGTTGGCCGCGGCTCACTTCATTTTACGCCCCATGAATGTTCCGTAAATGGTGGCGATAATTATGCTCGACAAATGGGCAGCAAAAAACTAGGGATCTGGTTTGCGCGAGTGTGTCTGTGTGTGAGATGCGTGCAGAAAATATAAACGTATTTTTTTGCAATAGTACACATTATAATTGTACTGTTTAGTAACCGATACGAAACCCCAAATTCATCGAATTTGTACGTTAACAAATTGGGTCCTAATAGAATAAATTGAGTAATTAATTTAATTTAACATTAATTTTTAATTTTAATAATTAATTTAACACTCCTAAATGACCATACTGTGAAGTTCGTGATCGTGATCATGATAATTTAGGGGTTGCAAGAGAAAATAAAATACACTTGCGCGATTCTGATTCAAATTAAGATTGAAAGGTGTCCTACGAGCTAGGTAAATATTTATGTAAAAATTTTACGGGGGACGAATATGTGTCTACAAAATGAGCTCAATTCCATATCGGCATTATTAATTAAACATTTTCTGTCCAAAACATTATGTAATCTATTATAAATAGAATTGAGTAATGTAGCAATGAAAGAAGAAGAAAGCACGAAGATTTATGAAATGTGGATGTAAGTTTCATTTAGATCCATAAATTTTTCGAACGATTCAACAATGTTCTAAGATACGATACGAATTGAAGATACTTCAAAGATTCATAATCATGAGTGAAAATATCATATGAAAAGATCATAATCAAAAGATTCATAAGGTACAACTCCGATTAGAAAGCATACATGCATACACCAAATCATGTAAGAACAGTTCAAAAAACCAATGAACAAAACGAACGAAATGGTCTACCAAATCAATTTATTTTGCATAAACTTTACAGAACGTTAGGCGAATTCTTTACGTTTGACCAACTAAGAAGAAATTATTGTTATCGAAGAGAGAATGTTTTATAACAATCAACTATTTTTATTAACGTTTGCTTCGGCTGGTGGTTGCCCCGCTGATGCTCATATTAATCATGGCAAACAACCGCCACTGATCTAATCAGATTGAAATGGAATCCGAACCCAGATCTGATTCAACCAACCCCCGAGCTGCTTGGTAGTTAGATTCCAGATGGTTATTCTTGCCGTCTGTTTTTTAATGGCACCAAAGCAGTCAAAGAATTCAATCCGAAAAACCGGCTGCAAATCGACTCCGTGCGGGAAGCAAAGCCCCGTTTGGGAGTTGTTCATTTTTACAGACTTCCCAAACCAGATCGAAGTTCATCGCGCCGTCGTTCGGCAGGCGGGCAAAGCCCTCCTTGGGCGCATTGTTGCTGCCAGCGCGCCGTTGGAATTCCAAAGTAAGCTCGAGAAGCTCGGACGGACTTACTCACGGCTCGGCGCGTGTGTCCTGCCTTCGACGACACCAATATGGTGCAAGGAAGCAAAGGGTGGAGGAGTGACTCCCCCCCCCACCAGGACACCAAGGGAGGGAAACAATCATAAAAACATAAACCCCCGCCAAAGCTACCATCATTAGCAGCAATTCATTGGCATTCTCACGGAATGTTAATTGATTTTGGCTTTTTTCCCCGTTTGCGCCATTCTGCAGGTTTCACGAGCAGATTATTGCTTTCGCTTGCGTTAATTCGTCGAACGCTGAGCTGAGACTGGCGGACCTGCGGACAGGCAAGATGAATGCTTAATGCCTCCGCCTGTTTCACCTATCAGCCCCCTTCTTCTAGCAGCGAGTAGAAGAGTTCTAGAATCTTTTAGGACGCCTAGTGTAGGCCCTTTCCATTTTTTTACTCACCTTATCCAAAACGAGCACACCCAACAACGAGGGCTGCTGGTACTCGTTTGATCGTATCGTTTTTGGGGGGAGGGCGGAGAACCAAACCGAAAAACCCCCTCGAACAGCAAACGATCACTTGATCATTCTGATACTGATGGAGATCCTCTCCTCTTGTGCGCCAGTGTGGTTAATAATATTCAACCTTAGCAAAAAAATTAAAAAAAAAAACCAGTCACCCCTGCCCCCCTCAAATACCGCATCCTGTGGTGAAAAATGATTGACCGAAAATGATAATAAATTGGACGGATCATCATCATCATCATCATCATCATAATCATCATCGATCGCGGAACGCAGAAACATGAACCGTTTGCGAATGAAGAGAAGGATGTGTGCGCGCGCAGGGGAGAAGGTTGATTAGCGAATTAGAATCGGTCAACTGTAATAAAATGGAGTAAAAGATTGAAAACGAAACATGAAACCGCCGCCGGGGTAAGAACAAACACAGACACACGCTGCGTTACGTTGGATTGCGGAGGGTAGGACCCTCGAACCAATGCTTCCACTGCCCACTACCCCGAAAGGTTTGACGCTATAACGATAGCACCAACGAAATCGATGAGAAACAAGACAAAAATACAACAAAAAAACATGATAACTTTATGCAGCCTCATGGCGTACACAGCGTGCCATCGAGCTCCATCGAACATCGTCTTCTCTCCTGTTTGTGCCTGCCGATTGCCATCTTACCAAACCTCGCGAGAAGGGTGATGTGGTTTTGGTTATTTTATTTTTTTCAAACATTTTGGTGATGTTATCTTCGCCTAATCGAGTCCATGAGTCAGACGACAAAGATCAAGGGGTTTATTTTACTTTTTCCTTTTGGCAACCAATCGAGCGACCTCCGTGAGAAGTTGGCCAAAATTTGTCGTCCACGGAAGGAGGCTGGCGATGGTGGTGGTGGTGGTGGTGGTGGGTTGGTGTGTGACTAATCGTGTTTCAGGTGGCCTTTTTTCCACTCGACGGCATCGATAATGGCCACAATCAGCCGAACGGAGGGAGGGAATCCGAACGGAACGAAACCGATCTTCGTCGACGCGGGAGAAGAGCAGCGACAGTGGACAACGGCGGACCAAAAAACAAAACAAGGGCAGGGAAACTCTATAAAAACAACCACTAACAACTCCCATTAGTCATTGGTGGAGGGTGAAACAAAAGAGACGAGGGGGTGGGGAAAAATAGGAAACGAAAACCGAAACCCGCAGCTTAACACGCAGCGAGAAGAAGGTGACCGAATGAGGCGGAAAAACAGATGACAGCCACAACCCGCAAACATCCCACCGGCCAAAGAGAGGGCCGATCGCGTTAGATGGCCAACGCGGCGGCCAGAAGGAAGGATGATAATATGCGTGTGTGTGCGAGTATATCAGGGTCTATCGGGCCAAACATTGTGTCCCTCCATCGGCGGAACGTTGCGGCGGGACGGGGCGGTTTGTTGCGGGGAATAATAAATTGATAAAATTTAAATTACAATATTTATTTATGCAAATCGATTGGGCACAGTTCGGATGGGTTTTTTCCTTCCATTCCTTCGCCTCTGGGCCACCCCTTGGCCTTAAGTTTTTGTCAGCCGAAACAAGAATCCAACACGAACCCGCGGGGGGAATGGAACCCCTGTGCAACCTGTTGCTCGGAATGCTGCCTACCGCTGGCGTGCGCGCGCGATGGAGATGAATTTTTGATGACGATAGCTCGACGGGGGATATGGGGAAGGCGCGTGACGGGGGAAAGGGGCGCCTTGGGAGTGAGGCACACACTTGACTTGTGTCACGCTGGTCGGAAAGCCGCGAGGAACCAACACGCTCGCACACAAGGACACGAGAGGTCGCAAATATGTTCTGGTCATCCACCATGTCAGGGGGTTGCACCATACCATTCCACCACCCCTTCCTCCCTTCCCTTAGAAAAGGTGGCGTTCTATTTGTTCCGAATTTCCATGCCAAGCGTTTTATTTCTCTTCGCCTACCAATGGGATTGTTTTTTATTTTACTTTTATTTTTCATTTGTCTTGAGAGGCAAACCATTCTTGGCGCAAACCCGCGAGCAAACGACGCGACCCCCAGCAGGCTGGTCCCAAAAGCGCGTGGCCAACACGAGAGCAAATACGTGAGGCTGTGGAGTTTGGTGGGGAGGGCGAGAAGGGTGGGGTGGCAATAAATGACAGAGAATAATAAAGGAGCGAAGAAATCAAATTAACAAAGTCCCGCGGGAGAATGGGCGTAAGTCGCGGGGGGTGGGGGGTGGCGGAAGGATAAATGATTGAGAATGTTTAAAAACTCCCTCCTTTCTTCTCGAACGGACGCCGAGGGTAAGTGGACCCCGGGGCGCGGATGGGGCTAAGGTGAAGATGGATGTATGTTTCCAGAGCCGTGAGCCTCGCCGAAGCCATCGGGCCATCACCATCCCGCTTTCTTGGTGGGGAAGTTTAAAATTGAAACAAAGCCAGGAGCGAAAGGAGTTAAACTCGTCGAAAGGAAACGAAAGGATATGGAGGGATAGAAAGGGGCGACAGTGGAAGAGCGTGAAAGCTCCACGGCATCGACAAGTCTCTCTATTAGGCGAATGGGAACCACCCCACCTTCCCCGCCCCCTCATTCGGGTGGTGAAGGAAAACGCTATCTGCTGCCGTCTCGCCCCAAGATCCACTCACCCTCGACAACGACGACGACGACGACGAAGTTTGCCAAGCGCCGGCGGCAGAGTGCAGAGCAAACAGAGGGAAACGATAAAATAATTGACCACTGCGGAACCGCCGAACCGCCTCCCCACCCCACCCTTCTTTCCCGCGTGAGTGGACGGGGTTTTACCGAATGACAAATGGCGAGAAAAATGCGCGAAACTCAAACATTCCGATCCGATAAATCAGATCCGCACACCGCCACTCCGGCGAGGGAGAGGGGCAGGGTGGGTTTGGTTGGTGAAAGTCACTCCCCGTCCTCATAATCTCCCTCTCGTTCTGGATGCGCCGGGAAAAGAAGTGCAGGTTGGTTGGTTTTTTTTATTTTATTTTCAATTTGTTTTCACCTTGCCACCAGAGATTGGTGGCTCCTTCGGGAAGGGAAATCAGGTCGATGCTCGAGAAAAGGGCATCCAGTCGACCGCGGGGTGGGGGTAGCAGCAGGTAAAAGTTACGCGATAACAGCTCAAGGATTTATGACGGCAGACGGGAACAAAAAAAAAGAACGGGGGGAAAAAGCGCGGAAGTAAAATAATCACGAGTGTTTGGAATGCCGGCCTGCCCGGGCGACGAATAGTTTCTCATCACCGCCGAGAGCACGTGAAATGGGAATTTTTACGTCAAATAAGCATTCCGGGAAGGGGAAAGAGGGTGTTTTCAATGTGACACTATTTGAAAAATGAAAAAAAAATGTCAAGAATCTAAAAAAATAATTACTTCAACGAAGTAAGCCGTGGGAAAAAATAACCAAAAATAAACGCACCGGCTTGTGGTGGGCTGTTCAAAAACGGTCTAAGCCGAACGTAACGAAGTAAAAATAAACAAAAGTTATTAAAAAAAACGACAATGAAGGGTAAAAAAAATAGTTAAAATGAAAATTAAAACGAAAATAAACAGAATTGACCTATTTTTCTGAAGGAACAGTAAAAAACGTTGGGTTACTTGAGCTTGGTTTGGAGTGTCCAAAAAAAGTCGAAGTGTTGTACTAGCTGGAGGCGCAATGCGACACTGTGTACCAGTTCACCTTCAGTTGGTGTTTACTCTGGTTTTTTTTTGTGATGCTTCCCTCTTCAATTTTTTCTTCACTCACTCTCCTCGTACCCTTTATTTGTTCGACAAAATTCATCCCTTCGGCGTTGGGAGATATCAACGAAAAACGCATAACCAACTACACTCAATCTTGCTTCTCCATTCGCTGTTGCGCTCGGCAATGTTTTGAGAAGGATTTAGCCACTTTTCCACCAGTTTACACCTCATGTTTTGTTTGGTTTCTGGGATTCACTAAAGCGCATAAGGGTTTTACCTGGTGTGGAATTCTTTCTTTCCCAAACCAGATCACGGGATCAGGAATGGGACCAAGCGAAACTCTGCAGAAAGGTACGTCCATTCCTCATCGAACCGCGAACCACACGAGAGCTTGCAGAGGATCTGGTGAGGTTGTACGATATTTTTTTGTATCTGCATTCCTGATTTAGAGTACGAGGGAAATAAAAAAGGAAACAAAAATCCTTTTGCCCGCCCTCTGCCCGGGCCAGATAATGGAATTCCGCGAGAATGTGGTCCAGGTCCGATGGCATGGTGGTTGCATGGGCTGCAGACATTCCGAACTGCTGGCCACGGTCCAGTGGAATGACCCGCATCGCAATGGACTTTGAACGCAGCGCGTCTAATCCAGTGGCAAAAGTTCGCCACTCGGTTGATTCATGGATTTGGAATGTTCGCGACTCACCCCATATCCCCCGGACAACTCGCGACAACTCCCGCTGCAAGCTGCAACCAACGCCAGTATACACATATGAACACACACACACACAAAGCAAAGCCTTCCCGAGGCTCGAGTGCGAACGATTACGATAAGTTAAACCGGAGCTGCTCCAGCGTCGTCTGCGCCAGATTTATGCCTTCTCATGCTTCCCGGATGGATGGCGGCTGGATGGGGCCTGCAGACGCCTGCCAATGGGGTCAGTTACAGTTACCCTCTCGCGCTCCCTTCGCGGGTATAAACCCCCTCCAAACCGGGGGCCCACTTGTCAAAACGAGGTGAAGGGCTTTGGCCCCGAGCTGAAACGACGGCGTGACGACGAAAGCGGGCGTTGGCGCGCCAGGGTTACATCCCTTCATCCTTTCCCCACGCGCCGTCGGGTCCGTCCGGAGATTAAATTTCCCTACCATCGGATGCACTGCTGCACCGGCGTCGGTGCATCCGGCAAAAGGATTCTTCAGACCGAGTGCAACACCAAAGCGGTACATGATATCCGGGTGAACTTACAACAAGGTACGGTATCGGGCAGAAAAAATCTACCAAAGTCGCAAGGGGACACTCTCTCTCTCTCTCTCTGGTTCTTCGCCAAATTTCCCATCCGTCTTTATTACAGCACGGGAATTGGAGATTGTCGAAAAAGAACCTGACATCCCAATGCTTCTTTTCCAACAGTTTCATTTTCTTTTCCATCTCAAGTATCCATAACAACCTGCCTTCAATATCTCGCGCCAAAATTCCCTCCGGATCTCTCTATCGTTTGCTTGTTAAATGAAGAAAAAGTTTTGCATCCCTCCGGAGCGCGAATTCTTGATGGAACAACTTTCTTTTTCGCTCCAAAACTGTTCCAAAGCGTTTGCAAATTAACATTCCTTTATGTAAGGTACGGATGAATTATCGTGTTTTTTTTTTGGAAGAATCTTCGCACGCCATTTCTACCTTCATTAAATTCCTGGAGTTGGCCGCTCGGAATTGATGAATGTTCTTACCCCGCTTCGTCGCTCGGGTGACAGATTCCCACGGTCCCTCCTCCCCCGGTGGTCGGTGATGCAATTTCATTTTCTTGAGTAATATTTAATTTTGATAACCCTCCCGGGGCCACGACCTGCTGGCAGAGTAACTACGCACAAAGCCCCGGACCGGACACACAATCCACCGTCACTCGACTTTTTTGGGGAGGGAAAAGTTAACGAGGGAAAGATTTATCGGATTCCTTTGCCACTCGGATGGGACAAACCGACCGTCCTTCCCGTATCCTCAGAGCCATCGCCAAGCATCGAGTTTTGCAGCCTGAATGGCTTGGCGCACGACAGGACACTCCATCATCGTATCTCCATCAGTTTTATTCTTAATTTCATGATAAATCAAAATAAATTGACAGCCGGTGCCGGCGATCGTTTACAGTTGTTGTGTCAGGTCGATCGGGTACCGAAGGGGGGACGTATCCCTTTAACCGACTTCGACAAACGGCGCAGGACGAAAGAATTATTGTCGAAATTAAAACCAATTTTACTCCCCTCCCCTGCACACTCGCCTTGCAGCTCGGCAGGAAAGTGAGATTTTGAAATACCTTAAAAATAATGCCAAAACTAGTCTACACTACCGAGTGGGACGCAGATCCGTGCACATTCTCCGCGCGCACAAGACCATTCTGTCTTCCGTCGCAGATTTTGCAATCTCTAAGACAAGATCAGATTGCCATCACTTCTTCTTCGGGGTGGTTAACTTGTTTAAATGATTTTTTTTTCAAAATTTTGTCCATTATGTGTGTGTGTGTATGTGTGAAAAAAACAAGTCCACGTTTGGATGCTGTACCACCGGCATAATGGATGTCCTTGCCTGCCACGACGGATTAAGCGAAGCCACCGTGTTAGGAATCCGAAAATAAATCGCCGAAGCGCATCGCATAAAAAAGGGGATGGAGATTTTTGCTCTCCTGTTCCTTACTGCAGTAGGAGGAGGAGAGGCAAAAAGCGGTATAAATGGCACCCGCTTTATCGCATACCCTCCATCCCACCGATCGACCGCATCGTCTACATTTCGCGACAGCGGACCAGCGCAGTTTCGCGGAATCACCTTGGAAGAATGTCAACCGACGAGTTGTCCAGATTTTGCAGATCTCACCAGCCACATATACACACACACAGGCAAACACACCCCAAAGGCTAGGGAGAACGTCGAGTAGCGCCGCGGTCAGATCAATCCGATTCGCAGATCCTGGTTACATCGGGGACTGGGGATGTGGCAAGCGGGGAGGACCGTCCAGTGTGCAGAATTGCTGCCCGACAGTTCCAGCGTGATTATTGCAACCGGTTTGGTTTGGGGTATGTCTACTGGTACAGGAATAAAAAAGGTGGACCGAACTGCCAAACGATGGCTAAGAAAACGAGAACGAATTCCTCCGAACGAACGATCACGGTGGGACCGATCGGCACAAGTTGTCGGATGTACTTTAAAGTGAACTTTAAAACATTGAAATTCAATGTGGAGGTTTTCGGTTGCAATAATTTTGTCTAAAAGGTTTTAATTGACGATTGGATACCCTTGCACTAGGAACTAACATATTTGTAAAAGAAACTCAATATGATGCATTTAATGCACTTTTTGATTCAGCGGAACAGGTGGTTATATGTCCAACCTGGGAATCTGGAGATTTAGATAAGACTCTTTGTTTTTTACAATTAAAACTAAATTTTTATGCTTTTCAAAGTTGTAAAGTAAATATGAGCTTTACAAAAATGTTTTTAGAGTAAATGTTTTTAATGTGTTTTCTGATAAACTGAAGTTGCACACAAAATTAGCAATAATCCAATCATGACTCATTCATCATCCTACGTGAAGAACTAAGTAAAAAGTACTAATTTACAATAAAAGGAGTATTTAAAAATTGGAGGAAAACTTCCGAATCCTATTGGATTGTGAAAAAGTGCAATAGCTTTACGCTTTCCAATAATGGATAATAGTTTCTGTTGTGCTTGTACACAATATCCATCATCGACTACACAGTTCCTGAAAGCATCACCAAAACAAGGACTACAAGCCCAACCAGCCTCTTCGCCAGATAATGGCAGCAGCAATAAAACCAAAATTCATACTGAACTAGGTTCTTCCGAGGAGCGCCCACAGTGTACGATGTTATTCCCGGCGCTGGAACGACGAGTTGTTTGGCGTTGCGAAAACCAGTCGATGCAGCGAATGTTTTAATCATTCGTAGCGAAGCATCGTGTAGTGCACTACACTGCACGACACTACGTGTGCGCACACCTCACTGTTTATCAGCGTGATTTATCCGCCCGTGTAGGACCCAAGGCTGACCTTAAGACCGAACGCCCGGCGTCGCCCGTGAAGTCCTTGGGCGGCTTTCGGTTGGCGGGACGGTTACACACACACGCCACGGCAGCCGGTGGTAAGATGAATAGCTTTCTGATCTTGGAGAGCTGATATAGCTTGCTATTTCTGGGTTGATTTGCGACCAGGACAAGGTAGGTTCTCGGTTCCACGACTCGCTGACGGTTGGCCCAAGAACCAGCGACTGTATCGTAATGTGGCTGGAGATTATCTTCGGTGCATAGGGAGCTTAAATTGTTTTGGATAGTTTTTTTGATACTCATTCAGAAACAAATCTAATATGTCTGGATGATTTCAAAATATCGATATCCATTCAATCGAAATGGCAAACTTCCATGCAAGACGATGCAGGTGCATACAGGTGTCACCAACCGGCTGATGGGACTCACCTATTGACACCTGAAATAAGCAACTCCCCATGCGGACGGACTTTCAATATGGTCCCCAGATTGACAACTTCGTCAGCTGCAGCGACATGCGCAGCCGCCTGATGACACCCTGCCAAATGCATCGCACCATCGTATCGTACCTTCAGAAGTGTCGAAACCGGCGGAACCCATACGCGGTCGTCGGAAGTGTGCACGTGTGCCAATGTGCAAATTGAACTGTGCCCTTATAAGCTCGAGAAATGGGTACCGTAACCCCCTGATGGTGGGTGTGTAGGGTATTCCTTTGGCGTTGGCCATAATCTCGACTTTGCCGGAAAGCGAAACGTCGCCTATAGCCACCGGTATATCGGAATTGGCGTACGGAGTGGATTTGGCGTGAGTTTGGAGTGTGCTTTCGCTCGGATGAATGGACATTGAGTGACGGTGGGGTTATGCAACCTACTTCCGCTCTGTTTGTTTAGAGTTAGACACCAGTAAAGCATAGGAATTCAAGAATAATAACGTCCACCGTGTATATTAATTCCCAAGCATGACTAGATCGAACAAAATGAAGGATCCACTGGAGATTCCTGATGTTACTAGGGCGAGCCTTTGCGCTGCATCCCAACATACATTGTAGTTTACCCATGCGAATTCCATTCTCGACCCTACCCCTACAACTCCAGCATCTACCACTACAAAATGTTTCTCTGGAGAAGTCACCTTTATTCCATTGTATTGTACCTCCTTCTAGTCCAGGCCCGAAGCCGGGCAGTGTGTACTACTCTAAATAAATAATACCGCGTAATCAATTTACGCATGCACCCTTCGATCGCATACAACAATCGCGACTGCGCAATCGATCGAGCCGGGGATCTCCGCGAGCCCCATCGTACAGACGTCTCTCCCCGAGTCTCCTTGGGATGTCTTATCGGATCGGAGCACACGAGCAAGTCAAGATCTTCCAGCGAGTTGCAAAGCACCGTGCTGCAGTTGCTCGTGGCTCCGGTTCGGGGATCGGGAAACGTTTCACCTTCCACGTCTCCATACCGGCGAATGGTGAGGCTGGAAAATCAAGGTTGGCCATCGGGGGATGCGAAACCGGGGGATGCAGATGGGCAGGAGCCGGAAAAAAAAACGGGACAAGCAAAGCGAAAAAGATCGATCGATTGCTGCGCGATCGTGAATGCATTGCGCTTTTGTGCAATGGCGCACTAAAAACGCCATTAAGAGGTGGCCAGGAGGAGTCGGGAAACGAGTATCCACCAGAAAGGCAGGCAAGGAGTGGGACTGAAACCGAAGACCGGCGGGTGACGGGGTTTTGCAGTTCCCACAAGCTCAAGCATTCCGGACTATCTGGTGTGGGTTTTTATTTTTTCCTGAGTGTGTGTGTAAAAGGCAGGAGGAAACCCACCACATCAACGATCTGGTTGTCTGGCTGGTGGTCGCGCGAAACATACACATTCCACGCGCAAAATGAGGATAATTTTTTATGATTATTTTATGTTTACTTTTCCTCGCGCCCGTCGTTCCGGGGGGAGAGGAAGGAAGCGTTCGAACCGATTCCGTTTCGTCCCTGTTTCTCCCGTTTAAAGCGAGCCGGTTCGCTTCCTACTTTATATAGTTGGCCTCGCAGAATATCACACTGGCGTAAGTTAAACCAAACCGTGTAATCCTTTAACTTGATGCACATCTCGTGGAGGTTTTTGTTGTTTTTTTTTTATTGTGAGTGGATGCATGAAATGGGTGTCGCTTTTTTTTCTCTTCTCTCTCGTTACCACCCTTGGTGCACTAACCGAGGCACAACACACCGACCGTAAGACCACCGGAAGGCATCGCGAACGGTTCCTGCATGTCGCTGTTGTCCCGGTCCCAAAAAAAAATGGCTTGTGTGAGGGAAAGATTTGTTTTACCGTGAGCTGGGAATCGATCCGTGCGAGAAAGTGTGCGACCGATGAAATATAGGTACACCACCACGACGTTCGCTTACCTTCAGTTTCAGCAACCGCCAAGAAATGAGCCCGAGATGGGAGATGACTTTCTTATGCCGGAGTTATGCCAGCACACCCTTCAGAATATGAGTCCTTTTTTATTCCTGTTCTCTTCTTCCCAAATCAAGGGCCAATCATCTGGAACGATAAGAGTTGTGCACACCGAAGGTTAGTGGAGGCCATTACATTACAAACCGGTGAACAAACAAGAATCAATTTAAAACTATCATAAATGTTTACGCCGAGGAAGAGATGAATTTCACTCCACGATACAGATGTCGACACCAAGCTTGCAATTCTGTACCCTTCGAATGAAGTGAAACCGTCAAACTACAAGCGGTGAATGTGGGCAGTGGGCGTGAATGGATTGTTTTAATATCGCAATAAAACCACCACACCACTCGACGACAGATGCATTAATAGGCGGGAAAGGAAATGCATCGAAAGAGAAGAGCGATTATAAACCAAAAGTTTCCCCCTTCGCGAATGCACTTTGCAAAAGCAATTAAAGCCGAGCGATGGAAGTCCTTCATCAATGCAAATATCTTGGCACGGGAAAGAAGATCACGATACCTTGTTCAGTGGGCGAAGGGGGAAAAGCTAGTATGAAACCAGGAAACATGAACATCCTCAAACACACATACATATGCCAGCATGTTAATTGAGGACGACTGTTGAAATAAAATACGTTTTTGTTCCAATCTTGACTGCTCATACGGCTCCAAGGGCTCCGTTGCCATTCGCGCATTCAGATTTGTCGCTTTCCTTCGGTGAGTGGTGTGTTAATTGCTGTTTTCCCTGCAGCGTTTCTCCAGCACGTTTCCCTTGCGTCCTCGAAGGAACCGCACCGACAAGTCGGCTCGTGGCGTCCCGACGTTAAGGGGGAAATCGATTAAAATTCCATCCGATCTCAATCCGCCGTTGGTGCTTTTCGTCCTCTTCCACACACTCCCCACGAGGGCTATATCTACAACCCCGTCCCGTCCCGACATCAGCAACGTGGTGGCGATGAATTTTCGTTTCGGAAGACACTTTCATCGCCGGGATTAATTTCTGCAAACGATGCATTTATGCATGTCAACCTGCCAGCCATTTCACGGCGCTCGAGCCGGGCAAACAAATCCGGGCCTTTCGAACGATTGGGAGGGGAAGAGGGGGAAGGGTTGAAGAGACCGATGGCCAAATAGCCGCTGGATACGGCAGCAAACACGATTTGAGCGCTCGTCAGGAAAATGCATCCTCAGGCACAGAAAAAAAGCACAGGAAAACCGTAAGTTTCAGACTTCAGGAAAATTTAATCCCCGTTGAGGGCAGGTTTAAGCGACACACACACACACACACTCACGACTCTAGGAAGGAAAGACGGATTTGTGTGATCGGGAAAGGTTGAAGCGAACCGAACCTGTCCGCTGCAATCTCCACCGTATGCAAAATCTGACACAAATCGGACACAAGCACACACACACACACACACACACAAACCCGGTGGTGCAAACCGTTGGAAGTCGATTAACGTTGACGAAATCTCCATCCCACGTGCATCCCCCATTGGGCGTGATAGCGTCTCTCGCTCCGAGAGCGAAGATGTCAAACCCACGCGACCCTCATAAATCCACCCCCGGAGGGAAAAGGGCACCCCTCCGGGAGTGGGAAGGCAGCTTGGACGCGTGCAGACGAAAATGTGAACGATCCCAAGCACACACACACCGACGCGAGAGTGGGGAAAGTGCACCGTTTGCCGTCAATTCGGAAGAGCGTCCGTCCCACGATCGAGGTAGTTGACGGATGGTGGTGAGTGGTCGTGAAAATAAGGTATAAAGTGTCCACCCAACCCAACCATCCGACAACCTGTGGTAAATTTTCATAAACTAACCCAAACAACCAAGGGCACACATTACAGACAGTCGATCGGCGGATCGGTTTGCAACCTAACTGTAAGCCTTCGTTCTCTGTCTGAACCTACAGTTTTTCAATGTTTTTTCCCATCTTCAACTCATATTGCAATCAGATTACACAACTTCCGGTTGGCGGGTTTCGGTTATGTTTCGATCCGTCTGTTCTTCCATTGATACATTTTCCAAAACATACAAAAAATTCTCTAGACAAGTTTTTCATACGAACTCAAAAACCTAAAATATTAAGTAACGTTCGACGGGAAAAGTGACACCGGATGAGGACGGTTTCCGTTGCATATGCACGCGATGATGCAATCGTCAAAATTGCAATCTGACACAAAATGAGCCGAAGAATTGAAAACCGCAGACCAAACAACCGCAACAAACCAAAAAGAAAAAAGGCCCACCTTAAAGACGCCAAGGTAAGGGTCCGTTTTGCGACCGAAATGTTGCCGAAATGCGCGCGTGAAAGTCTCTCACAACCTGACGGAACCCTCAAACCCCGAACGGTTCGGTGCGATGATGCGTTTTTGCCCGAATGTTTATTTTTATCGCTGCCCCGCGCGCCGTCTCTCACCGTATTTTGATCGTCTTTTAAGTGGACAATACGTGCTGGGGGAAGGCGGACAGGGTAGGTGGTGGGAGCCGATCGCAATGAACTGTCCGCTAACGGACTGTTTACAGATTTTTATTCACTGCTTTACCACTCACCGACGAAACCTACCCCACAGTTCCGTCCTTCCGGAGGACCCGGTTTGGCTTTTGTTAACAGAAAAGTATGCAGTGAAAATTACCATCCCATTCGTTCCACCGAAGGATCGGATGCTACCCTGGCGTCGAGGAAGGCGGTCATATAAAATATCCGGCGTCGGGCAGGGAAAGGTTGGGAAGTAAAGAGAAGATAAATCATATCGGGAAATAATTTTGTCATTCATTTTTTTTTTTTTTTGTATAATTTGTTTATTTATGTGGCGCCGCTTTAGCCTGTCCTCATAATGGACGGAGAATACCGCATGCCAAATTATTGTCTCGTTAATTTGCGGATGTTGTTTTGGGGTAGGCGAGAGCACGGCATAAGAAAAGGGGGCCTCGGTCGAGGACGGGTGTAACGACCGGGAGATTATTTTTATGAGTCGCCAACATGTACGAAACCATCAACACTTGCTACCGAATGCATTCCTGCGGCCAAAACAGGTTGGTGGAATATTGGAGGATGGGTGAGGTTTATAAGAACTTGGTGGAGATAAAACTCATGACAAGCTAGTTCTTAGATCATTTAGAAATAATGTTGGATGGTGATTTAAAATAATATAGAATAGGACAATTACGTCCACCAACCTTCCTAACTTTCTCACAGCGCAACAGGTATTCAAGGTCCACCTCATTGCTGCCGCCTCGAGCCAGCCACGTCAGGTCTGTTCTCGGTACGACTATTTTTAACGCGGACTTCATAAAACCCTTTCAAGCGATGTCGCCACCCGAATGGAGGCCAAAGTCATCGTATACGAGGATCTCGCGTAGCGGAAGTTATCGAACCAGATCTGAGACAGACACTTCCAAGCACTATATTTTCTAGTGGTTAATAATCGACATTTCGACACTTGGATCATGACCAACGGAACCTCGTATGAAGGACTCACAAACCGTCGCTTTGCTCCCAGAAGAATATTGCGGACAGTTACGAAGTACTAACCTTGACGGATTATTAGACACCGATAAATGTTAATGCAGCTAGTAGAGACACACTCACCATAGAAACGCTCGACGAGGAAGCGCCTTTCGCCCGGCCGCCATTTAAATGTGACCCACTTTAGGCCAGACGCACTCAAGCGGACGTACTTCTATAGTCCGCTCGGGTCGAAAGTTAAAGTGAATTTGTACGCTCGAGTAGCACGCGATGGAGATTACATGCAAAACCGGCAAGGATACCGTCCAACCTCGGACTCGAAGTAGTTAATCCAAAGTAACCACTCCACAATCCGATAGTCAACCGCAAGCAATCAAACACCAAGCTGTTCTGTCTCTCTCTCTCCCTCTCTCTGAACCAGCGGACCATGTGGGACGGGTAAGATCTAGATACGTCCGAACGAAGAAACTCCCTCACGGGACGGTGCGTTTTTCGGGTAACTATAATTAGTTCATAAGCAGCCCGACGCTAGCCCGGCATGGGCGCATCCATCACAAGGTGGCCTAGTTCTAGTCCGGCACGAACTATATCTCGATCTCTGTGTGTGTGTACTTGGGGACATTTTGTCACGCTTTGGTGACGGGTTTGCCGCGTGATGTGTCAGCTCGAATTGAAACGTTAATTTGGTGACTCTGTCCAACCGCAGAGTAGGTGGTTCTTGGTGGCCAGCGTAGGCGAGAAAATACGTTCACATACCGAAAGGGTGTGTCTCTAGCTTTTTTTACGAGAGATTCACCCAACAACTATGCTACGGAGACAGGTGATGGTTTCTTATCGCCACGATTATCAGCGTTGTCCAATGTGGATACGGACCAGATAAGGGTCAGACTGCTGCATAAGCTCTAAGCGACACGCAGGACGCTCACACGCTGTAGATAACAAACTTCACATGCCGAGTGAGACATTTACACGCGGGGGGTTCTCTTAGGGAGATTCCCTTAAAGTAGAACTGGTCAACGAAGGCCAGGCACGAAGCTGATACAAGCCGTACTATGAAGAACCAACGTTACTCAATGTTATTTCTTGGAAAAGACATCTGTTGATTAGGCAATCCACAATCTCCCCGCCGGTGCTGCAGAAATTGTTCTCGCTCCGTTCGCACGTCGGCATTAAAATCTTCCAATTGCAACCCAAAAGAACAGGGGTTAAAATGCTATCGCCTCCGGCATACCATTCCTACAGTCCATGGGACCATCTCCGGCGCCGTCTTCGGTCGGCAAAGTTATGGCACACGTATGCAAAATACTTGCACCCGCAGGGGTCACCGTCGACGGCGGAACGAGCCAAAGCAGATGAACATGTCATTAGAAGTGACTGGACGCGGAGTGCCACAGTTCACTTGGCGCTGTCGTAAATTTCAGCCATAATTTAAACCATGACCTAGAGGCGGATACGGGCCCCGGGACGAGATTCCGCCTGTCCGTCTCGAACTGTTTATGTCCAGTTTCTTGCGCTGGTAGCAAAATGTTAATTACTTTTGCACATCAAGCAATTGGTTAGCCTGTGAAACGTAAGGAGAGAGCAGTTGAATTCATCTCTTGCACACACATTTATTCACTAGGAGTTGGACGTGGTTAGGTGGCACACCTCGCAGCAGATAACCCTACAGTTGGGCTTGTTCAGGTTATTAATTTTCATTCCAACAACATGCGTACATCTGAAGTCTGCTTATCGTCTGCACAAGCAAAGGTGAACTGTAATCAATCAAAGGATGGCACGAACAAACGTTGTTTCTTTGTCATTTACGACCCTCGTTTGAGGAATGCCCCAAAGGATGAGCTACTATTAGACTTTTGCTCTCATTTTCTTTAAAAGAAGAAGAAGGTTTGGACAATAAAATTCAATTATGGTAAGTGAGCTACTCGGCCGTAGCTTCCTGCTTTAGCGGAACGCCTGAGATTTGAGGTGAGACATTCGATGTGAAGCAACCCCGTCGCGAGTAAGAAGGGCAAAACATATTTCACCAATGGCATCATCGCACAGCGTTCCTCTAATATACCTCCCTCCGTTTGGCGGCATCATTTGACCAATCAGTGAGTCATCGGTGCTGATGCGTCGTTCGTCTGATCGGATTTGGAATTATGCTGATTTTACCGCCGCACGATCGTAAAACCCGTCGCGTTCGTTCAACGAGCTTCACGGATCATGTCAAAAAAAAACTTCATCGATCGTTGAGGTACAAGAGAGTCCCCCCTACTTAACCGCACCGCATGGGGGCCGTAAAGAAAAAAGGCACGGACGCCGCCTGCCGGATCGTATCTAATCCCGAAATGGGATCGAAATTGGCACGGCATTAAACTGGAAAAAAGCACTACGATCCGATTCCGGCCGGTGATCCCGCGAGCCATCAAACATATCGACAAAACGGTCCAGACCGACCCGATCGAGATAAGTTTGTGGCCGCGCGTGTCATAAAACTAAACCATCATCGGATTCGATGGCCATAAATAAAACAAATTCCCATCCCGATCGAACCACCTTCGGTTCGATTTTGCATGTGAATTATTGCCTTGCGCGAGGGATGACGCTTGTTGCCGAGTGAATTCAATTCAGCAAAAAAGAGGTCACAAAAGTTGGTTAAGACCCCTTTTCGTAGACATTTAATTATGAGCATCACTTTCGCGAATTCTCCATTGTATGGATCGATGAATTCAGTCGTTAAATTTGTCGTTTAAACCCTTCTCAAATGAGTTATAGTTTTTGAGATCATCGAGAAATAAAATCAATTAAAAAAGGTGTTTAAACATCGTGAAATTTAAGTGGTTCATCAAACAACAACACAGTAACGGCAGGTGGCATTGAACCGGGCCAACCGGGGTAGTCGACAAATCTGGTCGAGTGATATAACGCAAAACAATCACACATACACTCGCACACTGCACCGCAATGCAATGTTTTATGCAAAACAGGGTCAATGCACATACGGAGGAAACGTATTTTCCGGTGCCACTGCAATTGGAGCACCACCCTTGCGCTAGACCAAACAAAGAGATGGAGTGGGGTGGAATTGCGAGACAACCTGAAGAAAGCTGAACGTAAACAAATGCTGGAGAACAAATAAGACTCGTTGGGGTATCGAGGTATCGAGACGAATGAAGAAGGTACGGCGCGCGCGGGAAAAAAGAAAGAACCCTTTCCCTCGATGCGACAATGCAAATGCCGGAGAAAAATGGCTTAATCCCGGCGAAAGACTGGTTTGCGGATTGCTGCTACGATCAATGTAAAATTATCAAACGTTGAACGCGACATGCAACCGACGGGTACGCCTTTGTCGAACCCCGAATGTATCGACAAAAGAATGTCCCGGTGTATATTGTGTGCCGCTCCGGTGCGACGCATCAGTGCACTCAAAGAAAATGATCTTGTGTATTTCGTTTTGCTCGACGGAAGGTGCGCATAGGGGAAAGAAAACTGCTTGCATCCGTCCACCCAGCCCCCGAAAGGAACGACAACTATTTGTCCAGCAAGCCTCCCTTATGCAAAGCCGATGGCATTATCGCACGAGCGGAGCCGTAGGGATGGGGACAGAATTCCAAAGCCGTCACCGGCCTAAAAGTACTACGTACGGAAAACGATGTAGATGTTGGTTGGGTTGCTTGCCCTACGGAAACAATTCCCTCCCCTCTCCCAGGGGGTGGTGCAGCATTCAATGCTTCAGCCGCTGGTTGTGTCCACCATCAAAGACTTCACTTTGCATCTCTGCTTGTGGTGTACAAGTAGCACAAGGCATTGGACTAGGCAGGGAATGGTAGGAAACGACCGGCAGGGGAACACACTGCGCCTCGGCGTTTGCAATTGAAAATGCATTTATGATGATTATGATTATTGTCGCTGTCTCCGGGGAGGGTTGTTCTTTTTTTTTTATCTGGTGCTGGTGGACCCGGTGGTTTTTCCCGGGAGATTTTCGCCGCCGGCGGAAAACCACCCCGAACCGGAAGATGGAAACGTGTGGGGAAAAGTGTTTGGGGCGGAACAACAGTCGAGCGAGTACTCGAAGGGAGTTCACAGACGTCTGGAGTAAAACGGTTCTTCTCCGACTGAGAAGAGGAATGCAGCGGCAAACCGGCAAACAATGGAAAGCCTCTTCCAAGCAAGCTCCTACAGGCAGAGTGTCCGACCCAAGTGATTTGCCTTACACCGAAAGCAAGTCGGTGCGGCGGTTTTGCTTCAGGAAATAGAAGTTCCCGGTCTTTCTCTATTCCCTCTAGTTGAGCTGGTTAGCTTAAGTCCGTACAAAGACACACACAAACACACTTGTAATCGATAGTCCCCCGAGGTCCAGAGCCTCCGCACACGGGAGGCTTAGGCTCAAATGGAACACGCTGGCCAGCAAAAGCTTTACGAGCCTAACCGCCATAAATCTGCCTCCGGAGCTGAACGTGGTTCTTGGAGAAGGGGAAAAAATATACTGGCGTCCAGCGAACCTAGCGGCGTCTCGGAACCTTGATGGGATTGACAGTTATGACCCATTCGAAATCGCAAAACGCATCACCAACCCGGGGAAGTGTAGGATTACAACACACACACCCGGCTCGCTGCTACAGCAGACGATCGTCGTTCGATCGCCCAACTCCATTGTCTATCCATCCATCCCGTGGAGCTCCCGGGTTTTAAACTTCCCCACGAAGGGCGACGAGAGACAACCACCGTGTGTCTAAGTAGTTCATTATTTATTTAAAACCCACCTTCCCTTCCAAACGAACCACACTCCGCCATGCCAAGGGCCGATCACTGCAGAAACGGGGCTGCGGTAGCGAACGGTAGAGCGCTTCCCCGTTCATCAGATATTTATGAGCGTTTCCTTCTTTTCCGACGAGCTACCGAAATCTGCGACGCGTCCCTAGCCCGGCGCTAGGGAGAATCGGAGGTGCCTTGATGCGCAACGCGCGACGAGACGCATAAATCTTCCGAAACGATCCTCAACACCACACCGAACCAACCCCCGATCGGCACCCATCGATCGAGCAGTGGAATGTTTGAGTGGTTTCTTTCTGTTAACCATTTTTCAGCGCCCCCTTCGGGCGGGAAGCATTTTCATCGCATTTTTTCCAAACCTTTTCAAATAAATTTGCCCATAATTCTTTTCGCCACGTTATGTCACGGATTCTTCGGCACGGGTTTCGGTTACTGCAAGTGTTTGTCAACACCGGCGCGACAGAGAAATAAACAATCAATTAGTACTGACTTTGTAGTCAGGAAGCGGGACTCAGGAGTCGCTGAGCGCTTGTTTGATTGTAAGGACAGAATTAAGTTTGAAACATAAAACGCCAAATTTGGGGTCAAAAAACAAAAACACTATGTATGAGAAATATCTAATATTTTATGTTCAATTGCATTCGAAGGCATCAAATAAAATAAATTAGTTTTTGACGACTTTAGAGCTAAATCAACTACAAGACATTTATGCAGCTGAAGTGAAAGAAGCTCATAGACCAAACATGATTTAGATACAACTTCGTCTTCCCGACAAGTAAATAAAACTGTTCACCTTTGTGCAAATTGTTAGACAAATTCACGCGCAATACTTAAGGGCATTTGAAAAAATTCCCAATGTTTGAAAAATGTTACACTTAGTAAAATAAAAAAAACAATATCAGTAGGTGCACCAGTTCAATTGAAAGCCCACTCTACTTTTCATTCATGGGTATATACAAACATCCAAAACCACCTCTCCATACACTCGCACTTGTTAAAAATAATGTGGGACGGTACGCCTTCCGCCGCCGTCCCATTTTTCAGCCATGCGCCATGGCCATCATGTGCAAAGTGACATTGCAAGCGCGCGACACCCACAGACTTCCGCCGGGTGATCGATAAATTCATCTGCACGCGCGCGCGCACACACTTTTGGGACCGACACGCGCACAACATAGTCCGATAGTCTGCGTCTAAGTGGAGTGAATAATTTTGTGTTTTTTGTCGGGTAAGTAAACTTCCAGCTGTTGCAGCAACCAGACACTGCACATGCGATGGTGGCAGCACACGTTGCCCACCGTGCGTGGTGCACACGCGAACACACACACACGCATTTCCGTTGCGTAGGAAATAAACTTATAAAAATATTAGAACCGTATGTCGCGGACCAACTTGACAACGCGTTTGGCGCTTGGTTGGCTCAATGGTGGAGGCGTGGACGTAAAAACCGTGCGGGCGGACGAGAAGGAAACTAAAATTGTGACATTTCCTGTGCGAACGGGGACATGTCACATAAGCAGACTACCGTATGCACTTGCCTTCGAAGCAGGTGGCACGGCAGTGAGGTGGAAAAGCCAAGGATTGTAGCAGGCAGTTGCCAAGAATTTGCAGATTATCTACACATTCATGAAACATTGTACGACGCGATGGGATCACTAGCGCCAGCGATAGGTAACCTTCACACCGGTAGTCGGGTGCATTTCAATCAACACCTCTCGTGCGCCAAGGTTAGATCAATTCTGGCACAGTTTGTCTCGAAAAATCCCCTTAAGTACCACCCCTCCCATGATCCTGACTATGGATCCTCGGGACTATAAAGTCTTCCACGGTGGAGTACCGTTCACGTTTAAAAATAACCCATCGTGCTCCACTTACGTGCACCGGATCCCCGGCTCGCGTTACTCACACCGGGCCGACGCTGGAATGTTCTCGGCCCAGTTATCCAGCACCGAGATGGGACAGTATAAATGGTGGTTCCCAAGTTGGCTATAGGTCGCCAGCCCGAACACCTGCCCACCACCTGCCTATACTCTCCAGCGACAAGAAAATGGGTAAATCGATCCAGAAACTGTGCGCTGGTCGCGTCTTTCGAATTTCCATTTAAGGCGCTAGAGGAACCCGGCGGCCACGAACCTATAGCGCCCGCATTTCAGATCCATACAACGAACGAACGAACAACAGGAGAGCAAAAAAAACCTGCTCCAAGCTCCACATCACCGTAGCTTCAGTTCCTTTCCTCGAGGTAATCGGTGGAATCGGAAAAGGATCAATCAACCTGAACTTGGAAGCGGCGACGGTTGGCCATCAGGAACCGGACGCCGCCGGTGCGATGCGTAGTGCGGCCCTTTTATGGTACGCAGATAGCGCGAGTTCGTCGCGAGAAGCGGGACTCAGGAAGTCCCGTTTGACCGAACGCTGCGCCTGAAGCGTGTCCCGGTGGAAGCCGGCGACCAGCTCCAAACCTCCGGTGCGGTGTCAAAAAGTGTCCGCAAAACTCGCGCAACCACCGAGCGCGGATTTATGGCGTGTACCAGACAACGCCATGAAGCCCGGACGTCCATGTTGGAGTTTTGGTTTGCACTCCTCGCGCGGTTCCTCTCATACCTTCCAGCGATCCCCAAAGCGGAGCGGAGGAATTCGATCGAGATATCGATAATCGAGCGCGTGCAGGAACGTTTATAATGATCGCCAGATGTCACAAAGACACACGCAGCCAAGCGATGTATCTGAGAGATGATCAACTTTCTAAAGATCATTCTTGCATTCTCCGTTCAAGCGCCCCATCCGGGCCGGCTTTTAGGAGTTCACAATTAGGTCACGTGTTGTCGGGAGTGATGTTTCGCGGCCTCCTACCGATGGACCGGAGACCTACTCCCAAACATTCAACAAGCGTTACCCGCCGCGAACTTCGGGGCGTAGCGAGGAAGGGCCCGATGGCCGAAAGATGGTTATCGATGTAATATCGATTGACCGCTCGACTCGCTGGGGATCGCAAAGAGGGGGAGGGTCGAAGATCGCCCCCATGGTTTATGATAAATCGTGAGAGTGTGTTGTCTGGCACGCGGGAAAACTTAGATCCCGCTCGTGGTTCGCCGTTCCTTGAGGTCCCGAAAGACGGAAACCGGCCGGGCGGAACGATACAGACTCCAATCGATGAGATACCGTTAAATTGATTTGGAAATTGTATAAATAAATAATGCATGGACATGGTGCTCTTTCACTCCCTCGAGTGCCCTACTATGCTTACCGACCACCACTTGACCACGGATGGCAAAGTTCCGCGATCCGGCGTTTGGGAAGTATAGGCAGAAGCAGTTCTGCGAGAAGCAGTAAGGTGGGCAGTTTGGATGTACAGTGTAACCAACCGGGGGAGTTGACCGAGAGACCGGTGGCGTCGTTTCGTAATGGTTGCAGTTACTGACGGTTATGACTTTCCATCGACCACCAACACCGCCACCTTCCGTTCAAACCGAGCTCCCACCGGAGGTAGATCGGTCGGGTTCTCAAGATATCCATTAGTCGGCGAGCCAGGGTAAACTTTTGCCTCACAGGGAGTCACAAACAGGGGAGAAGGGGGACCATAAAGTCTCCTGCCCCGTCGGTGGCCTTTCTGGCTGCGGATCATCGGATCTCCCTTGACGCCACCGCAGACCACCATCGGTGTGCATCGCAAAATAAAACCAGCGGTTAACCGTCTTCGATTGCCTCTTGTAGACCAACCGAGGTCGTCGGTGTGTCGTAGCACGGTGCAACAAATATTCCCCAACCCATCCCGACTCACGAGATTAGTTGGCATCGCAGGTACACACAAGAGTTGGCTTAAGAATTTTACGACCGCGAAGTCATTGCGGTGTGCGAAGCGAAGTCTGGCGGGTTGCAAATCTTTCGCCTCGGTACGGATGGGGTGCAATAAACTAAGGATCCATCCCCCTTTACAAACCTCCCGCACTGCTGTCGGGATGAGACTTCAGGAACCAGCAAGTAACAACAGCGCACCGCAAGTGAGGCATACAGAATCAATACACTCCACTGGTTGGTATCCGCCACTCGCGGATTGTTGAAGGCGAACCATCCCGAAAGCATCCACGAATTGAAAACCCCCCACAAACGACCAACGGCTTCGTGTGGTGCGGGCAAATAAAAGGAGAGAGTCAATTAATTTTCAATCTTAAGTCCCGAAAACGAAACGCACGCTGCCCTTTTGGATTGCACCGTTTTTCTTCATTAGTCCGCCCGGCCTCTTCCTCTCCAAAGCGGGCATCTGGACTCCCAGCGATTACCGCGGACAAGGAGCAACAGTACCGCAATTTTGACCACTGATGGCGTGTTCGAAATGCCAGCGAATTCGCGCGAACTCCTGCCGAACGTGCGCCTCCAGCGGATATCGGAACGGACGCAAGATGCCATAAAGTGCACCAGTGATAGTGCGATAACGAACGATCGACCAAAGTCTCTGCGTGCCGTGTATCGTTAAATTTTATCGCACACACATAAAAACTTATTAATGAAGAAGATAGAACCCCCGGAACCACCGCGGATGCGTGTGCGGTTGCATCGTCCGACGAAAGGAAGGTAAGCTCGTTGTGTAACGTACGTGTGAGGCATTGAGAAGAGCTACAATTTAATCCCCGTTAACAGCAACTGACTGGTAAAAGGCTCGACGGAGATCTCCGGCGAATAAGAAGTCCTCAACTGCGAACAGTTCTGGTTGGAATCGGCCTCTATCGAGAGGCTCGCGGAACCTAAGATTTCGACGAACAGGACCCAAAACAGCGGCACCGGTCCGTCTACAGCTCAAACCGACCAGCGGTCCCTCTATTCTCCGTTTGCCCCAAGAGTCACAGCCTATTTGATGAACGATAATGTCCACCTAGCACTCAGCTTGGGAAGCGAACAGTGCACAGAACGACCCCCCATTTGCCAGCCATCTGGCGCAGTAAAAGGCTCAACCAGACATGACTTTTTCGCGTGCATCCGCGCCATGCAGCCAGCACCCCGGGTGGGAAAGGATTATAATCGAATCATTAGGAAAATTAAACATTCTGCCCACGGTGACCACCGGTTCGGGAGAGATGCGACCAAAGCGCTCGGGTGCAATTGATAAATGGAATAAATTGAAACTAGTAAGAGTGACTGTACAGTGAAACTCCTGGTCGGCCGCTCGGACGGAGAGGGAACTCCGGTCGCTTGGAGCACCCCTTGACCGCAAGGACTAGCTAATGCATGGAGAGTTTCTTAATTCAATTGGCGATGGGAAGGCGCAACGACCGCCGGGCAGCAAGAGGTTATGACGGTGGCACGGAAATCCCATAACCGTTAGTCGGAGTTGCGAATGGACCTTCCGCTGCCAATTGCCGTGCGAAGGTGGATTTTGTGTGGTGGAAATCGATTCGGGAAGAGAGTAGTCTCGCCAGACAATGTGAAAAATGTTCGAGTGTGGTTTGTTTGGACGATGATGATGATGATGATGATGATGATGACGATGGTTCCCTGGAACCCGATGGATGAATATAAACATGCAAAAGGCAAACCGCTCGGAAAAGCTTTCAAAATGCTTTCAACCCAGCGCAACGGTGGTAACGCAAACTTTATTGCTTCAATTAGCCGGTAGAAGGACGTGGCGCCGTACTTTCGGAAGTTCAAGAGAACTTGTCGAAAAAAATGGTACTTTTTTGAGGTTAGGATGCAAATATTTATTTTCCTGAAAGACCATCCTAAAACGAGAACAAGGATGGAAAAATATGTTTTCTACCATTAGTTTATCCACACACACAACCATTGCTGGGATTGACGACAAATGGCAAAAGGATGTTCTTTTGAATAATTTCTTTTAATTAAATTATTGTCAGGTCATCGTCAGTGGAGTCATCAACACACGGTAGTCCGGTTGACGATTCCCCCGCGTCCAAGAATCCAATTGAAAATTCCGTAAAATCTCGCATAAAAAAATGTCATCAAAAACCGTTCCCCAAATGTTCCTACCGGTCGAAAAGCTGATCGGGAACATTTTTCAACCATTCGGGTTCCATTTGCCACCTCTTGGCTAGGGTTCATTAGAGGCCTTCGTATCCTCGACGAAGGAACTCCCACTTTCCACCCGCCGCCTTAGGACATTCCGGGGTTTTTGCAAAGTGCTTTCGTGAAAAATAAAAATATACACGTATTATATCTCGTCGTTAATCGACGTCCCCTCCTCGCCGAAGGACCTGGCTGAGAGGCTGTCCGCAATGCGGTCACGAAATGGGCCCATCCACGGAAGAGACGAGATGAAATGATGAACTAATGAGGGAAGCTTTGTTGCACGGGACACTCCAAACTGGTACTGCTTTGTGGCCAGTAATGGATTCATTTCGGGGCCCTTCAAACTCCAACTCGAATTCCCCCGGAACAAAAGGGCCCTGGTGGGAGGAAGTAGGGAAGAGGTCAGCCTCCGTTTCATTTCCCGTCTGCTAATGTTTGCAAATAATCCCACCCCAATGTGTCAACCAGCATCATGATCATCATCAACATCAACCGGCAGCAGCAAAAGCATTGTCCACACTCTCAGGAAAGGGGAGGCAAAAGGAGAGGAAAACCAGAGAACATAACGATGTCACAAAAATTAAATTGCCAAATTTCCTTCCGCCAGCGCGAGGCGCTCCGAGGGCCAATGGGCGGCCGTAAAATGGTTCGTCCGACTCGAAACCGAAATCTGATTGCCATCGCGAGGCGACGCAGAGCGAAACGAAACGACACGGTGCGCGTTATGCGAAGCGCCATCAACATGAATGAAAAACTGCGGCCAGATGATCCCTGACGACATTAAAGAAGTGTTTCCTCCCTATCGAGGGTAGGCAAAGGGTGGTTTCGAGGAGGCAAGGGGTGAATCATCCCCAAAAACCGAGCCAAGGATCACATCCGAACAAAGCAGACTAATCCACCGAAAGGGCGGTCACAATTACCGTGCGACATCATTCGCGTGGGTCACATTGGATTGGATGAACACGCTTTTCCATCGCGAGCCGAACCCTAAGGGGCGGGTGTGGTAACGGAGGTGCGAGAAATCTGCACAAACACAAATCATCGGCACCGGCTTCCAGCGGAAAGCGCAAAACCACTCAGCGGCGCTAATTTTTGTCGAATGTCGACAAATGTTTTCTCAACTGGTGGTCGCGTACGCTGTCGCCGAAAGCGATTCATCTTCCCGAGGACTAGATGACTTTGACTTACACACACACACACACTGGATGACGTAACTACTTGGAATGGCAAGAGTTGGATCAGGGACGCGGGCAAAGGAACTATGTTTGATCGTTAATATGATTTATGTTGCCATTTCCTCGCCGTCTAGCGATGGAGTCGGTCGGACTTTAACGACGAAAAGGACGGGCCGGTTGGGTTTTGACTATTTTCCGACCGTTTGTTTTAACAACCGCCCCGGGGTTCATCTTCCCGAACGTGCAATTTTAGAGCTGAGAGCTCTGTCAAAATACCGCCCACACAACTACTGCGCGCCAATGTTTGCTCCGTGCTCAACTGGAAGTCTCCGAACGGCGTTGGGTGTCAACTCTTTCACGTACAAAAAAAAAAAACCAAAAAACATTCTCCGGCGGCAAATGACTTTTCAACATTTCGAACCACTTCTGGGAGGTCTTTGGAACGTGAACCCCCGCCGCCTGCCTTGGTGTCGCTTTTTCGCATCCGAAATGCGACGCTAATGGCAAATTAGCACCACTTGTTGCCGTGATCAGCGTGCACGATTGAGATTTTCCTCGCCAAGGCTTCGGCGCAACTTGATCTCTTGATTGATCTGTGGGGCACGGGAAGGGAGGAGGAGAAGGGTAGGAAGTGAAAAAAACACCGAAACACCTGAAACATTGCCCTTCGGTTCACTCCACGCCAGTCGAATCGGGCGAATGCAAACGCCCCCGGTTCCGGGAACCGTGTAAACGTAGCAACACCCAGAAAAAAAAAACAGACCGGAAGAACCGGGCCGGAAGGCGACCCCAGGGAGAAGGGAGAGGAACGAAAAAAAAAACCCAAACCGAGTTTTTCAACCCGGCAAAGGGAAACGACGATTAGCCGATAAATCAAATTAAATTATCCACCGCCGGCGTGTTCGAACCGGAACCGGATCCGAAGCGAAACTTCAGGTGCTGATTTCCAGAAGCCGATAGAAAACATGTCGTTTCGCACTGCTTGCTGCCAACACGTGAAGAGGAGAAAAACACTACACCCGTTTCATTGGGAAAGATGTAAATCAGTGGAAACGATAAAAAAAGACCTCCTATGGCGGGGAAAATTCGTACTACATGGAGAACGAAAAAACGCTGTCTTTGTTGCTAATATTTTGCCAATAAAGAACACGTAATTTTATGACACATTAATTCATTGGGACTTATTTTTGTTTCCGAACAATCCATCACTGTAAGATAAAAAAGGGATTTAATTGAAAAAATATAAAACTTTGCCCATGTACAATTATTATGATTTAAGTTTTACAGAACAAACACCACCACAATGTTTCTATGCATACATTCCTGTTCTCAACTGAAGACAAACCTATCTTAAAATGTTTGGCAAAAAGAAAATAAATGGCAACAAAATAGGCAATTGAAAGTAGATGATTAAAAGAGGTTCAAATTATTTAAAAAAAGAAATGATTTGCAGACATCAAACCGTTGAAAAGTTATAAAACACTACAAACTCAGCTAATTGACATGAATCTAGTTGCTAACAAAAACTAAAATAGTTTCTGGGAATTTCTCAGCAAGAAAATAAAATACGGGAAAAGCAACAAAGCATCTCGGACGAATGCTTAACATATAAGTTCAGTTTAAAATAAAACAAATCAAACTAGTTGATTCTATCCACTAAAAATAAACAATCTTCGTATCATGACTAATAACAAGCCGGGAAAACATTGACTTTCCAGAACTAATTATAACATCCTCACTGTGTTTTCTCCCTTCTGAAACAGTGGTTGACAAATCGATGAAATCATACCTTCCGTCGTTTCGAAGATGTGTGTTTTATACGTGTTCAAATAACGGGCATTCATCCCCAGCTCTGATTCATGTCACTAAATTTCCCCACGAAACATTTCAATCTAATTGCAAATTCCAAGAAACCACTGACTGGGCGCAAAACAACCCAGAAGGTCAGAGTTTGGGCAGGTTGTTCCTCCCGGCAAGGCTGTGGATGGCAGCAGCTGTAAAGAATTCTTCATTTGGAAAATTCAAATTTCCCTCCGTGGCATACATTTATCCAGGGGGGTACACCTTGGGTTGGGGATGTCGGTCCCACGCGGAACCGCTGTCGGAACGAGTTGCAACTTCTTTGCGGAGGACAAACATATGTCAGGTAAACATGGGAAAAAGGTAAAAACTGTAGACTTTTTAAAGGAAGCGAAACGAAACACAAAAATGAATGCCAAGAAATGAATCGCAAGAATCTGATGTTCGCCCCGTTCCGCACATCACAACCCAAACCGGAAGCCATGGATCCTGTGTTACTTGAAACGGAAAACTTGGTACGTCCCGAAGGAGCCACACAATGCCTAACCTCGCCTCTCCACTCCCCCCCCCCCCCCCCCCCCCCTCACGCTTTAGCCAACCCCCTGTGCTATTCTTTTCCACCTTTCCATTTCAATTCAGCTCGAGTTTGTACTTACATTCCGTTTTCCCTTTTTATTCTGGGCAAGCACAAACATACAAAAAAAGAAAGTGAAGTCCTTGTGTGTATCGATGGTGCACAGCGCCATTCGTCAGAAAATGAATGTCATATTTTCTGCTTCGTGGGGAAGGGAAAACCTCCCCCCCCGTTTAGATGGTACTGCATCGAAGCTCCCCCGTCGTCGTTGCTGTGTCCCCGTTTTTTCACGGCCCAATAATGCATCCCGAATGTCAAATGGTGCAGCAAAGTGGAGCAGCCCCGGCCCAGGGCCAGGGAGGGAAAACTTAAGCCTACGCCGTTTCCCGGGGACGCAGGACAGCACAAGGACGGGCAGAGCCAGCGAGTCAACAAAACGTACTCCGTTTAGATTGCGAAATGGAAATGAAAATCCGGTCCGGAAGGTGCAACTCATTTTCATTTGCACCCCGACCCTTTCCCTTTCGCGCACGCAGACCAACGTCGGAGGGGAGTGAGGGGGTTGGGTGCATCGACAGGCAGCCGCAAGGCAAGGAAAGCAAAAGGGAAATATTGAAACGCAAATAGGGTGCCCCTTTTCAGGCGGATTCGTCTTCTGCGGAATCCAAATGTACTCACACACACCCACATTGGTGTGGTTCTTGTAGGATGCAGTTTTCTAGTTCACCTGAGCTGACGGGTGGCGGAAGGAAAGGGTGGAAGTAGAGAGAAGCTGTCCAACCCCATTCAGCATCGTCCATACGGAGGAAGATAAAAACCGACACGATTCAACATCACTAAAGCTCGTTTCGGAGAGCGCGCATCATTTTCCTCGACTCGAGTGTTGATGACGATGTCGACGTTGAGGGAAAACTCTGACGCGAGTAAAAAAAAACCCCACAGAATCCCCATAGAAAGAAGTTGATTCCGGTGTGTCGCCCCAATCCATTCCGGGTGGATGCGCATTCTGGGCGAGCACTTTCGGATGCACTCTCTCGGATGCACCGCACAGCTGGTCCGGGGAATGGATTCGTCGATTCGTCTCGAGGTTAGTGTCTTCCCGTTTCCGGTCGCCTGCCTCTCCTCCCTCTTGAGACGACGCCGACGCACTTGAGCGTGGTGCTCGTTCGTTAAACCGTTCGCATCTTCATTTAAGATGGACGTTTACACGTTAACTTACGTGGACTCGTTTGTAACCGGGTCAAGTATGCATCATTTCCGCCCCCCGGGAGGCGTCAAATGATACGAGCGTACCGCGAAGGGGGGGGGGGGGGGGGGGGGAGAAACAAGGTTTTTTTTCCTAAAGGGTGTTGGTAATCTATTTCCACGTTTTTTTTACCAACTGTATACTTTTATGTGACGAAATAGTTCTTTTTTTTCTCTCGGGCGTATGGTGACTTGTGCGTGGCTAGGTTATGCGTGGGAAAGGGCGCGTGCGGCACACTAATGCTCGTTTGCTACCACCCACCACCACCCTTCTTCCACCCCACCCCCGACCTAAGCTGTCCCCTTTCATTTATATATTTTTTAAAAGATGGCCACATGCAAGAAGCGTATTTTGAAAGCGCCTGTCAAAATGGGGCAGTTCAATAAATTATATTTTTAGCCCTCACACCGATGCGCACTCTCACTTCGCTTCGGTGGAGACCCCTTTCGTCTTGTATAGTTCGTGGTTTTTTTAAATTTCTTTTAGGTTGAGGAAAATTTTAGTTTTTTCTTTCCACTTTTTCAGCTGCGTTCAGGTGCAAAGGACGACCATTCATTTTTCACTAATTGCGCGAAAAGTGCCCAAACTCATTCCGCCGGTGTCACTTGGGGGAATAAATTACCGGCCCGGAATGATGTGTTTGTACATTCGAAAGCCAAAAAGCATCCAAATGTCAACCGAAGTTGACTGCGTTCGACAGCACGAAGCTTCTCCCAGCCGAAACCGAACCGCATCAATATTCTATCGTTGATCGTTCTTTGAATGAACGTTCAGCGTTTTACCACTTTTTTGGTATCGTGCTCCCAACTTGCCTCCTCTTCCCCGGACGGGAATGTAATTACCATCAATTGCGGCCACACTGGGTAAGACATTCCCAAACTCCGCCCCCCATTGTGGCCACCGAATTTGTGGAGTTAAAGGGAGGTACGTTCCGGAGGGATACTCCGACGATGCACCACCGAATGCATCATTTTCGATGCGGCACGTTCCGTGTGGGGCGAAGTTTTCTTTTTCAATCAGAACTCCGACTTTGGCCGTTTCCAAAGAAAAATTCCCCGGCACTCCACCAAACCACGTCCACCATCCCCAAAGACATCCCAAAGGAAAACCTGATTCCGGGCGATGGAAATTCGTTGTACCGCTGGGAGCGGTACCAACGTTTACTCCATCGTTTTCCACCTCCTTCCGTGTCATCTCGCTGCCGTTCACCATGTTTACATTTTCCGCCCCATCCCCAAGCAGTTTGGCGTGCTTTTTGGGAAATTTTCTCACGAACTTGTTGCCGGGGTGGGTTGGGTTTGCTCGAAGGGTGCGACGGGGTACGAACATTGATTCTGCATCCGATCGATTCGAGTCGCTCCAGCATGGGATGCGCTTCGGTTCCCCTTGAGTGGCATCACTCTGCGCCGTGAAAGGGAAAAACTGGGCGCTTTTCAACCGTCGCTTATTCCTTCGCTCCCAGCTTTCTTTCTGGTATTTATTTTTCGCCACTGTACCATTTTGGTGAACGCAACACAACACGACAAAAAAGCACCATCCAGACGACAACCGTGGAATACTAAATAGCAAAAGCTTAGCCCCACGTGGAAATGGCAAAGGACGAAAATCGGTTTCGGTTCGTTTCGGTTGTTCGGTTGGTGAAAGAATTCCATCTCGGGCTCGACAAAAACAAAAAAAAAGGGAAGGACATTTGATTGCGTGCGTTTTATTTCGGTTTTTAGTTTCCCGCTCGAATGCCGAAACCGACCCCCTCACCCCCTCTCCGTCCCGTGGCCATCGTTTAACTAATTTTATTCATTGCAATAATGGTAGATTGTGGTCGTTTTTGCAGCAAATGTCCGTTTGCCTCTTGGGCGTCCCGATTTTATTTATTTCATGCATCATGCAATGCATGATTGTTTTCGATTAAAAATGCGTTTGTGGTATTGTTTAAGCGTTTGTCTGCAGCCGGTTACCGAAATCGCACACATAGGAGAAAAATAAAACAACCGGGCAGCAACGTAGAAACGTGTTTTCCAGTGCATTGATATTCGATCCGGGATGCGCCCGGATTCACAATGTGGAAAATGGTGGAAAGAAAAAGGCTCGGGCAAATATTTCAAAAATCCATTCCAAACCGGACACATGTACGCACAATGGGACGAGTTAGGAACAACATGAATACCCTAAAGTTTTCCCAGACGTGTCCGTCTGTTTTCGGTTCGGTAATTTCCCCCCAAATGATGCGGGTTTGGACGTTCCTTGTGTGCAATTTGTGTGTCCCTTGGCGTGTGTGAGTGGTAATGAGAGCTGGTTTGCTCATTTAATTTCAACACCCCCTCGCCATCATCTCGTTGGTGTGTCCGTTTTTCCTCTTCCTTTTCTTCTCTTTCCTTTCCTTTGATTCTCGCTTTGCGTCTTGCCCATGACTTCGTTTTTCATTTCATCTCCCTATTCTGGTGCTTCAATTTTAACTGCCTCCTTATTTCGCCGCTCCACACGCCGTTAATGATAATTACGTGACATTTACGAGTGCGCGCTGTCTCCACCCAAGTCCGGCGCCTGCGTTTCGCCCCAATTGGGTACAACTACTTCGAAATCACCACAGACGATTCGAAGAATGGCCGAATGTTTTGGTCCCAAACGAATGTCGGATGGAGTCGAGCTGAAAAGTTACCTGGGTTGTGATGAGAAAATGATTCTCGAAGATAAAATTTACAGTAGCGTAAGGAACGAATAAGATGAACCGGATTATCACTCTCCTTGTGCACTAGTGATGAGAATAACAATTCTTTTTAAAGATTTGCATCACAGTGAACAATCATCACGATGATTCGAATTTTTAAGTCACTCTTTTGTGATTTAAATCGTGTAAAATGATTTATTGATCTTCGAGGAGATTTGAATCCTTAGCTGGGATTCGAATCCTAAGAGAATGAACGATCCCAAATCGGGATTCGAATCCCAATTTCTGATTCACTCCACCATAGTAGCTCTATGGCGACTAGCAACTCTTTTACTCACGCTTGGGAGTCGAACCACTACATGGGATTCGAATCACTACTTGGAATTCGAATCTCTATGACGACTAGCAACTCTTTAACCCACTCGTTTATTCTTTTGGTAACAAAAATTATCCGTTAGGATTTAAATCAATCATTCATTAGTAAAATTCAAATCAATCATTAATTCTTACTCATTTCACACATCACTATTGTGCACGCTTAGGTTTAAATCATTGAAATCCAAACCAGGTCAAAGACACGCTATCCCGTGGCGGAATCCAACGGGATATACTTTTCCACTCACCCTAAGGCCCTCGGCCCTAAGGGCCACTTGGTATCCGTGCGAAACGAAGAAACGTATCCCAAGGTTAGCTAATTACTGTAGGTACGCCGTACATACCCGGCAGAGACCAGTGAACCCTTATAAGGATAACTACATCCGATCGCCCGAACGCCACAGGACTTAACGGTCGAGCGAGCAATCAGAGGAAATCAATCAGGTCAGCGCACGGGTTCTCCTGGGCCTTGGTGCGGAGTAACAATCGATACGTGTGGCGTCTACATTTTGTCACCAAAACTGCACACGCGAGGCCTCCTATCGCCCTATCCAGCCCAATCTCGGTTCAAAGCAGACACAAACGGTTGTACGAGGGTGCGTACGATAACCGGTTGTCCGGGCGAAGCCTACACGTCACACGCTCCGGTGCGGACGGACTTTGCCATGTGGGAACGGTCTGTACACGGCGTTGGAACATCGAAGTTGGTAACGCCCGGTAGGTAATCCTCGGGCGCCACCTTCGGTGCGTGCCTTTTTCCCCCGGTCGGTGCCTTTTTGCTTCGGGCACAATGATTGATTTTCAATTAAAAAATCCCATACCAATGGCGCTTATCAGTCCCTAGCGGAAAGAGGGGAGGGGGGGAGAGAGAGAACAGGGTTCCCTTTTCCTTATCTTTCCCCTCCTCGCCACCGAAATGACCGACAGCTAATCGCTGTACGACGAGTTGTAATGATTGCTGTAAGCGATTGGTTTGCGGATCTCGGTCCAGTTCCATCCCCATTTGCCCGATGTTCGATGTCACGTTTCAACTTCCTACCGATGGCGCCAGAACGAAGTGGGAGGGAGGGGGGGGGCCTCTTTCGAAACGTTTTATAGATTCCTGCGTTTCTATTTATTTTTTTTTTCTTTCCCCTAGAAGACGGTTGTTGTGTCTGTCTGTTCGTGTCGTGTCATTGTCGGGTGAATATATCGTCCATCATGGCGTGGACGACGGCCTACTACCGTACTGTCGAGTGACAAACAGGATGGTCCTTGGTTCCGTCTTTTTTGTTTCTTCTTTTGGTTCTTTTAATTTTCCCTTGATTAATGGAACCCCATTTCCGAACGCTCGGCGGAAGGGTTTCTGGTGGACTAATTGTGTAACTCCAGACCCGGTGCACGATGCACCCGACAAAGGCGGGTTTCCTCCCAAAGGGGACCACCCAAAGCGTAAACCATACACGACTTCCGGTAGCTGGAAGACGCGTGTGTGTGACAATCGAACGAAAATTAATGCCGCCATTGAGGGGTTGTTCGAGCAACAATAGCAGGAAAATAGAACGGAACGTTTGAAGAAAGATGGCGCCGGTACATCGTTCGAGATCGCGTTCATTCATGTCTTCCTCTACGTCGGTTCGGTTGCATAACCCCTCACCAAAGGGGTTCGGGGAATGGAAGGTAGGAAAAACGGAAGTGGGGCACGTTCCTTGATGAAAACCGAACACCAACCAGAACGGAACGTGTGCGACTGGAGCGGAAACTGCATCAGCTCTCACTCCCTCTATCTCTCTTTCTCTCTCTCGGTTGAACATGCAGCAGAAAACATGCGTGCATTGATCATCTCATCGGTGGTCGAGAAGAGTGAGACGCGCGTACGGTTTAGTATTCCACAGAACACCCGGTCGCGGGACGTTGCGTAATCGAACTCGAAGAGAAGCGTGACAAGTCGTGAAAACACACACACACACACAGACATACATGTGCGCCCACGGGGTTGTTGATTGATCACACTCGGGTTCCCGTCAGAACGCTCCCTCCCGGAGTAAAATACGCACGAAGATCACGTGCGTGTTGGAGGCAGCGTCCATCACTCGTCCTCATCACGCCAACCCGCCCGTACGCTTGTGGCAAGTGGTGGTGCATAAGTGGTGCTGCACACCCAGTGGAAGGGCATGGTGTTTATTTTTACTTAAGACGATCGATCGCGCCCACAAAACGAGCGCCAATCAAACCGCCCAGCAACCAGATGCGCGGGAAAACTGATCGTCCGGAATCGTCCACTTTCTGGCCGGATGGCGAACGAATGTGATCAAACCTTCGGCCAGCGACGCGTTCGTTCTACCTCCCACGGTGGGTTTTTGTGTCTTCCCTGTCTCCTACACTCCTGAAACCGGAGTACCATCGGATCTCCGGAGTTGGAGTAGCATCGAGAGGTGCCTCCGGAGCATCGTTTCCACCCCTGTGACGAAATCGATGCCACAAAAATAGAAAGTGGCGACCCATTTTTCTTTTTATTACAAGATGATTGATGCCAAATTGTGAGCGGTTCCAGCGAGCTACGGGAGCCATAAAATGGGTAGTTGTAAAAACTAGCACATTTTATGGATAACGGTGCGGGTTTCTTTTTGCGAGCTCACATAACCTTTTTTTTATATTTTTTAGTTTAATTTATACAAGTTTGAAAAATGATACTCCAGCCTTCATGTGTACTATCCATATTTAACGAACAAAACTTGACAAGAAAAATATGTTCAGCTAATTTTGTTTTACTTGTTTTAAAAATCCACCCAACTGCTCTAAAAAAACGCACACATACTTCAAAACTAGGTATGACAAGCAAAAATGGAACGAAGTACTAATGAATAATACTAGTTCAAAGAGGATAAACCACGTAGAACTTGTTAATCATTTTGACGAACAAAATACTAAAGCAACACATTTTAGCAACACGGAAACATAAAACAAAAAATTCACAAAGAACTTCAATTTCAAAATCATCTAACATGGAAAAGTTCAATTTCTTTAAAAATACACATTAGTTGCATCTTTCTATTAAGTTTAGGAAATATGTTGATAACACTCTGAAGGTTGAAAGAGAGGCACAAAATCGTACATTTTGTGTTATTGTCTATATCCAGCATGTAGTGGAGCTTTTTTTTTAGTAGCGGAAAAACCATAGCAAGATTCTCATCCACCGGGTCATATATCGGATGCTTAGGTTTGAAATCGGAATCTAGCTCCAACCGACTCTCTCGCCAAAGAATGTCTTTAACCCGCTACGACAGGTTACATACATCTCAACGGAATTCCCAGAAGTGCTCCCGTTGAATGGGAGACACCATTTTCCTCCCGTTTACACTCCCGCCGATGACTGGCAAATATAGACGTTCGACTCTCGAAACAACACAACCGATAGGCGGTGGAGCACGGAGGACTCCGTTAAAACGCACCACGCAGGAAGCAAGAAGTTATGAACTTGAGCCGGTTGCGTATTGGCTGTCGGACGGGTTTCGTTTGACGTGGCTACTGATTGATATACATCTACGTACGGCACCAATTTTTAAAATAAACAAAAACTAACTCCGCCACTCTTTTCCCTTCCTCGTTAGGAGTCCCTCCTGTCGTTGGGATCACCGATCTTCGGGGCGATTCACCTTACCAGTTCAGGCATCCCAGTGGATGGTAGAGTGAAAAACTGCTTCGCTGGACTCGCTTGTTTAGGTCCGTCAGGAGGGACATCTAGCCGGCTTGACGGTTCGTGTCTCTACTCTGAGGATCAACACGTCGGGAGCGATCGTCCAGCTTCGTTCATGTGAACGTGGACGCACGAGAAGCGGATGAGCGATGCAACAGACGAAGCACGGGAAAAGAAAACATACGACCGACCGACGACAACGACAACAACAAAATACCACCACCGTGCCCAGAAGCATACAACATATCGGCAAGCAAGGGCCGCCGGAACGAGGGCCAACATTAGTGTGGCGGTAGATCATCGTGGTGTTAACCAGAAAAGCTCCAGAACCAGAAACAAACAAACGGACGCAAGGTTCATCATCGACTCGACCGGGGTCGGGTTGGTCTGGCGAGGAAGATGGTAAAGGTGCTGCCAGCCTCCGGTTCCCCGAGCTGACCGTGATGCTAGTCGCTCTGGAAGCGCATTCTTTCGTCGAGAAAAATAAAACTACAGAGTCGTTCTAAAACACTGTTTGGACAAGAAAATGAGTGAGAAAAAAAGACGGTGGAACGCTACACGGCCGGTATCGTTTGCTTGCAAACGGTTCCGTTCTTCTCGCACACGAAACAATCGTAAGCTATGCTCAAATGTGGAAGAATGGATGGCGTTAAGTTTTAGCTCGACCAAAGGAAAGGTTGTTTGCTTGCCGGAGCATTTGCTGCCACCCGTTGCTTCTGCCAATCGCTAAGTTCCCCAAAAGGGGAGTAAAGTAAAAATCTACACACCACCACCTCTCGCATAAATATCAATTCCAACTACATGAACTTGCGCAACAGCGATCAACCCCTCCGGCATACCACCGAAGGTGGTACCTTATACCGGTTATTTATGCTATTCATTAGACTCAACGCAAAGATATGGAGTTTGACTAGGTCCGCCGAGAACCCAGGAATTACCCAGTCCCACCCCTGAGGGAAGAACTAGAAGTCACGAGAAGGAACCGTGGCTCGTACGGCTGCAACAAAGTATTTACCAAACCGCCACAACCAAATCAGGAACAAATGGATACGGCACACGGTGTGTCAACAGACAACACCCTCCCCCCGGCCAAACAAACAGGCCGGAGAGTACTTAATGAAATGTAAAGAAAATTAGTCATTCCATTCCGGCCATTGCCATTGCGCCTGAGAATAACACACACCGGTGGTGGTAAAAGCCACCAGCGCACCGGCGTTCGCTTGCTAACGAGATTAATCGGTAAGCAAATAGACACCGTTAATTAGGATACCGGCGCAAGAATCCTTCCACCGATGCGGTATGGATTTCTGGCTACGTCTGTGTAATCAGCCAACTCTAAAGCTAAGGCCGGTAGCACCAGGAACTCCGGGAACTACGCGGGAGAACTTCTCCTGAGAACGAACGCTACTACTTGGGAACAAGGAGAGAGTCGGTGGCAGTAAATTGTACTTTATGGCGCACATACGTAACCAATTCAACCTGCGGGCCTTGGGAGTTCCCTCGGTGAGGGCGGAAAGAGTGTGCGGGTTCTTAAAATATATATATATTGCTGGTACTTACCTTTCTTCCCTCCGCGGAATCAGAAGTTCGGAGGAAACGGAAGCGCCACTCTCACAGGTGGCGCCACACGCACGCTCCTACGGTCGAGGTGGATGGGTAAGATGATTTATCTGCCTGAACCCTGAAACAAGATAACAACGGTAACAGTGTTTCATTTATTTAGCACAAAGCAACTTTATTTATCGAGACCGAATTTCAACCCGTGTCGCCTCGGACGGCTAAGAAGATAAGTGTGAATTGTTAGATGGCGTCAGATATTGGTAATGCTCCAGTGGTGCGGAGCGTCTTCCTGAGGTTGCTACAGGTCGCGAAAGAATGCGCCCAATGTTTCGCCAATCGCCGGGCATGTTCCTCCTTATTCCCGACACACGTTTCAGCGACCCCGAGCGGAGGGCGAAGTCCCGTCGTCGTTAAACGCGCTCCAACTCAACGTCGGTCGTAAAGAAGGTGCGATTTGTACTACACCACCTACGAGTGTTGGATCATAAATCAATCTTCTTCTGCGCGGTCTGTGAAACCCGCCCTCGCATCGCGGATAAGCTGGCGTTCGGTCGTAAATCGATATGGAGAGATATATCGCACGTCCGTTTCCGTTCCCCCCCTTTGCTCCAGCCCTCGCCTGAGAGGTGGTTTGATAAGGTCTCCAAAGACCGGTTTTTGTTGCCTGCCCCCAACACGCTTGACCTAAGGTCGCACTTTTTATTTACCGAAAGAAATAATTCAATCACCTCACACACGGGTCGATCCGAGGCGCGATGTGCCGACTATCTGGCGCGGTAAATCTGGTCAAGTTGTTTGAAACTTCGCTCACCACCAACCACGTCCACCGTCTTAGTACGGAACCCGGGCGTTAGATGTTATCACCGCAGTCACGTCCGCCAGCGATGGAGGTGCATTTTTAATTAGCATCTTCCTCGGGGCAACACACACCGTCAACTTCTGCCCGGTTTCTCGCCAGCCAGGGCTGGTGTTGGATTAGTTTTTGTCTGCGAACGATTCCTGAAGCAAATCCTGCCGCATAACGTGCGGAAAGTTTCAATGGTGATAGTGCGACAGTCGCCATAATCGCTGATGTGGATCTTTTCCATCAGAATGGGAAAGACAAAAGAATTATGAGAAGATTGGAGGCTGTTGAAACATTGCATTGCGGAATTCCGAATGAAATTTACACTTGTTTTGGCAACTTTAGAACGGGTCTTTTTCGGCAAAACTGTGATGCACCAGATATCGATATCCATCCACTGAAAAACTGTTCAGACTACAGTCGTTGCCACTTTTGTTTGTCCCTAACATGCCAATGATTAAACGCACATCAGCTTTTGTCTGTTAGGTATTCGATTTGAAATAACGCATCTACTACTGTCTCTAACGCATCTGAGTCTCTAACTCTTTAACTTTTGTCTCGTGTTCATTTGGTTTTGTCTCCTGAGTTCAATTTTGTCTCTATCTAAAGGTGCAATAATTTCTAATGAACTTTTACATCAAGATTATTGTTTACACTAAGAATGATTAAATAAAGCTGCCTACAAAAAGGAAACTAGGCAAAGCTATTAACAATTAACAGAGTTTGGCTGTTTGACCAAGATTTGTGAAATATCCGGCCACGATTGTAAACCCCACAAAACAGGTGACATTTCGCAGCAATGAAAGTATAATTATATCGCTGCATTCTTCGCTACTGTGCGGATTTTGTGCTGGGCAAACAAAAATCTACTCGTAGTTAGTAAAAATGCAATGAAAATTAATTCATATTTATTATTGTTCCAGTAAAATTATTTAGGAAAAGCACAACTATCCTTTTCATTTTTATATTTACGCTAAGAGACAAAGAGAAATCAAAAGACTACGAGGCAAAACTACATGCGTTAGAACCGGAAACTAATAGGTTATTTCAAAACCTATTAGTCACCTTAGAGATAGAAGTTGATGAGCTATTTCAAAACTTTGTGCCTTGGAGACAATATCTTCTGCTTTCAAGATAAAGTTTAGTGCCAACAGGCGTAAGAACAAACCATCTCACTTCAACAAATACAATATTAATTATTCCAATGTAACAGGCAACAAAATTCAGATCATCGTAACGAAACAATAATCTCAACTAAAGGGTGTCCCAGAAAGTATAAGCACGATTTCTAAATTACGTTTCTCGAAAACGGATGACGCCAAACAGTTGATTCTTCGGGTGTTTGATTGTTTACATTCAAACCTACTATATAGTGCATCCAAACTATTTTGTTAAACCGTTTCTGTTAAAATGCGATGCATTTCCGTCAAAAAGCGCAAAAGCGTTCTGCACAAATGGTGTTCGACTCCTTACATTTCGCTAAGGAAATTGGCAAAATCGGTAGGTGTGAGTATCGGAGCCGTACGAACCGCCATCCAAAAGTTTCAGGAGGAGTCCAGCTTCAAGGATACGCTTAAAAGTGGTCAAAAACCTGGTCCTATCGACCAACAGTTGAACCGGGAAAGAGCAAAAGCAATCAAGCAAAAATAGGAAAGTTCCATTCGCGATGTGGCTCAACAAATGGGTACGTTAAAAAGTAACGTCCAATGAGACAAGGCAAGATTGAATTTAAAATCGTACAAAATCCAAAAGAAATCGAAACGGACTGCAAATTAGGCTGCATGCATTAAACATCGGGCCCGGAAACTGTACGACAAGCTGCTGTGTGGTCAACCCTCATGCATCAGTTCGACGAAGAGTCGACCAAGACCAGACCAATTGAGATATTTTGGGCGCTAACGAAGGCACACTTGAGAAAACATGTTAAACCTACGGAAAACATCAACAGTTTTCAAAAAAAGTGTAAAACCGTTCAAAAGTGTCGAAAACCGTTCACGACAAGTATGTGCTGAGCCATATCGGAGGCGACAGATAAAAAATGCGGTCATTAGAATACGATTAAATTTTTAAAATTTTTATCTTTCGCAAATAGTCCAGAACAGAACCCAAACACAATTTATGAAACAAAAGTTCAGTTTCTGGAACAGGTTTTATTTTTTACCTAATTTTGAAATCGTGCTTATACTTTCTGGGACACCCTTTAGTTGATCCTTGCTTCTTAAATCACTGCAATTTTGAGCAAGTCTTAGCCTTATGGCATTGGAAACACCAAACGTTTCAGTTTGTTAAAATGTATTTTGCACTCAATTTATTATTCGTTATACCAATGTTTCCGCGTGTAAAAAGCTTAAGAACGGCATAAAACTCAACAAGACGACATTGGACATCGAGAATGGAAGCAAAGTCACAATTCGTGCAACCCGGGACACATCGCAAACGGGCAAACTACGTTTCAAAAAAGCAAAATCCGTCACCCGTCGCTCGAGTTCGACCACTGTTGTGCAATATGCGCGCTACAACTTTATGGCGCAGTTACGTTCTCTGCTTCCGGCTAGGATTTCCCGAGGCACCCTCTCCCAAACCATGTGTATCCCGAGTCCAGAAGGGGAGTTGAAAATATCCGACGGGCACGTTCGATACGTGCCATATTCCTGGGAGCCGCTTAAGGCGAACACTGGGAGGATAAGGTACTGTACGCAAAGCTTCAATCTGCCAGCAGAAGCAGCAGCTTTTACGAACCGGAACGGGTTGCATTTCAAACACTTTGCGCTACGACCCGCCTTCGCTGTACCGGCGGAAAGTTCTGCGCAACAAAAGGGGGGACACAAATTGGCCAGAAGTCCCAATCCTCCGGAAGGGATGTTTTACTTACCTACCCACTCCCCGCTGGCAATGATGTTTTGAGTAAGTCTCGGATGTAGTCTGTCGGCAAGTTTTGCATTTTTGTTTCATTTTCCCATAAGTCTGGAAATAAAACAAACCAGTTACACCAGATTCTGCACCACGAAAACCACAACCCTGGGCAACAATGTGACACTGTGTCGATAAGATTGTTACTTTTGGAGCGACTCCCTTCATCATAGTGAGGTTTTTGGTACGTCCTGTGCGACTATGTTCAATCGTCGATGGAAAATTCTACTCCGTTCTGAGAGCACGTTGTCCAACAACCAGGGAACTTCAGAATCCGACTCGAAACACCCACAAACACATACGTGCACACGTCGCCGGAGGTATCGATGCGCCTGCCGCAAGTGATCGAGTGCCGCAACTGATCGTAAAGTTGTATAATTTACGATAAAAGGATATGCGCGCCTTGCTATGCCACACCGCCATAACGTGAACAGGGTGGAGGGAAGTGCAAAATTAGGCTTTACAGAAGACTCTCTCGAGCAGACACTTCAGCAGAGCAGACGACGCCTTAAGATTCGTTTTTATTTCCACTTGTTTGTGCCAGCATTCCGGACGCCGTCCGCTTCTCCGCGCTTCCAGCGGCTCACATTTCAGTGCCGCCGATCGAAGATGTCAATAAAAATGGACATTTTACGAGCGTTACCTTGGAGCTGTTCGCTTCACCGGCAGACTAAGCACCTGATTAGATCCATGCCTGATGGCCGGGCGGAAGACGATCAACGTGTTGCTATCTCTCCTTGTAGCTTTTGGTGGTGCATATTTTAGTTTTCTATTTTTGTTTTGGTTTCCCTGGCAACTCTTTGGCGGAGAAAATATATCTAATAAAATATAAATAACCACTTTTTGCCAGTAGGGGACGCGCCACGCGATGATTCATTCATGCCGAAGGTTCTCGATCGAACTAACAATCTTATCCAATGGAAGGAGGAGGGCCTGTAGTTGTTACTTCCAATAAGTGGCAGTCGTTTACGGTTCCGGCAAAACTGCGTCAAGCCCCACACGACCCGAAAATATCAATTTTCTACCGTTCGCCAACGACGTTCGTTAGTTAAATGAGATCGCAACGCGAAATGTGATTCCTTCCTTAATTTTTTTTTGCTACAAATTCCTCAACCCCCATTCCACCTTGGGGTGGCGGAACGAGCAAAAAAAAAACAACACGGGAAAAAGAAATGGGAAAAATCACGAACGCGGGGGTCAAAACGTTGGTAAAGCCTTCGTAAACCGTTCCTTCTCGGCGATCGCGGACGTCTTCTTAGGCCGGCTTTAATGTCCGGCTCGTGGCTAATGACGTCTCCGGCTCTCGAGGCCCAGGGGGGACACGGTGGTGGCACGGGAAGGGATGGAATCTTAAACTGAAGCATTCCACACCGTTTCGTTGCGCACGGTTCGACGCGAGTTCGGGGTGCCGTTTTGGCGTAGGTCAATTGATTTTTGAAAGAGTCCCATTTCCGGTCGCCAACCCGACCCGAGCTTCAAATTTCAAATTTTTGGCAAACACGGCCGTTGCGAAAAGAAAAGAACCATGCGTGCAAAGCAAAGGCTGAGCCGTAAAATTTGATTTGATATTACTGCGGGAGGTTGTGCTTTTTCTCCTCCCCCTCCCCGAGCGCGAGGTGTCTTAATTCGCACACGATCGTTTCGGTTCGTTCGTGAAGCTTCTTATCCGTGTCTGAGCGCGAGTTCGAGGCGAACAAAACGAGGAGAAAAAAAACGGAAGCGAACGTGTTGCGCCTATTAAAATTCACTGACCGCGTCGTTAAATCGGCCAGCTTAGTCTAATCAGCGCAAGGCTCAAGATGATGTTTCGTGATTCCAGCGGTTTAAGTTCCCACTCGGTCATTGGGAAACGAATGGTTTAAAATAAATATTCGAGGATGATGTTTAAATCAGAGTTAATTCACTCAGGCTGTCAGTCAAACTCAAAAGGACATTTATTATTTTACTAATAATAAAAACTAGTTAAGAAGCAAACACAAAAAAAGCATTCGAAATCATTTTAAAGTGCGCAATTCAACGAGAGTTTTGTTCTGCCCTCTTGAAATTTTCCTCTCCTCGCCTTGAAGAGCTTTCCTCAACCCTCGTGCTCGTCCTAACAAGATTTTTGTCTTCTGCTTTTTCATGATTTTTTTTCTTTTTTTTGAATCAGAACAAGTCAGCACTCGAGCGAACACTCATCAAAAATGGTTAAACGTCCACTCGAAAGGTCCGCTGCGCTTAGTGGGCCCCAGATTTGTGCCACATTCCCTGCACCATCGCTCGTTCGGGCATGTGAAATCATCCGAACCACACGCCCAAAACGGAATTCGTCAAAACCGGTCATTACGGGCTTCAAACGGTGCTGTCGAGTGTGGCTCGAGGGAGGAGTGGGGGGAGTTCAAGTGTAAAGGGCCCCTTTAGGTTCCGTTTGCCGAAAGGCTCGTCGAAAGCTTTCAAACCGATCGGTTCGGTGTGACGAGGTGGAAAACCCCGGTGGTGGAGTCACTTTAGCAACATCATGCCAGTTGAAATTCAAACGGTTCTCAATTCATCTCACGCTTGTAAGGGGTGGTGGGGGTGATAGAAAGGAAGGGGGGGGGGGGGGGGACCGAACTGGGAACCAAACGACAAGCATCTTGGAGACGTGCAACAATGATGAGGGCTCGAATTCGAGAGCCTCAGGAGCATTAGTAGTTTCGGGAGGTTTTGGGGCCTGTCCTGGCTTCTTCCCCTTCTCGGGCTCGTTCGGACTTCACTTCCGCCCTCGCGGAGTGGTGAAGAAAGTTGGGTGGAAAAAGCGCGGAACACCGTAGCCTCTCTCTCGGACTACTCATCTTTATTTGATGCTTTTTCGCGCAGATCGGCGCAAACGAGATGATGCCAATGAACCGACGCGACGCCACCCCGCGCGTGGCGCGAAAGGGAAAAGGAAAAAGTTCGCAATGGAAACCCCCCCCCCCCCCTCTCCCCCCTTTACAGTGAAGGAAAGCTCCATCGGCAAAAGTCCTGCGGGCGGTGGATGTTCTAACCGAGAAACATGTTTTACAATAAGCTCGGTTCGTTCGGGATGGGAAAAAGAAGTAGGGGGGGGGGGGGGGGGGGGGATGTAAAAGAAAAAGAACGCAAAAGGAACGAAAGATGGGAGGGGGGATGATGAGTTCTCGGCGTTCGATCGCGTTCGATCGGACGAAACCTCGTTAAATCGCTCACTCGGTTGGAAGAGATTCGAAGCCAGGTGAAGATCGGACCATCCTTATGTTGTTTTCCCTTTCCTCCTCCCTTCATCCCCCCACTGACTATACTTGTACACTCCACTCTTTTCAACATTCCACTCGGTACGATCGCGTACGTTGCGTTCCTTCACTCTATCATTACGAAACGTACGGCAAAGGGAGCGGCCGTGGATGTAGAAGGAGTGCGAAACGGCGGCCCGTTGGGGTGGATGGGGAGGGAGGAAATTACCGTGCGGGGATCATGATGCCATCATAAATCGTTTCCCACCGGCTGCTGCCAGTACCGCTCGTCCGTAGTTCCTTGGGAAGCATAAATTTTCCGCTCATTTCCGAGGACCGGGAATGTGCGCGCGCCCCGTTCGTTGTGGTGGTGTTTTTCTTGCTCGCCCCCTCTGGCTTTGGCCAGGCTGGTTGTGCGGGTTTTGGGTAAAATTCATCAGAAAATATTTAGCAAAACTTTTTCGCACTGCAAACCTGCTTGCCTCTCGTCACAAATCGATACGAAAATTGGTCAGACGGGAAAAAGGAAGATTGAAGAAAGGAACGTTACAGAAATGGTGGACATTTCCTTCCCGTTCTCGACGTAAACTTAACCAAATCTACCTTCTGGCAATGGCCACAAAACGAATGATCGCGATCGATGAAATTCTATCTCAACGAAAAAAATAATTACGGAAGCCGTGTCCCGTGACGTGATGGAAAATGACCAGAACCGCATCAGGTGAAGACACAAACGTTTGCGCGATGGAAGCATCAGAAAACACAAAAAATGGCGCCGGTTCGGTAGTCACGCGACGAATCACGCGACCAGCGTGGAAATGTGTCCTGATCGCGAGGCGACGTCGAAGGATTACGCAAAACGGGTTGCGTCGAAACAATACGTCGATCGAAACCCGTCAGGACAACAATGGAACATTCACATTCCACGGCGCCGCGTGCTCCCGGAGGCTCGTCTGAGTTAGTTCCAGCACCATTGCCATTTTTCTCCTGTTGTCAACGATTACGGCACCGTTAGCCTCATTCGATCTCACCTTCTTGTTGTTCGATGTTCAAATAGCAATATATTACATAGCAAAACCTTCTTCCCAACAGTAAAAACGAATGGACAGAAAGTTTGCAAAGCTGCAGTCGTTCACCCTTTTCTGGATTGATTTATAATTTGACTCCCTTACCATCCCGGTTTCGCTGGTGGTGGAAGCATTTTTCATGTTTGTTATCAAATGACCAACCGGTCCTTCGGCTGTGAGTGATGCCGGGAAGCGGAAAATACGCAGTAAAAATCCTGGTCCACTTCGTCCAAAACCCAATCCTGTTCCACCAAGGTGGACAGGTGAAACCGTGCGGTCAACCTGGCCAACCCGATCCGGTGATTAATTGATCGCACGAGTTTCGCGGAACGTTTCTTTTCCCGGTCGTTTATTTCTGCTCGTGCCAGCATAAATATGTTAATGGACAGTTCGGCAACGGTTTTCGCCGACGGGAATGGTGGTGGGAGAGGAGTGGGACGGTTTACCGGTTGAATGCAGATTCCGATGCGAACGTCAGGTTTCCCCAACCATAAGTGAAACTATTTTTCAACCAGTCAATAAAGATAACGCCATTGCAATGAGAGACCTCTTAGCGGTTGGAAAGGTCTCGAAATGCTGCTAAGATTACACAAATGCTTCCTATGACAAGCAACACCAAAACAAACCTTCAACCACAATTTCAAGCCACAATCGACATCATCAGTCATCCCGCCGGAGTTAGTTTAGCAAGCCTCCTTCTATTTACATTTATTTGTCTATTTGCATTTGCATGATCTAACCAATCGTTCGACCGGGTGGCTTGCGCGTTTCGGACTCACGTCCCGGTTCCGTCGGCTGGAAAATGTCATCCATTATCAACGTTAACCGTGCCATTAATGTCACACCCACCACGCAAGTCACGACAAGCCATATCGGACCAGGTTGTTGGGTTGTTTAGTGTAGTTTCACCGAAAAACCGATCGTTTGTTAGCATTTTATTTCATCGTTTTTCTTGCCACGCGTGATGTCTGCAAGGTGTAGGTCAGGGTTGGCTAAGCGATGAATCGATGGTTTTGTCTTATTGCAAATATTACACTATTTGCTGAACATTCCTGTTTGTCTACATTGATACTCTTAACAGATTGTGGTAGCAAAAAGTTTTGTCCCCGTTAGCAAAGTGCTAAACTAAGAGAAATTTGATCAAAGGTTAACAAACAACACGGTCTGCAAGATTTATTGATATAACTAAAAATATTATACCTGTTAGTATATCTTACAAACACAAATTAAAAATTGAAGTAGATTAAAGTTAGATAAAAGATAAACTAAACCAAACCGCATCAAAACCAACAGTCCAAATGCATTTTCTTGCAGCGGAAACTTTTAATACTGGAGAGAAGACATTAAATTAATATATTTTACACATCTGCCAAAATATATTAAAAATATTGGTTCATAGTACCAACTCACAGTATAGATTGTTGAATCATGATCATCTCAATTGATTCGTTCGCGAAACATTTCTTATCGACTTCGACATCCCTGGCATGTGCATGGCAGTGTTCCGAACTTACTCACCTTTCCGCGAAACGGAACAATTTATTCTCGGTGTGTTTCTTGAAGGTGTTACATCTAGTTACACATCCTCCACCGAAAAAAACAAAACATTCCCACCATTTCGCCGTCCCATGCAAACACATACGTTTCCCTCCTTGCCCTCTCTTTGTCTCTACCACCGGCTCGGTGTTCTGGTGGAAAGGAAGCTGGCCAGACGGACGCACGGAAAACGAGAGCGACCTGTTCATCATCCCGGGTTCGCTTTGACACTGTGGTTTACATTTATCCACACGAAACACTCTTGTGTTTTAGAAGGGAAAAAAGCAACGCACGAGGAAAAACGTTCTCGCATGACACACGCCAAGACTTTCCGGTGGGATTTGGGAGAGTGGGTGGATATTTTACCTCCCCCCTCTCCCGTTGTAGTTTTTTCTCGAAACCATCTTACATCTCTTTTAACTTGCCCGTGCCTTGTGTGCGTTTGTGTGCTGGATTAGGTAATTATCTGTCAACGTCAAACGGGTCCGCCAAACTTGTACACAAACGATCGTTGGACATTCGGTCAAACGCAGAGGATCATATTTCTACAAAAAATCCTACTATTTGTGTGTGTGTGTCTGTGCGAGTATATTGGATTTTTTTTTGTTAAACCAAGATAAATCGATGTTTTTCTAATGATCAAAAAGATGCACAGCCAAAACAACGATCGACAACCGCCACCGCAAACAGCTTCGATCAGTCTTCCATTTTCCGCACCGCATTCACGCGTGTTTGCGATCGTCTCCATTTATCTTTCCCATGCATGTTTCGCTCCCCCCACGGTGTGGGCCGTCAACGGTTGGTTCCTCTTTTTTCCTTGTTGAAAAAAACTCCATTCGTGAAGAAAATAAGCCAGAAAAGGGACAAGCGAACAAGTCTCGCAAGCCTATGTTGTTTGGGAGGGTGGATAAAATATCGACAGTTTCACTTTTAGTTTTCTGACGTTCCATCTATGGACAAGATGGGCCCATAGTTCACGGTGGAAAAGTAGGTAAATCTCCACCCACTGAAGATCACACCGTGTGATAGCCATAGGCGAAATAAGCTGGATTTGGAGCTCGGGAGTTTGAGGAATATCTAAGTGTGACGCTGAAAGAGCAAATAAATCGAATATTGGTCTTTTAGATATCATATTCAACCAAGCGGTTTTAATACGATGAAGTTCAAAAACGGTCTGTAGGCGAGACTTAAGGCTTACAAATCACTTCAATTCTTCTTGGATACGAAACTTCCGTAGTCCTCACGTGTCTTCAAGTTTTCTTGTACGGTGAACTCCCGTCCAAGGGCTCGGAAGATCACTCGTTTCTTTTGGCGATATCGGATGGTTTTGCTTGCGCAGATAAAATCGAGCAATGGAATGCGGAGGATCCAACCAGCAACCGGAACGCTGCTTGCTGTCCCGACAGAAGACAGGAACTCAAGTGTGCCTGGGATGCAAATTCACATGCGACTTCGAAAGCATCCCTCATTGGAAACGCGTTACAGAGTCGGACCATTGAATTCTTTTTTTCGTTCTTCCTTCGCTAGCCATGTTTTTTGTCCACAAATCCACCACCCGGGAAGGGGATCACCAGAGTTTGCGGGAAACATGTAGGGGAAGAAAACACACTACACTGCAGAACATGGACAACGGACGCGATCCTGCCTCCCGGATGGACGGCGCGACAGTGATCGAGGGTTCAAACAGAACACTCTAAACCCTCCACCTCGGCGAATACGGCCGGAAAGGGAAGTGAAATGAAGAACGAGAACGCTAGGACTCGGGCCACAAAATGCAGGTAACGACCCTGTTGTAAAGACGGAGGGGACACAGAACGAACGAGATTAATCGGACTGCATTCCAGCGATCCGGTGAGACCGCGGCTTCGCAGCTTTTCCGATCCGGCCCTTCCGTCCGAACGGGAGCGAAGGGCCTCGGGCGGGCAATTTATTTGTCCGATCCGCTTTCCTGGAGAGGCGATCATGTGTTTGCCCCGGCGAAACGTTTAAACGTTGGCCGTATAAACGTTCTCACGTTCTCCGATCGTTCGCTGCCAGGATCGGCACACAGTTTATTTCCCTCATTTCATCCCGACGAGTGTCAACACGTTGCAGTGTCATTCTTTGCACTCCGTCAACTGTTCGTGAACCACTCCTCTCGGAGAAAAAAAAAACAAACGCTCGCATACCTTGCAGGTACTTCAAGAAGCTTTCTCAAGAATTAAACCTTATCCCGTCATCTTCCACGCTTTCCATTGTCGATCATTTCCAGAACAACCCGAATGGCCGAGCGAAAGAAAGCACGCTCCCATTATTAACGACCGTCGCGAACCGATTGTTCCCAAACATTCCGATCGGCTGTTGCCGAGCCGGAGTCGGAGAACCATTTTCAATTTGCTCCGGTTGGCACCATCAAACGGATCGTCGGATCTGGTTTTCCTTTAACCGAAAAACCTTTTCGTTTCCAGAAGCAACGCAACATGTTGCACCAGCTCGGATCGCAACGAAAGGCACAAAGTAGGTATAGCGCTTGGATGGACCGATCCGATACAAACCTCCCTTAGGTTGCACGCTGTTACACTTCCCGCGGTGTGCTTGCCCTCGCGCCAGACCTTTTGGGAATGGTGTCATAAATCAGACGAAAAAGGGCTCCCAAACGAAACACCCCGGCGTCGGTCAACCGGTTGCATGCAACGCCATGGAGATCGATTCAAAAAGGATCGACACCGAAAAGCGAGTCCCGGCAGGACACGGAACAGCCTCGGAGATGATGAAGTTGTCAGAGCAGTAGAGGATCCCAAACGGCAGCCAAGGGATGCCGATGGGACAGATAACGGACGGGCACACCTAGCGGGAGGTGTTGTCCTGTGATGGGCTGTTTGGTGTTAAATGTATTCCACTGATATCGTGTGCGTTAGGACAGCTGAGGCACGGTCTAAGGACAAACGGAAAACAGGAATCGAATAAAGAATACTGACCATTATACCGAAGCTGTAAAGCATCCCTTGGAACGAGCTTATAATCAATGTCCTTTAATAGCATAATGTCAAGCGATGTTAACGTGTCTGACCACTTTCCTTTTGTATCTTCACACCAAGTGAGAGAATTGGACAGCTTTATATAGCCATGTTGGATCGACATCTAATACTTTCGAACATCTCAAACGTTGGTAGAAGCTTGATCAGTTTAATATTTGTATGAATAATTAAAATGGTGATCAAATTCAGTTATCCCATTGCGAAGTTCCCTTAATAAAATAAAAAGTAAACTAAGAATGGTTTCATGTTATGTTTAAACTGAAGTTGCTTGTATTGAATTGAAACAAAACAATAGGAAAACTGAAAGTAAAACGAGTTTCCATTTTTTTTTTGTCCACAGCAAATTAAACTTTCGAATCAATTGGAGATTGTATGAGATTCTGAAATGAAACCAACGCATTATATTTTGGACTCCGGACGATCCTTGACATCACACGAAAAACTATCAACTCGAACGTTAAAGAAAACCGTTTTATCGTCACTTGTTAGAATCTATGAAAGTTTAATCGTTTTTTTACGAACTCAAATATCAAACCTGTAAAATCAAATATTGGAAAACCTGTAAACAGTTTGCTGTGGTTTAATTTTGGCGTATTATTTTAACGCTTTAATTTACTTGGACAGTACTTTATGTACTGAAATTTACTATTTAAACTCCTGTGTGATCACTTCAACTGACCTGTTAGTTGGATAATTTGATTTGTTAATTCAAGTTTCATGAAAAAGCCCTATTGTCTGCTTGTTGTAAATTCGATTTGATTTCTAATCCAACCAAGCGATTCATAGAACACATTTTCATGGCATCATTGCAGAATATATCATCAACATCTTTTTCATTTGAAATAAACACACTTTTCAAATATTATACCTCGTACGGCACTGACCCGGCCGGTTTATCTCCAAATAGCAAAATAAACATAAAAAGTACACAGAAACATCCTAACCGTATGCAAAGCACGTAACATACGTATTATAAATACGAGTTTTTCCTAGGGTTCGGAACCCTTCCACAGAGAAAAGTAAAATGTCCGAACGGCGACAACCATGAACGATCCCACACGCCCATTATCAACTTTATCTGCCCGAAAGCCCAGGCGAAAAATGGCTCGGTAAATATCGTCATTCATATCGTCCCACCCTCCCCCCGAAAAAAAAGCCGTCTCCTCCCACAAGAGGAACTGCTGATCCCACACGTTTTCGTGCGAGTGTGAAAGGTGTAGGAAAAAAAAGAGCTAATAGAACTCCATTAAAGCACCGCTCGCCGAAACTCCACCTGTGCGCGCGCGTCGTCAACATGAAGCTGAACTAGCCAAACCAGGAACACAATCATACACGGTGGGTTAACGAACAAAAAAAAAAAACAACAAAATAACCACCCCACAAAAGACAACGACCTACTCGCTTTTGGCTTGTTAATAGATATGACATTTTTCGAACATGCTTATCGCTGCAACTATGAGGGGGTTCATTGGGCCCGGCCGGGTTTGGGAGAGAGAGAAAAAAATAGAACATTGTAAAAACGTCCTAAAAGCGCACGGCACGCAACATTTGGCGTTGGTGGAAGAAATCCAGCCAACGGGCGACTTAGCGACTTTGGATCAATATAACCAAACCAAAAAACCACGCAGCGAGCGTTGCCTTAAGACTTCAGGAATGAGAATCGAAAGTGAATCTTGTCGCGAGCGCAGGTTCCCTCGTTCAACATCGTCCAAGCCCACGAACTATAACCGACTATTGTAGGCCGGGTGGAGTCCCACGGCCGTGTGTGGGAAACTTTTCGGAAACTGGCACAGAAAACCACCGCACAAACTACTAGAAAAGCAAAAATCCCCAGCCCCGAAGAAATACGGCATGGAAATATTACAGCCCCCGTAATAATCGTTCGTTCCGTATTTGACGATTTCCGTCGCCATAAAGCAGAAGGATTCATCGACGGACGCGCCTTTATGGCCAGTGCATGTCAAAGTCGTGAAAACTGTTTGTGTGCAGAGCACCCCAAAAAAACCCGCCACCGTTCTGGTGACATTTTGCGCATTTTATTTGCACATTCCTGTTGTTCTGGCGTACCGCGCAAGTTATTACATCATTCGCTCGCAAGACACGCCACTCCAGCGAAAGATCAACAAGGGCCCGTCCGAACGGTAACCGCAAATGGGCCACGACGGACGATGGATGTCGCCAGCTGGGTGCGGTAAGCAATATCCCATCGTGTGCGGCTAAGTGATTCGTTACAAAACGGTTACAAAATTGTGCTCTAAACCCCTCCCGTTCCAACACAACGAAAACCTTAAAGTCGGGACAAAATTAATTAACGCGCGGTTCTGCAAACTCACCGATCATAAAGTCATTAAAAAATCCACCGGACAGAACGGGGCTAGCAGTTGCAGCCACTCTTTAATTGCTTCTCGTTCCGCGGGGGATTATGTTGACGTGCAAAGTTTTCCACACTCATCGAACTGTGAAAATCCATCCCCGCTGATCGGTTCCCCTCTGTGCCCTAACCTCTTCCATCCTGCTTGTTTTTCACCAACCCCTAGAACGGGATCAACCGGGTGACCATCCGTACACCCACCAGCTACGTGGCGCGGAATGGGCCGATGTCAAACACGAACGCAGTCACAACAATGCCAAACAACCACCCCCTTTTTCGCTCCTCACTCCCTCGTTTCGTTCAGTCATCCGCACGCTAATCTCATTAATTAAATGTTTGTTTTGCGCGTAAGTGCTTTTAACTGCTCCGATGCCGCACCGATAATGATGGGAGGGAATGCCGGTGGGAAAAAGGGGGGATAAACAAGACGACCGCCGTGTTCAGCCACAAGAAAACCCGAGTTCGAGTTTCCCCCCTCCCACGCTCCGACACCTTCCCAACCCTGCGCGCCGGAAGGAGCGGAGGCGAGATTAAAACACCAGAAAATGGCGCTAGGAAAAACTCAACCTTCACGATGATCGAGGGGGTAATTGGCATGGGGAGTGGGGAGGGAAACATCCACACTTGGCGAGCGAAGTCGATGGTCGGGGTGAACTTGTTTTTCCTCTCGACCTAGAGGACGAGAACCCCGACGAAGAGTTCGAAAGAGAAAGTCTATTGTTAGCGTGACACGCTTTCCGGAAAAAAAAACAGGCACGGTGAAACTCGGCACGTCCTGAGTGTGAGAAGAAGGGAGAAGGGGTAGAGAGGGTCTATTGCCGCCCTCATGCTCTCGCAGGACCTCTCGAGTCTTCGCCGCCACCGCCCGGAGCTGTCAGTTCAAGTAGAAGTTTGCTAAATTTGATGGACAGACTTGAGCGGACGAACCGAAGGAAAAACGCGTTCAGTGTTCGCGTCACATATTGAAAGTATGTAAAGGAAGAAGGAAAATTAAATTGAACGAAAAAAAATATGTGTGTGTGTTCTTTTGGTAATAAAAATTCCTCCCTCTTGTTAACATACTTTCCCACCGGCGAAGGCAAATAGTTGAGCGGCGGAAAATTGAACCGACAGCCGAACTCATTACGAAGCAACCATTGAGTGATCCTCTTCTAATTTGGAGATCGTTCAAAATGAATAACCCTCGCGTTAGACATGCGGGCAAACACTCCATGATAGTTCCTTTACCCCACACCGCTCGCCCCGTCCATTGACCCGGAACACTAAAGGGTGCCCGTTGAGTTGTTGTCAACCGTTTGGCAAACCTTGAAATGAACACTGGCGCGATCGCGGGAGGTCGCCGGGCGGGGGAAATGTAGGAGGTGTGGCCAACGGTTTGAAGGAACCGAAAATAAAAACCCTGCTCCTTCAAAAACCTCGAACACAGGATGACGCACAACCGAACCGTAGTCGAAGGAGTCGTCTTCGCAGCACAAACAAAAAGTGTAACCGGAACCACACCACGCCAGAGCTGTGTGTGCGAATGTTTATTTGTATGCAAATCAATACACTTACCTCGGGAGGTTTGGCCGGGTTTTTTTTTTGTGGCCAGAGGTATACCTTCCCTCCAAGACCAGATGACACCACGTGCGTTGGAATTATTGATGCCGCATGCGGAAAAGTGCTAGAAGTTGGTCAAGTGTCAACCCTGTTCAGCACCTTGCAGAAGAGACGGGGAAGAAAAGGAAGAAACCCGGTTAGTAACAGTCGGGGGATGTAAAGAGTAAATATTTGATTGATCACGGCATACCAGCCCACAGCCAGGCAGGAATGTTAAACATTAATCAATGAGGTGGGTTTGCCACAACAGAGGTACGACTATTCCGGGAGCTACTTAAGCGGGATAAAATGGTGAGAATAAGCACCATCGACGACGACGACGACGACGACGACAATGTGCAAAAGTTGGATCGTTATTGTGTCGTCCCGCGGGCTGTTGGCCAGCCAGACGACCAATGACCCATCTATCATCAACGAGCCCGATGTGTCGATAAAATATCGCTTGTTTATGGCAGTTACAGACAAATAACACAATTCCAACAACCGGCGGAGTTAGAGAGAAACACACCAGAGTTGGAGGTGAATAAAACTTCCTTTAAAAAGCGGTGGATTGAGAAAGAAGCTCGATAAAAATCACTCCAGCTCCGAGACCGAGCCGATCCACGGTGGGATAAGAGCCGGATATTTCGGGGAAAAATCTAAGTATTTGTATTTCATCGATAACAAGCTTAAGAGATAGTCAGATAGTTAACTACGTAAAGCCGTTAGTATCAATACAATACATTGCTCAATGTTATAGCAGTGCTATGTCAAAGTTGGAAAAGTGAAAAAGTGACATTTTAAACATCATATTGAAATACGTAAGATTTAGTCAATTTAAAACGAATTAGAATTTTTGTTTTGTATTTCAGCATGTAAAAAAGATATATACAAGCAATGAAATAAAATGCTTTCGTTGGAAAATGAAAAAAAAACTGGGTTTGCGCAAATGGCAACTTTTTATTACCTAGTAATACGCACGTAAACATTAAGCCCTGAAATTTTAAGCTACCCGAAATTGCCTGTACTATCTCCGCTCGCGGTATGGAGTATTGCATGACCCAAAGCTATGTTACGTATCAAAAGGTTGAAAAGTAAGCGCTAAAATCAATACTTTGAAGTAATGCTATTCTTTCAGAGACACAGTTTATTTTTTCAAATACCGCTTTAAATTTATGCAGCACGTTACTTGACACTATACATACATTTCTAGCACCAAACCTTGTTCATACTCATACCGTGGCGCCATCCGGTTTTCCAATGTAGAAATTGGCGTTTATCAGGATTTTGGTTCAAATTTGGTTACAAACAATTAAAATCGTCAAGAAATTCATAAAAAAAAACAATTATTATCCATTTAATTGTTGTACCTTATCCCACTGTGCGATCGGAGCACCTGTTTGTCTAACAAACATTTTCCCACTCGGCCTGCGTTGGCCTGGGTTCTGGCGGTTTTTTGGGGGGGGCACCACCCCGAACCGCGGGACGGCCCGCAATAGGGGGCTTCAAAAAACTTAGAAACATCAATCATTTTTTATTTATCTAACCCCTGAGCCGAAGCCTTCTCCTTACGGTTCCTGTCTTCCACCGTCCAACAGTGCCTTTTCGTTTACCGAGCGATAAGAAAGTGCGATAGCCTCGCACACAGGTTACTTCTCGCTCTCCCCCCGCTTCGGAAACGGGGAGAGAACGAGGCTAGGAAGTTGTTGGCAACTATAGTCGATAACTGTTCCCCGCCTCCGATAAAACAACCCAGAGGCGGATTGGGGCGGGGGAAAAGAATTCCGTACGCGCGGGCGATAGGAAGGACGGTTACTTAACTTCTGTCTTTCTGTGGTGTGTGGAATGTACGGACCTGCCGCTTCGACCGGCTAGTGGCTTAATATAGCACAAACCAGCAGTCCACCGCAAATATATGGACTTCCAAAGCAAGCACAACTCGTCCTTTTTTATGACTTGAGGTTTCTTCGTGCCTCGGAACAACTCAGGAAAAAGACCGACCCATTGCTTACGGCAACATTTTTGGGGTGACCGAGTTTCGATTGGTTTTGATTGGACCATCGCCGCCGTTTTGCTTTTTTGGGACGAGACGGGGATTTTCGTACTAAGATTTTAATCCCTACCTGACGACCAGAACCTCCCGCCAGTTTAGGTGAGAACTTTTTCTTCATCAAGCACTAATCCAGTCCCGGTGGGGTTCCCTTTTGTCGGTACCGTCTCAAATCCCACCATGGACATGGCAGACCGACTCCTCAGAGGCTCCTCTAGATTACCTCCGATACGAACCTCACCGGCTAGACACTTACTTAACGGCTCCCTCTAGCGAGGGACTCGTGCGCTGGGACCGGACATTGGAGGCAGTTTCATTTTTTTTTTATTTACAAAAATCGACGCCATTTGTGACGGCAACTGAGGAGGTGTTAACCGTGCTTTAATATTCACCCTCCATTTCGTTCCCACATTCATGAGCTGGTGGTGGTCGTTAAGGGATAAATTTAGGTTTTCATCTGGAGCCGGGCGCACGGGCCTCGAGGAAAACAGGAACACTAAAACGGAGAATGTATATCTCCCATGTTTACCCGAAAAAAAGGTCTCGACGCCATTAACCGATTCCTTCTTCGTCAGCCGGGCAGGCGAACCGGCTCCGAACGGGAAGCTACTGCGGTAGCCTACAAGCGAAAGGGATCTCTAGGTATCGCTCTCTAGAAGCTGCCGGACTTCGGATACACGAGCACGACTCTGAACTCGAGCAACCTTGGGACGGACGAACATCGGCGCACGCTGACAACAGGTACATGCGAGGACCTTGGACCTTGAATGTTTCCAATGGGTTGGGGCAAGTGTGTCGGACGTCGCTGTCGGTGCCGGCTGTCAGGGCTGTAACCATGGTCCAGACGTACTCCTGGCAGACTCCCTGCGCAACCGAAAAGCGTTCCCATGGCCCAGCGCGCCATGAACCAGTTCTAAATAAACAACACATGGACGGCGTACTCGGAAAGGGTCTACGGTCTCCGGAACAAGTTCCAGCGACGGTTCGTTCTTGTCAGTTCTCGAGCCCCTGTCGAGCCTCTGTCGCCGGGACAACCAGCGTCGGACGGCAGCGTAGAGACATGTGAAGACTTGTTAATTGCTTCGTGTCTTTCTACACATTCCACCGCGGTCAAACCGGGTCGTGAAGGTCTTAAATCCCCACTAATTTTCTAACCCTCGCTCCCCCGCGCACCCCCCCTCCCACAACCCAAAAAAAGGGCTTCCCATCGTGCGGCCCGTAAAAGATATCTACCGAAAACGGCGCTGGAATCAGGCGTGAGGCGTGGAGCTGTACTTTGCCGGCCGGAAACTGATTTTCTAGTCGGCGGCATCGTAAAACCGGCCTGACAAACGATCGAACTTGTGGCTCGCTACAGGCTGCCGATGACGAGCGGAGGCTTTTCGAGGCCGTGAAACGACAAGATGGCCACGTCCGCAGTCAAGATGTTGAATTCCGAACGAGGTGACACTCCTACAACATGCGGCCGCCGCGTGTGGAGTCTTCACATACCGCCCCCCTCCGATCGTTACTACCTTCCCTCTTCCACACGCCTGTTTTTAGGTGTATGTGTGTGTGTGTATTCGTGTGTGTTTACATATGCCACAAGGAATGCTGACGACGGGCAACCACGCTTTATGGCGTAATTCGATCCGGAAGTTTCCTCCTTCCAAGCCTTCGGCGGGCGCGAATGAAATATACTCGAAAGTTAACATCATCGAACAACCTTCGTATCGATGGTATGCGTGTGTAAGTGTGTGTGTGTGTGTGTGTGCTCGTGGGAAGAGCTAACCCCACACTTTCGGGATAACATTTCGGTGTTCGCGCCCCATGTCTATGAATGAAATTCGGTTTCCAAAGCCTCGACTGGCTCAGGTGGAATTCGATGCGGCTAATCGCTAGCTTTCATTCAAATTTATCGATGAAAATGGAGGTGTCCGAAATGGAAATTCATTCTTCGATTTACGGTTATGCTTCTGCTGCCCAGGTGGAGAAACACGTAGCGGAAAAAACGAGTCAGTGGGTGAGATAAAAGGTTCTTTGCATAGGCGAGAAAATAATCGTGCTCTGCGAAGGTTTGGCAATGTTTTTGGCTACAGGATGTGAAGTAGAATATTTCCGCTCTATGCGTGGTAAGTTATGATAATTTTGTAATAAATTTATAAATAAGATTCAGCAAAAAATGTGTGAAGATAAATTGTCGTTGCCGAACAATGTAGTTAAATATGTTAGTATTGGATGGTCCTTTATTTTCTTGCAACAGGAAGAATTTATTCATTGAAATTATGGTTGTAGAAGCTATAACATCACCTAGATTTGTAAAATTCGTCCATTTCCATCTTATTGAAATGCTAATAGTTTTTATGTTGAAAAGGGGACATTTAAAACCTGTACAATTTTAAACAATTTGATCTGATTTAAAAATAAAATTTAAAGAAAATATCAATTCGAATTCGAATGAAAAAGAAACGTACCAAAACACTGAGTACTCAACAAACGTGAGGTTATGAAAATCATTCTGGCAATAAAACTAAAAACCTCAAAAAAGACGAAAACAGTGAAAAATACTATTGACATTTAAAGTGTAACTAAACTGAAATGCTAATCGTTTTTATGTTGAAAAGGGGACATTTAAAATCTGTATAATTTTAAAGAATTTGATTTGATTTAAAAATTAAATTTAAAGAAAATATAAAGAACCGTTCCAAAACACTGATAAACGTGACATGATTTTCTATTTGAGTAATGAAAACCATTCTGGGGAAAAGATAAAAAGCTCAAAAAGACGAAAAGAGTAAAAATTGCTATCGACATTTAAAGTGTTATCAAACTAAACAAACAAGACTGCTGTACTAATGTATGGACGGGATTGAAAATATTAAAATGCTTCTCTCACCATCCATTGCCTCACGTTTTCAACCAAAACCGTTTCTCCTGCTTAAAAAAAACCACTTCCGGTCGTGGGAGATCGCACCAGCGGAAACCTCAGCCACACCAAAACATATCAATCAGCATCCACTCACGCTCACGGAATCGCGTAAAGCAAACAAAAATATGCTGATGTTGATGCGGCCTTTAGAAGCGCGTGCCTTTCATTCGGTCTTCTCTCTCTCTCTTTCCGCACTGTTTACTCGAGCATCGAGGCGCTCGGTGCCACGCTGTTGCGTTAACTTTACTTTACGGTGACAGAAAAAACAACCCGACATAATTGGGACGAGCAAACAGTATTTCAATCATCACCCATCAATTTTCCTCCGCCCGCTTTACCGTTTACGCGGGCTGGGTTGAGTTCGAGCCCCGTGCGGCGGATGCTGCTGACCTGACACAGTTTTCACATACACCCTCTCTCAAGTGAAGGATTGGGTTCCGCCGACCCGGTGGGACGGATTTTGAAGTCGATTCCGTGCCAAGAGCACCGTATCACGCCGGTGGAAATTTTCATTGTGCGCCCGGTTCAATATAGGTTCGAAGGCTCAGGGCCGTCTTCGATGGTTCGGGCAGCGTCAACATAAGCGCCCGTCGATACGAGCGATTCCTTTTTATGTTTCATCCACGTTCCGCCCGGCCGTGGCTTCATCATCGACGAGCACATTAATGTAACGGCACTCTGTGGCAATGCTGGTTTCCTGCCCACGACACACACACACACACACACACACACACGGGCCCATTCGATTCTGATTTGCCAGCCGGAAATCCCAGAGTAGTTCACTTTGATGTGGCTTCGCCTAAAAGGCCGGCAGGCGGTGGGAAGTTCCTTCGTAATCGGAATGTGGTCGATGGGCTTCGGTGCTTTGCTTTGGCACCGCACCCCCGAAAACCTCGCTCAAAACTGGAAAAGGAAAATTCGATCTAGCGAAAATACGGCGAATGAGTAAAAAAAAGGCGACCCATAACATCATTACCCGCAACGGCAGGCGGAACGATGACTGACTTGCCCTTTCGTCTCTAATGAACTCAACCAAATCACACTTGACACACATTTGTGATTCCATTCCGTCTGATTTGCGGACACACGATGACGGACGGACTGGGGATGTATAAAAATAGCATGGGCTCCGGAGTGGTAAGGGACAGAGAGAAATAATGGGGTGGAGGTGAGAAAAGCCTCGCCCACAATCACAACAACGGCGTTGTGGTTATGTGGAAGGTAAACAAAAAGCATCAATTGCAAGTTAAAAAGATGCTGATGCGCCGTCGGAATCAACTCCGAAAAAGTGCGCTGACACTTCAGAAACGCCATAATGATTCGGTGAGCTAAAGTGCCTCAGATTTTGTTTGTTTTTTTATAATCGTCTTCTGTGAATGAGATGAACGAAGGAGGCAAAGTACGGTGGAAAAGTACTGGTAACACTGGTATAAAAAAACGGTTGTTCCAAATGAATATTACTTTTCGTCTTGTATTAACGTCCGTATCGTAAACATTAAGCGATATCATCTTATTTTTATATTTTTTGTGTATTTGGTTCCGCTTCCGATCAGTCAAGACGTTTAGGAACAAACGAGGCGAATGACGATTGTTTATTTTATTTACCTACTTGCCTATTTATACAAATATGTAAAGGCTGTTTTAGGCAATATGCACTTCAAAATTATCGGATTACAAGTAAGATAAACATAGCAAATCAAACATTATTTCAATTGTGTTCATTTTTATAGTATTAAAAACATTCAAATGAATGAATACCAAAGCTTTTTGTTTGTGGTTATCATAACCTTAACTTTTCTGCTTTGTACTGTGTTAAGGATTAATCTTTAACTTGTTTGTTCATCAAGACGAAAACAATAATTAAATAATTTCTGCCTACATTTACCGTTTTTTCCGTGAAACAGAAAAATCTTAAAATATTTTATTTAGATGCAGCTTTAAATTTAAAGAAAAATCTTTACTTGTATTGAAAAACATATACACATTTTTTGAGATATTTAAATAGCAAATTGCGTAGCTATCAAAACGGATATGCGGATGCTAAAGTTAAAAAAGCTTTACAAGATCGTGTAAGATTCCGAATCCAAGCTAATTTCTCCCAAATCAAATTGAAATTCATAATAGGTCTACAGCAAAACTTGTGCGGAATCCTTTTGCAATATTGCCCTATTTTTCCTTCATATCGCATTTTCGATTCGAAACTCGTGCAGAAACGATTGTTCGCTTTTCAGTAACGCAACAGCGTGTCCAATCGGTTTGACAGTTCTCTCAAATCACCGTCACCGACACCGGTTAGCAAACGATCGTCGTTGATCGTTGTGTTTCGGTTTTCCGCCACCTTCACTCTCACTGTTTTATTATTTCTTTTTCTATCACCGGCGTAAAACCACGAACTTCAAACGCCGATCTGAATCGCATTCAAAACACACTCGCGGGCCCAACATTGCCAAAATGAACCTTGCGCTGACACGTATGTCTTAAAATAGAAAATTCGACCGTTACGCGAGCACGCGGATGAGTTCGGTGGCGGGGAGAATAGAAAGTTGGAGGAAGGAAAGAAAACATACAAAACCTCCCCCGCCAGAGCACGCAGAGAAAGACTCTAATGATGCCCTTGCCGAAGCGGTGGTTCAAGAGGTATCGAATCAAAGCTTAATCCAATCTAATCTGCATCATCTCATGTCTCATGGTTAATCACCTCACCTCCCGAAAGGGTCCTGCCTGTCTCGGGTCGGACCTTGGCTCAGTTTCGCCCTTTCTGCCAGCGATTCCCATTAATTCTTCGACAGGCCCCGGTAACCCGGTTAACCTGCGAGCCACATAAGAGTTTTCCCTCTATTGACACCGGGGCCCTCACCCTCCGAACGTTCTGTCTCTGCCGGCCGCCCTATTCCGAAGCGAGGATGACTCGTTGATGAGTTGTTTGCGTTGTGTAACGTTGTACCTCTCTATCTCCCTCCCCGGTCTACCTCAACAAATGCCACCGTGTGTCAATAGCGATAACGCACCAATGACGCGTTGATCTGCGTCCTCCGACCGGCTCAGGTGGTTCTTTTCCATTCATCATGCCACCACCTGGACAGGTTGCGTATTGTGAAACCGTTGCAAAAACCCACCCCGGTCCGGGGTTCGTCGGGACTAAACGCTGCTCAGGCACACTTAACGCGGCCCGGACCTAAGGGTGCTCCTTCGCCATTCAGCATGTCTTTTTGAACCCACCATCGGACGATTGTGCGGATAGAAAGTGGTTCTTTTTACATTCTTTGCGTCTATTCTGGCATCGCTAGATTTCCAGCGTCGGATAGCAAAAGGATATCGAAACCACTTAACAACGTTTTAAGCGCCAAAAGGAGTGAAGGGCGTGGGTTAGGAGTACCGGTAGGGAAGAGGATTGTTTGAAGTTAAGTAACGACACTGAACCTGGGTGAACCGGCGACCGTGGCCTTGTTTGTTCGAACTGAGAAAAGGATATCAAGCAAAACCGATGATATGACATTTTATTTTGCTTTCAAACAGGGTAAGGGAATAAACGTTACGAATCTACACCCTAACACACAGTTACGTAAGGTGTAAAATGAACTTGATTAGAGTCCACGTACTAGTCGAGTCCACTTAATGTGTAGAATTTACTATCGCTGCCACCTATATTTGCCTCTAATCAACCCATGATTGAAATAGCGCATCAACTTTTGTCTCTAACGCAGCAGAGTTTGCCTCTAACTCATCAGCTTTTGTCTCGTGTTCATCTAGTTTTCTCTTCTGAATTCAATGTTGTACCTATCTAAACTTTTATTTTCAACGAATGTAAATAGTAAAATTATTGTTTGTACTTCTTCTTCTTCTTCTTGGCGTAACGACCTCTTGGTCATGCCTGCCCGTTAAGGGCTTACGAGACTTTTTTCCCTGTTGTACGTGGATAGTCAGTCCTCTCGTACAGGGGAGGGTCCGGTCTCGGTTGGGATTCGAACCCACGCCGTCGAGGTGGTGAGCCCCGGTGCTCATGGGTCAATTTTCTAACCGGCGCTACCGCTCGGCTGTCGCGGACCCCCAACTATATTGTTTGTACTGCCAACTATATTATGAAGCTGTGTACAAAAAAAAACTGATGCCAAATTATGTTAATAAAATTAAAGCTTGGAACAGACCAAAATTTGAAAAATAGACGGAAGAAGAAATTGTAAATCGGAAAATCAGTCAAAAATTCATCCTAATAGGCACAAGTAAGTTTAAATTAATAAATTAATTAATTTATATTTATATAAACAATTACCGTTTTTATTTTCATGGTTTCGGAAAGAGGCAAGAAGTTGATGAGCTATTCTAAAAATTAGGGCCTTAGAGACATCAGCTGCTTTCGAGATATAGTTTAGTGGCAATGGTTGTATCGGATACAGTTAGCCCATTTAGGAACTAAAAAACAAACTAATATCACACAAAAAAAAAAATAGAAGAACATCGAACGGGCGAGGAAAACATAGAAAAATTGCAATCAATTTTCATAACGTGATTATCGGCAGGGAGAAAAACTCAACCAGTGAATCCATCTCCTCCCCCAGGCCGACCCCAAGCGCAAGTTAATTGAAGCGGCAAAGTCTAATAAAACCCATCTGCTTCCTTTTTACATTTGCTTAGCCGGTGCCTTCACTCCTACGTTTTCGCTTGTAAACTTTAATTTGCTTGCACGAAACCAATTTCGTCCCTTTTTTAATTAATTAGGGGATAGGTTGCATCCTTAATTGAAATTCGATTCGCACGCCCGAAAACAAACTTCGCCACCCTCCGGCCATGATTGGCCGGCCGGAAGCGAATGTCTGATGAAAAATCATCCCCTCTTCCACACGTCGGAGCGCAACCGTTCGGAGCAACTGTTTGAGGCTCGAACTTTCGCACCAAACAATCAAACGGACTCCGATGATATGCGTTCGTTCCGGCACACTGGTCCGGGTTCCTGTTCATTACCGAAAATCAGCTCCCGCTCGGTCAACAACGTTGCAGCGCACAGTCCAATCAGCACGGGCAAATACTACTTGGCCGTACGACGGTACGTGGACGTTCCCGTTGGCGTGGAGCGAGCTTCAAAGCGGGCAAACATATAGATGCCAGAGGGGAGGCCGAAAAAGCTTCCGAAAGCAAAAAGAACTTCCAGACGCCGGATCACGCTCCGGGCTAATGATGTTTACCTTTCGGGAAAAAAGCTGGAAATATACTCCCACCTTCGAGAGGGGCTTGCGAAATCGGGTGTGTTTTTCAGGCGATCAAACCCCGTTTGGAATGCTACACAATGTCGCCCGGAATGCGGTTGCATCGGCGAACGTGCAACCAAAGGCCACAGTCGTTCGGTGGCCTTCTGCATAATTCGCAAAATTCAAACTGCACGTTTGTTATTCTTTGGCTCCGTTCGATTCCTTCGCACGGCATGGCATGATATGCACAAAAAAAAGCAGCCCGCAGCCAGAAGAAAAACTGCAATGTTTGGCGATGAGAGAGCAGGAGAGAGTTTGCTCCAACCCCTTCTTATCAGTGCACGGGGAGGGGGCCAATGCTACTCGAAGGGTCGCGAGTGTAACGCATCGAGAGTGCAGAGGCGCATCGACGACGTACGGTAGGAGCATTCTGTTTTATTGACTGCCCGCCATAAGAAGAAGAAGCAAGCCTTGCGCCGAAGCCTAAGCATCAAACTTGACTCGTGCCAGAGCGCACGTAGCGCATGTTGAGGACCAGTCGACGATAGCGGTTGGCAACATTCTCCGACGAACCCTTCAGTGCAAAAAAGCACTTGTGCGAAAAATGCGATGAAGCCAAACTAAAAATTTTGCTAAATACGATGCAAATCAAAATTATACAACAAAATGCTACTAAATCAAAAACTTATTTTCACTTCACTTTAGATTTAAAAAGTCATGTAGGAGCTTTTAAAACAGAAAATTAAAACGAGGTGCTCGCAAGTGTTGTCCAAAAACTTAAAAAAAAAATTCTTAAAACAAACAGAAATAACTAAAGCAAAACACAAACATACGATAAGAATACAATAGATTTTGAAATGAAACGGAGAAGCAGAATATTTTTCCCTGAACCAGGATCGCCAGATTAATGTTGGTAGTTTCTATAAATTGTTTAAGCGTAATGAGTTTGAATGTACTTTACAATGAAAACCTATTTATGAAATTATATTTGCTTTGCTAATCGTAATTGAAATTGAATTGAAATTTACACAGATTACAAAACAAACTACTGTAAACATCGTTACATTTCATTCGTGCAATTCTATAGTAGATCAAAAAACTTAAAGAACAAAGAAACAAATTCCTCCAAATACTAAAACTTTAAGTTGATTTTCTGGGCAAATTAAACTATTGAAAAAGTAAGAAAAAATACTAAAAGGAAAAAAACACAAACAATATAATAAAAGGAAAATAATTAAAACTTCAAACGTTAAAAAAATCGTTCACACCAAAGATTGAATGTAAAGCTCGGTCAAAGGTTAAACCGCATTAAAATGGGTGAAAATGAAGTACGATCCTTGCGTATCATGTCCGTTCGTCAAAGTAGTTTTTCATAACATGACCACCTTTTCACAACCTTCACCCGAAGTCATGCAGTCGGGCCGGGAGCATCCAGGAGGCCACTCTGCATGCGCCAGACCCAAAAACAACACCAACGGCAAGAATGGCAAAACATAACCACCCCTAAAATCCCACCTTCATCAACCCCCTAACCACAACAACAACAACAACAAGCGGCTGCACAACGAAAGCACGAATTTGAAAATTTTGTCTCATCCGTCACGTTTCCCCGCGGTCGGAGGCGGGAAGAGCCGAAGGGTGGCCGACTTTTCGGTGGCCACCAGAAACTCTCCCACCAATCTGCCTTGGTGTCACCATGGCATGGTGATTGCCTCCCTCTCTCCATCGCTGCTCCAATAGGGGGTTTGCTATATTTGTGGCCAAAAGTAAACATCAACTGTTTACCGCCTCGCTCAGTTTCTGGTGGGTTTTTGTTATTTTTTCTTCCGTTGTTCACCGTTTTCAAACAAGCGGAGGAAAGAAGGGGAGATGAGGGGAAAGAATTTATCCACCCAACACGGGGTGTGGATGCGACCGGGGCGGTGTGTGCTCAATCCTCGGAGGCCAATGCACCACCACACGCCGACCAGTCAGTGTACCGTATTTGCAATCTTTATTGCACCAAAGTGTACTGCATCCTCCATCGTCTCACTCTCCCCCCTAACTTGTCCCGCCCCGTTTGAGACGGCTTTGGGAGCTGCACTCACTGCAGTGGCTTCGGAAAAGCAAAACGACATTTTCAAAAACAGGGTAAAACACAAAGATGAAAAACGAAAAACCCCCGCCGCAGTCAGTCTGCAAACCATCCAAACAACAGAAATGATTCATGTTGGCCCGATCGATCCCCGAAACCCCAACCGACTTCCCAGGGAGTGTGTATGTGTGTATGTATGTGTGTGTTTAACTGTGGCGTTCGGTCAATCACCGAAAAACATGACGAAAATGTGCAACGGATTCGAGTTTCCTCCCGTATTACTTCCGCCAGGGGCAGTGAAAACCGAAAACAAATTTTGACAGGACGAGATGGGAAAACCGGGAAGAAAAAGGAATAAAGCAAAAAAAAAGTATAGATCAAACAGAAAAGCCACTACCGTAAAATTCAACCCTGCAGACGAAAATATGTTTGTTAACTGTTTGGTCAAATGTGCAACACACTTTGGGCGTTTGTGTTCTCTTGCTTTTTCTTTCTCTCTTTCTCTCTTCCTCTCTTTCGTTTCCCATTGCTTTACTGGTTAGGAATATATTTGATTTTATTTGATGGACACAAGCGCCCTTCAAGTATGTGTGTTTGTATGTTTATTTTGCCTTTACTTTTTACTTTTATTAAATTTTTACGTTTCCGATTAAACTAAACCCAAAAAAGGGACATGACAAAAAAAAACCCCTTCATCCGTTCGACGACCGCGGGGAGGTATTATTATATTTGCGCAGACTTCAAAACACACAGCGGACATGGCAAACACATCAAATTCCAATAAAATACACCACCCCGATCCGTTCTCGATTGACCTTTTCCGAGCGATTTTCGTTTACTTTTTTCCACGTTCACCATGCGCCTCCACATTCCATCGGGAGAAAGAAGAACATGACATCAGCAGTGCAATCAGATGGCGGCAAAACGGAACACGAACGAGGAATGCAGTTCGTTGCGTTTCGAATCGAAATTTACATTTTTTTTTGCTTTCGTTTGTGATTGGTAATCTTTCGCTGCTCCGACCGGAACCGGTGGGGGTTACAGATCCACCCAAGACACGGCAAACTGAAACGAACCTACCCTCCGAGGCGGTTGGAAAGGCAGCTCGTTAAAATCTGCAGCAAATGGTACGGTCGGGAACCGATGGGGGTTTGGGAATGGTTGTAAATCTTCCGCACGTCTCCTTAATGATCTCCGAGGAGGTATTGTCTCCCCCGCCGATTATTTCCCTTCAGAAACACACACACACGCACACATCGTTCGAATTTTCCGATGCTCAACGGATAATGTGCATTTAATGTCCATAAACATCAAACGACCCAGAGCGTTTCCTGTGACGGTCGTCCAAAGAAGATGACCCAAAAATTGCATGCAGTAAACAAGTTCTCAACTGTAAAAAGATAAAACATCCTCAGTCGAAATGGTGAAAATGGACTTTACGCGTAATAAGATTGTTTTCCTTTTTATCAAAACAATAAACAAACCCCTACAAAAGACATTTAATTTATCTACTTCACTCCACGCCTTGGCAGGTCTTTGCTGTATGAACTTCAGTCGAAATTAATTCGGCGCAGCAGGAAAAATTATCCATCCAACCCAACACACAAACAATAAAGTGCAACATGATGTCATGGCCAAAAAAAATAAAAAAAGGATCAACTATCGAATCAGAATCGTTTTGAAAATAACTTCGCCTCGTTCCGTTGGTAATAAAAATATCAAACATGTTTATTCCGAACGAAAATACTTCGCAAAGTCGGGCGACGGAAGAGCCGTACCCCAGCAGTGCGTCATATTTTGTCTCTATCTTGCCTTGCCTTACGAAACCCAAAGCTGCGCTTGCCCCTTGAACCACTCAAGCTGAAGGAAGAAGTCTTAAGCAACTTAACCGATGGCCGGTGTTAACTTCTCCCTCCAACGCCGAAAGATCCATCCGTCTGAGCAGTGTGTTAAGACGATTATTAATCCGTAATTCAACGTTTACGAGAAACCAACCTAAGCCTTTCCCCCCTAACCCGGATCCAACAGGTTAGCCGAGATGTTTATCGAGGGGGATTGAGCAGCATAACTATCTGTGGCGGGGGTTTTTGGTGCGGTGTTTGTTCGCATTGTGCTGTCTCAATGGTTGAAGATCGAATATCGACTTCGAAGATGGTGAAGAGCACTTTTTTTTCTTGTTCGTGCGTGGGCGCTCACAGTACGTGATCAAGTGGCCGAGAGAAGATGATCTCGGGCTGGAGGAAGGGGTTCGATTGGAAGTGCGTTGGTTTTCGGTTCTTTTTTTAATTTTGTTATTTCGTTCACACGCCCAAAAAAGGTGGGGCGGGGATGGGGGGTTTTTGTAAAGGCGCTTTGTGGTTCTTCCTTACCCGGCGCACAAACAATCTTATGAAATATTTACACCAAAGCTTAAGCCGACGCGTAAATCGACATTAACATTTCAATACCCTGTTGTGACGTGGGATCGATTTATGAGCTTACAATTTAGATTTTTGCATCAAAAGAAAATTTAAATACTGGAAAACATTTAAAAAATTGAGTTGCACACACGCAAAACCATTGTGCACGAGCACATCAAACCACGAGTAGATCATAAACTCTGTGTGTCCGAGAACAACTTCTCAACAACTCGGCAAAACCCGTGCAAACGTTTATTGACAGCACTCAATCGAAACCCGTCCCGTCGGGTTCGGCCCTCGCCATGGACTCGGAAAATCGATACTAATAAATTATATTTCTTCACACCCAAAAGCTCACTCCATCACGCCATCGATCGCATACGAGAAACTTTCAACACAAACATAACATAATCCCAACCGTGGCAAATCTGGCGAGCCAAATCAATCTTTCCACCACTGGAATTGGAAAATATTTTTCCCCCGTACATGTGGAGGGGCGTGACTTGCAGATCCTTTCGATCCTGTGTTCGAAGATGAAAACAAACCCTTTGCCTCCCCGTTCTAAAAACTAGGAACCGAACAAAAAACCAAGCATTAGTGCGGGAAACACTCTCGGCAGATGAGTTTTCCCCGACGGTACAGTTTTGGTGAAAACGAACGAGAGTTCGTCCAGTTCTTCTCCAGCTGGGCAAGAGCGGTAGAAAGGACGACTAAATTCGACTTTCAAAATCGGTGCTTTCGAAATCGGTAGCACGAGGGGGCGGCACTGATTCGCCCTCTATCAACAAGCTTTCATAAACTTGCAAAATGGAAAACTCGCAAGCGCTCCAAGGGCAGACCGCAATTGTTATCTTTCCCGCTGCATCGTCTCCCATTTCCCTCCTTCTCACTCTCTCTCTCTTTTGCCCTGTCTATCGTTTGGTGCATAATCGTCCTCGGAAGATTGACGCAAATACTACCGCACAAATTGCCAAAGTGCAGCCCATTCATAATAAGGAGCTGCTAAACGAGCGAGAGTCGGGCTTTTGGCAAGTCGTCGACGATGACGACGACGACGTCGACGGCGTACAGCATGTTTGTTCTACGTTGATTGCGTCCCGTCTCATCGGGTGGTGGTGGTGGTGGTGGGTTGACGTTGGGCGATGAGGTGAAATAATAAGAACGAACACACCGCGGGCAAGACGTTCGTCTCTCGGCACGGAAAGTGCACTCCGATTGCCACCATTTTTTGTTTGAGCCCACCATGCAAGGAAAGGCGTGGGGGAAGTAGGAAGGCGCACGTTGGGGCTGCGAGTGGACGCCAAAAGTGCTAATGAATAAGAAGATGCTGCACGAAACCGAAACTGCTCGCCGATGGCGTGTTTCATGGTCCCAGCTTTTTCTTGCTCACACACGCACACAAAAACACAACCCCAAACCGAGCCCAATGAGCAAAAAAAGGATCACGTTCCAACTTTCCGTCATTCGTCATCTTCCGGGGGCCGGACATTGCGGGAACCCAAACGGTTTTTTTCCCTCGCTTCATTTCGTGGTCAGTCGGTTGACTTGTGCAATTTTCTCGCAGGCTCCTTTTGGCTTTTTTTGCTCATTCTCGGGCAGGTCTGTCGAAAAAAAATCAAATCCACACATCGAAAGGTGACAGCCAGGTCGGAGAATGGCAAAGGGATCATCAAAAGGAGCTGCACAATGAGATACAAAAAAAAAACAAACGGTCCGCGACGACTTTGGCGAGCCCATGCACCCATGGCAAATGATAGTACTTAATAATAAGCAGCGCCCAATCAGGCCGTCAATCATGTTTCGCAGGACCATCTTCAAGCGAGGGGGAGGGAGAATGGAAGTTGAATTTAAACAAAACAAAACAAAAGTGAAGAAATGAAGGGGGTGAAAAGCACAACAGGAACAGAAACCGTCGCCAAGGGCCATCGGTTTGCTGCAGCGCGAAAATTGGTTCACCCCGAGCCCGGCGGGATTCGGTTTCGACGCGTTGGCAGGACAAAAAAACCAGACATACACCGCAATGTGGCAATAATTTCGGGCAGGATCGCGCTTGAAATGCGTTGACTGCGGGTGTCGACGAGGGTGAAAGGGAACGGAGGAACAGGAGCTAGTGTTAACCCGGTGAGAGGATGAAAAAGTTCCACAACCATTGGGAAGAATTAAGGGAAAAATCAAAATCAAACCTTAACCTGAGATCCTCCATTTCTGAGGGTGAGATGTTTTTTGAGTTTGCTTTCGGATGGAGTGAAGGGAAAAAAGGTTTACATACTCAAATAAAACGCCAGCCCCACAAAACGGGCTGCAGTTTGGAATCCAAGAAGTCCGGTCAGTTTTTCGTTTCAGTCAGCGAACAAAGTCCCCGCTGGACCCCCACAAGTCCTTACCAAAGAGTACACAACGGTAAGAAAAAAAAATCAGCACGACGGCCAGAATGCAGCATTCCTCGGCACAGCATCAATTGCTGCTTGGCTCGGTTGGTTGTTTCGTTGGCGGGTTCCGTTTTTCGGTTCGCCAGCAGGAAAACGGACCACTCCGGGTGTGGTAATTAGCGGGTTGTTACCGAATCACATCCTTTTTGGTGTGGTATTTATTTTGGGCCTCGCCCTTTCGACCGCTCCGGGTCATCCTTCTTTTTTTCCTTCTCTCCTTCCCTTTGGCCAGGCCTTTGCGAACATTCCGTCCATTCATTCATTTCCGTGGAACGTGAAAGCAAACATGCGAACGGGGTTTGGAGACCCGCAAAACGAAAGATGCATTAGCTTAACCGAAAAGTAAAACACAGATGCAAAAAACTAGTAATTTGCTAGGATCAAACGGACGTTTGCCTGCGCCCCGACAGGGCCCCGGAAAGGATCCTTCGGCGAAACGAGGAAACGCAATCTCCGAATGTGTTTGCAGGAGGTAAAGAAGAGCAAGAAAAACGTGGCACGAACACAACTTGCGCGTTTACTTGAACGCACCTGAAACGAAAGACTCACCGGGCCGGCAACAGGAAACGAACCCGATAATGAGCGCGCGTACGGTCGGAACGGACATTTTACGTACGGAACACGGATCATTTAGCATGGGAGGCAGGGACCGTCGTGCGGTGCAATAAACAACAAACAAGCCGACGGGAATAGCCGTTCAAAAAGTGCAATAAAAATAACGCGCTTACGCTCATATGCTGTCATTCCGGTTGGCGGGAGAAAATAGAATTTAAAAACAAATTTCGGTTGTTTTGGGGGACAAACAAAAAACACATCGCACCAAATTGCACGCAACAAAGGCTGTGTTAGTGTGCGGGAAGTCGAATCTACCAACTTTGTTAATTTTCTCCTTCCCCCTTGGCGTGTGTATCGTTTATTATCGGAATCTTATATTTGCGCTCGTTCGGAGTTCTTACGCCAACAAGGAGGCCAACATTGGAACGAGCGAACGGGGATCAAACGAGGAATTTTTATTTATTTTCTTTTTTTTCTGGTTCCTTCGTTTCTCCCTACGGCCATCTCAAGATGGGAGGAAAATTAAGGTGCACAACAAGGATAACGAACCAGCCCGTGCGGACGATGATTCCCCTGATCATGCCTGGTGATCATGCTGGGCCTTTCATGTTCGCCCTTTCTCCGGTTTTTGGAAGGTCTGCAGTATCAAAGTGTCCATAACGACGGAGTTTCTTTTTGCTCCATTCGGCATCGTGTTGTTGCATCGCTGTGTAAAGCGATACCGAAAGCACACACATACACAGGCTGGCGAAACGAAACACCTTTTCGGTGCCGCAAAACATGCCCCTCGAACCTTCTCCTGCGGCGGGCGGTGAGCATAAACTCCGACGACGAATCGATGTAGCGTGTCATCGATGTTGATCGACACACGGTTGGAACTGATCGATTAGAGGGAATGAATGGAAGAGAAAGGTTGCCGCCCGGTTCGCGGACGGATCCGAGGAGCAAGAATCTTCCATAAACCGGCCATACCGTTCCCCGGTAAATGGTTTGTTTGGTGCAATATTCCAAATCAGTTCTTCGTTTCCACTCAACCGTGGAACGGTCGTCGATGAATGTTACCCCCCGTGGGACAGAATCGCTTTAAGTGGTAGTCCCACCATAAGAATTAGTTGGGTTACTAAAGATGGAGAATGCAATTGCATTCCTACATGTTTAGCAAGAGTTACGAGAGAACTAAAACAATCAACTAAAAGGGAAAGAGGCAACCCAATATTAATAAGAAACATACAAAATGTTTGCTCATAAGCATATAGCACAACATACGTACCATAGTTTTAAAAACGTAAGAAGCAGTAACCATTTTAAGCACATTTTGAATGTTTGGTTAACATTTCGATCATTTCTCTTGGTAAGGATTAAAACGTTTTTCGATGCTCGTTGCTTCATTTTCCCACACCGAATCGAATACGAATCGGATCGTTTCATAGTGTACTCACTCGTTACGAAGGGCTTTTCTGCAGCCGGCCCACTCCCAAATTCTACCTTCAGTCCCGTTTTCTTCAAGCGATCGTTCCCCGTCTAGCCGTTTTCATTTACCAAAGAATACCAGCACACCGATCAGCAATCGCGATCAAGACTCGTCAGGCATGATTCGGTGCTCGTACAAGCTTCACCGGCAGCAAAGGCAGGAAAAGGTTTTTCATTTCTTTTCTCTTCGTCTCTTTTGTTTGCCGTCATTCCCTTTTCCCATATGATTCGCCAGAGACGCCGACAGCCGAAAGGGCCACCATCGCCAATAACAACCACCAACATACCAGCAGCAGCAGAGTGTGCCGTTGTTGTTGTTGGGCGGTAGGTGCGCCGGCACACATACGCGCAGCATCGCTACAGCAGGGTAAATAAATGGTCCCGGGAAGGAGATCGCGATCCGCGCAGCATTCCGGAGGAGCCTGCGTACATATGATGCAGCACACGCATACCACCGAGCGACCGAAATCTCAAAGGGCGAGAATGTTAACAACATAAAAAGCAACACTCGCGCCACGCTCGGGGTTGGCATCCGAGAATGCGCGAGTGAGCTGCTGCACACGCAGGTGAGATGAACGTGAGCAAATATTGGTCCCCTGACGGTGCGATGATCGCGATCAACCACTTTTCTCGCAAAGGTTTAGAGAAAACAGTTTGACTATTTGGTAACATTAACTTGAGCTAAAGTTAATACTTACTGGCACTTGTATCGTATGCTGATGAACGATGTTTTGTGTGATCTTTCTCTTCGTGGTTTTGCTGGCACCTGTCCTTCTCGCTCTTTCTTCGAAGATCATCAATCACTAAGCAGTATGTTTATGTGTTTGTGAACTGCTATGTTCTAGAGCATATCGCTGGTGTACGTTCGTGCGCACACGTCTTACGCGTAGGGTTAGCACTCGAGCCGATATATCCTCGTTATACGAGAGCACCTCATTCCATCTTCTTCCCAAAACTTCCTTCACTTTACGCCACGGACGTCACTCTTGGTTTCAAAAACTCAACTAAACAAACGCAACACTCATGCCGTCATCAACAGCGGACTGGATCATTCACAACACCATATGCACACAGAGATCGCGCGAACCTAAAAAAAAAGAAAAACAGATCACCAACGATGATAAACTTGCGTAGCAGAACCAAAATAAAATCACTGTCAAATCGTTCTTTCCCCGGGGGTTGATCTTCCTCTCGCACGACGTGTGAGAAGCTGGTGAGACGTACAAGCAGTGAGAAGAAGCAAACGATCGATGAGAAACACACTACCGCGATTGATCGTCCCGGAGCAGTTGCTTTGCTTCCTTTGATTACGACCGGTTTTTCATTCATTTTTCACCCTTTGCATTCTGCCAAAATGCACACGTCGTCACTACCACAGCGCTCGCCAATTGAAGGTGGATGGTTGAACTTTAGAAAATCGATCGTGGGCAGAACCGAACCAGCAAAGAATAAGAACAGTAAAAAATAAATAAATCGAAACACCGGGGACTTGTTAAAAATATCATCTCGCCTGACAGGGGTGGAGTGAGGGAGAGCGAGAGTAGACAAAATCTCATCGTCGCTCAAGTCGACGCGATCTTGTCAGACGCGCTTTCGGTCTATTCATCCCGACACGCACACACTAAAACGCACCAACAACCCGAAACGACGATCGCGACTTTAACGTCAAATAGCTCGAAGACGGCATTAGAACAATCTATCTATTTGTTTAGAAAATAAAATAGATCTTTCACTTTACCGAGATGAGCTAGTTGTGCGGACGATCTTTCTCGCGATGCGACTTCTTTCTCACGATCCAGCGATGTACCGTTGCCTTGGAAACGCCAACACTCGGTCCAGCAATGCGACGAAGCGCCATTCATAGCGGCCCTCACACTTGTTCGTAGAGCAATATGCAAAACAAACAAACAAACAAACAAACGAGAAAACACGCACCGTAATAACAACCGTATGGCCTCATCGCACAGTCGAGGATTTTATTGTTGATAAGAACAGCAGCCGAAAATCAAAATTTGTAAAGCCATTCAAATTTTCCCTCACTAGCGCACCCTTGAAAAAAACTCAGCGCTTTCGCTCGGCGCCGGCAGCCAAGAGCCATGAAGATCAGCACTTTTCGGCAACGGAGCAGCTGTTGATCGTTACAATGGTTGCTAAGCTAAACGAAACCAGTGCTGGTTTACCTCTGCTCACTGGGGGGATTACAATAGCAAACACCAACGATACCAGTTACACCACTGCACTTGTCGCGAAATGACCGCGCTTCCCGTTCATCAAACACGTACCACGAGAGCACAACGGAGCGAAAACGCGAAGCGTCGTACGACCGTCCCGATTCGAAGCCGACGAAAGACTGACTTGTTCCGAAACTTGTTCGAAAACGTCAACCCGATTACCGGTTCGCTGTCTTTGATTTACCGGTTCGTGAACCTATAGGGTCCGCACACGGCGCATCAAAAGCGAACGGTAAACGAAGTTACAGCACACGAAATTTGTAATCCACTTAAAAATCATCAAATTTTCTTCCTGTTTTACGATTTCGTTTCGAGAGAGCAGCGATACATTTGGCAGTTAGTAAGGATGATTTTTTTTTGGTTTTCAAACAGTCGTTGAATTTTATTTTAAACTCAACTAACGGATCTGAGAACGTTTTAAATCACCATTAGGCAAACCAAACTGCCCGAGCCATGGGGTGTTATCGATGAAACGACGAAGTTTTCACACCCAAATCTAAGCTGAAAAAATTACGATCCTTAACATTTGGACCATTTTGAATCAGGTACACAGTGTTTAATTAAGTTTTTTTTATTTAATGACTTAAATAAAAAAAACCAAAACTTTATAAAACGTGTGTTAAGAATAAATTGTCGTGCTGTTGTGCTCCTTAATTGTTTACATACAATGAATTGGTCCCTTACTGCGAAGCATTGCGCATGACTCACGGTTAAAAACATAACAGTCCCACTCGCACCCTGTCCGTCCTAGGCTCCCATGCACACGCCAGACGGTACGTCCGCCTAGGAGCAGATTCGATTTTTGTCAGTCTCCTTCCTACCATCCACGATGTAAGTGCTTGCACGAAGCGTGAGGATTTATTTTGCGACCATAGCACATCCAAGAAAAACAAAAAACGTGAAATTTAAAGTTTCTGCCAAATTGTTTGGTTGTAAAAACAATGTGTTAAGGAACTGTGCCACATTTTCCACAGGGCAGAAATGAGTTAAATATTTCCGGAGCAAAACTCGTACCGCAAACAAAGCATAGCAAAAATCACACTGCGCCATTTGCAGCACCCGCTAGAAGGGGTGAACAAGGAAAAAGTGTTGTAAGAATCGATCTTAGTTTCGTGCTTGTGTTTTTTTTTTTTTTGTTGTTTCTCGCCATCGGTAAACCCTAACACGAGAACACCCATTTCCGCTACGGCGAAAACTTTTAGGGCCGCACGTCCGTCCCAAGGATTTTCCCCAAGGAGCATACACCGTTAGGAAAGGACGCACGCAAACGCCTCGACCAACCATGTACTTCATCGATCGGATCATCGAAATCGTAACCGTACCGGTGTCCCCGAAGTACCTCCGCGTTTCGGCCATCCTTATCGCAATCTACAAGGTGGTAAGTGTGGGCCCAGGGCATATCTTTTCCGAGCAGCGTCGGGGGGTCGACCTTGCGACAGAGATAGAAGAACCTTCTTTAAAAGAGCTCCAAGGATATTGATTCCGGGTACCCGATGCAATGCAATTACAGCTCGTGGCGCACGTGCTACTGTTTGTGATGCTGCTCGGGTTGGCTCATGCCGAGGAGATGAGCACCATCCTGCAGATGAGCATCGCCGACCAGAAGGACAGCGAGTACATCTGGACCACGAGCGAGCAGGAGGAATCGATCAACGAGTGGCGCTTCAAGTCCGCCGAAAAACTAGCTTCCGGTGGGTGCTTGTTAGCCCGTCCATGCAATATTTTTTAATCGATTCACTATTCCATTCTTCCCCCGCAGTGACTCTGTGTATGCTCTACATCGGCACGACACTGGCCACCATCTACGTGCTGAGCTGCCTCGGGCTGCTGATCGGTACGCTGCGCAACCGCCACGAGTTCTTCATCCCCTGGATGGTGGTCGACTTCTTCGGGACGCTCGTGTCCGCCTCCATCATGCTGGCGGTGGCCTACAACAAGTCGACGTACTGTTTCGTCTCCAAGTGGCAATACTGTAAGTGGACTCCGTAACATCGTTCGATGCTTCTTGTTGACCACGGTCGTTGTTGACGTTGTTGGTTTCCTTCCACTCTCCAGGGGCATTCTGTGCCGTAACGACCGCGTTCAACGTAATCATCTGGCTGGTCATCCGGACGTTCTACAAGAACCTGGTGCACATGACGAAGCTGCGCGAGGTGGCCATCGTTGCGATTCCGTGCCCGGCCAACACGCCGGGCGCTACCGTGCGCTGCAAGTCCTCCAACGGGCTGGCCGGACCGTCGCCACCGCCGCCCTACCACAACCGCAAGGAAAACATGCACCTGAGCGATGGCGGACTGAAGCACGTTCTCTTCGATGCCAACGAGGCCAACTATTTGGTTTAAGCAAAAACAAAAAACCCGAACAAACAAGCAAAGCTTAAACGAAACCAAAACTGAAACGATAATTACTGGTGCGCTGGAACACTTGTACGGTTCCCCATTTTTTGCCCAACTTATCCAAGCGATGAGCGAATAAGAGCTTTCAACAAACCATGTTGTAACCGGAGGCGGAAAAGAATTCCACAGGCAGGGCCTGCGCCAGCAACAGTCAGCTTCTATTGGGCACGTAGTGACAGTTTGTTCCTCCGCCTGCAGCAAGGGACACTTCCCGATCTCCTAACCCATCTCCCAGAACCGTTCCCTAATCGTAATATGCTTGTGTAGATTTAATCGTATTTTTGCTAAAGAACAACAGAGTGGAAATGAAATTTGCATGGTCTAGCGACCGGCGCTTTTTGTTCGCGGAAAATAAGACCCCCTAGGTGGGGAGAAGGAGTGGGGAGGGATTAATATTGTTGATTGGAAAATAAATAGTATAAACATAACATAACTAAAACTAATCACAGTTTGTGTGATTTGTTAAAACAAATTAAAATTATGAAAGAAAATTTTATGTAATCTTTCGTCTTTGTCATCACGCTCGAATGCATATCATGTTGTTTTGGTCAATACTTTTGAAGAGTTTTATTTTCCCTTTGAATCTTTCCTTCCCGAGCGTCTACCGACCGATCCTTATCTGCATTACCGGTAACAATACCCAAAACTGATCCGCTTCATCAGCGTCCTCCTCCAGCGCTTAGCATCGCTAGTATGTGCACATTCTTGTGGTTTTTAAATTTCTTTTTGCTTTAATATGCTACTTGCGTAAAGTTGTTTTAGACTCGATCGTCTTCTTACGGGTAGGCGAAGGTAACCTCGCAGTGTTTCACCTTTGTGAAGGCTACGCGGGGTTTTTTTTTGAGTGAATTTTAGGGTTGTTCATTACGTTGTTATATGTTTTACTGGGCGTTAGGTGAAAGAACTTTTTCGCCGCTGCACTCAGATTCTGTTCTGTGAGAATCCTGTCGTTCCTGAAATGCCCCGGCCAACACCCTCACCCGGGGGGCGCGGGACGGGCGGTCGAGGGCACGGCAGGGCGTTGTACTAGCAGTAGTGAGTGAACGGCGATAGTGTGAGGGGTTTTGTGATGTTTGTTTCTATCTTCCTTTAACTGTGAGATGCGCTTTTTAGTGTTTGTGTTACTTAGTTTAATGGTTTATGCTAAATTTATTCGTTTTCCGTGTTGCTTAACATATTGGTATAATATAATCGATCTGCTCTATTGGTAGGTTCCATGTGAAACGGTACGTTTTGTTTTTAAATCCCTTGCTCGCCCTAAGCGCGTCCTCGCGGGTGATATATAATTTTGTTATGTTTGTATAAACGGGTTTTTGTTTTGTTAGTTGCTTATGTTGTATATGCTTTTTTTGTATTTTGTGTAAAAACCATGGTGTTTGTTTTTTTTTCTTTTGTCATGTGAAGTTATTTTCGTTTTCTTAGAGCAGGCAATGTATTACTTCAGTTTTGTATCCATTCCACTATCTCGTGTTCCGGCGTATTTACCGATATTCTACCCAATGTCCTTTGGACATGTACCGGCCCCGCAACTAAGCTACTGCTATGGCTCTATGGAGACATTCTACTCCTGTTACTATCCGGCTTCCACCATTGCACACGTTCTCGGCCTTGTAAAGAGTAAAGATATTGGAAAATTGATTATTGCTTCTTTTTGCAGTGGTTGTGGGTGTTTTGCATATCCTCTCCTTTGCTTGCAAGACTCACTGCATCCCACAGCTAGGGAGCCCGAGTTCTCTACGCCGTAGCTACTCCATCCGGTCTACTTTTCCATCCCGTGAGAATATCTAGTGCTCATTGCTGTTTTAAAAGGACAGTTTTTGACCACCGTGTTCCCATTGCTGGTACTATTTTCCGCTCCTGTTTCCTACTTTTTAAACGTGGAGATGCTAAGTGTATGAGTGTAAGTTTATTTCCGAGTGCAGTCTATTCCGTTTGTCAAACGATAGTATTCTATTTTTTCTCTTCCATATTTTCATTTTGTAACAATATATATATATATATATATTAATATGTATATAAATACCATATTCGTGTGCAGGTGTGATTTGTTAGTCCATATTGATGATGTCCCTTTACTCTTTTGTTTGTTTTATGCACTTGAGTAGTAATTGTTTTTTTTTAATTGCTAGGCATTCACTTCGTACTCGCCTACGTGAATCTATTTCAGAATTAGGTAATAGGTACCGGGTGCTCGTCGTTTGCCAACTTATAGTTTTTTTTCGCAAAGAGGTTTGCGCACTCAACTGTTTGCTAAATATATATATATAGATATATGTATATATAATTTCCTATTGCATACTGAAAAAACTGCCCGTGATTAAGCAAATAGGTAGGCTCCATATTTTGTTACTTTGAACATTTTGGGTCGTGTTGGTTGGTCAGCTACAGACATGGTTCTGCTGTTGCTCGTTTTTGTATTACACACCCTCTCCCTGTGTTTTTACTAGCGCTAGTTGCTAACTTCTGGCTGGTTTACCTTTTTCTCCTTGGGTGCATTTTTGTTTTATTTCTTGTACCTCAATGCACGTGAAAGAGCAGACGCAAAAGAAAGCTACACATTAAAACGAAACCGAACACGGTGATAACAACGATGATAATAACTAGCGAAACTACGTTTGCGTGGTAGAAACGAAATCGCACGGACCGTCCCCTAAAATGTGATCACGCGCGATAGAAAGGTGTAAATATACATCTGGAAGACTATAGTAGATGATTTTGCCCTTTGGTGTGTGCCATCGTTTGGTGCTCGAACGGGGTTTAAGTAATAACAGTTTGCGTTTCCTTCGTTTCATCACCTGCACACCACGACCAGACGTTCTTTGCGTACCATTTTTTGGTTGATCAAGAGGCTTACAGTATTCTAGCTTATATTTATATAGGTTCATTTCCTTCCTTTACACACAAAACAGTCAACAGAGTGAAAAGGAAAAGCCCGGGTGCATAGCATCACACCCATGCGAATCGTTCAAACGAAAACTGAAAGCGATCGTCAACAGGCTAAAGATGCTAGACAAATATGAGTGCTGCACAGTAGTAAAGCTATCGAGCTACTTATGTCGAGCGGCTCGCGGTGCCCGCCTCGCCATGCTGAGGTCCTAAATGATGCTGCAGCTAACGTGTTATCGTTCCCTACGATATAGGTGTCTTGTAAGGTGGTGCTGTGCGCCTTTTGGTTTCCCTTTCGGGGTGTTCCTACCACTAACCTAACGATAAGAGGCGATGAGTTAGATAGGTGAGATGATGGAGGTGTAGTGTTGTAGACGAGATGTCCGGCTTGTACACTTCGTACTCGTATATTGGTTACATTTTTTGCTCATTGGTTTGGCACATTCTACGCTAACATTCGCAACATGTTTCGCCTGTGTTCCATCCAGCTGCAACCACGTGCTATCCGCACCGTTGTACAATAGAAACAATATCTGCTCTTCATAAGGCTTCCTACATTAAACACACCTACTGGTTGCAAAACAAAGGCTATGACGATGTGAAATAAGATTCCTTGCATCGAATAAACGGTTCGATTGGCCCACCAAAGATTAGCTTAGGTATTGTTTTCGGTACCCGCGGTGCTACTCGTGCTCTTACCCCTGCTCTATATTCTGTTGTTAAGTAATTTAGTGATCACGTTTAGAATAAATAGTGTTGCATGCTGTCTTCGATCTCTTTTCACTTCCATTCGACATGATTTATGATTGTTCAGCGCGTATAGTTCAGGCTTCGCAAGCCCCAGGGTGTGAGGTGCTGAGGCGCTAGAGCAGTTAGTTTTATACCCTTGTACACCGAAATAATACTATCGACCAGTTTCTTACCGGCTTATTCGAGCAGTTGCTGCTGTGTCCATCGTGGCATCGCGCTAGAAAGAAACAAAACTGAGAAAAACAAAAAGCACAAAATCACTTACAAATCAACAAGATAAAATCATAATAGACCAACGAGTAGAATATAAAAAAGAGAACACATAAAAAATAAAGAGAATAATAGATAGCAAAACACGTCACTTAGGGACAACGAGACAAACCAAAGCCGAACACGAAATAAAACAACCGGAATGTTCCATATTATGAAATGAATGTTTGCTATTAAATATCGTTAGCATAGTGTTGTTTTCCACATTACATAATAAATCTATGATTAACCGAAAACGTAATAAGATAGGTTACTAATTTACTAGTCCCACTAAATTGCGTAACATCGCAAGCAAACAAGGTAAGTCCTAAAAAATGAAAAGAAGAAAAACAAACAAGAGCAGGAAACTCCAACAACGGAAACCACCTTCGCTAATGATAAAGTTGATTTATGCATTGCCCCCTGCAAGGCTAGTTTTGCCTCGTTTTTCTCTAATCCCTTTCCTGGATACTTTCATATCTTAAACACACAGCATTTTTACTCTTTTCCTTCCTTTTTTTTTTGTTTCCACAAGGTTCCATTTCTTTTCCTTTGCTATTAACCGTTTGGAGCGAGTCTCGGAGCTGATTGCTTGTTTTCTCATTAGATGACTTCTTTACTTGTTAATGATTGGCATAGGAAAAATACATACTATCGCTAGCATAGAAGAACAACTATCAAACTTAAACATGGAAATAGAAGGCGCTAACGTAGTCGATAACTAGAGCAAAAACCTAGCCTACTGCGAAATGTGGGTGTGTCTGTGTGCTTGCGTTCCATTCAAACATACACTCCCCGTTTTGAAATCCGTAACAATTTGATAACACCCCCTCGGCGAACCCGCCCGATGCTTACTCGAGTGACTACCAGTGTGTTTCCATCCCTTCCTTTCCTCCACTATCCTCTTCTTTGATTCGCTCAATCTCGTCGTGCCAACATGGTGAACAAACCTAGTACCCTAGAGATAATGTAGTATGAAACAACAACGAACTTAACGAGTCCGCCCACCGCCACCACGGACACCACACAGCTAAAATTCACGAGCATCCCATGGCATCGAACGCATTAGCGATCTACGTGCTGCACTTAACTCTTTTGATTGACGATCCCACCACGCAGGAAATGGCCTTAACGTAACTGTTTAACGTACCGCGTACCGATTTGTTTTTCAAGGGAGTTCTTTTGAACGTTCTCACCTTGCAGTGGTTTCATTTTTGGCGAACTGAATTGATAGAAATTGGTTCTTATTCTTCTAACCAGCACAGGAAAGAATCGAAATGTAACTTATCAACAGACTCGAGGCACCTTCCTTCCACGTACAACACACGCAGTTTAAAGGATCAAAGATCGTTTTCTCGTCCTCTTGGTTTGTGTGTGTATGCTTTTTTTCGAGGATCCTTTCTTCCTACTTTCCCCAAGCACCCACCGTTTGCTCGCTAGCCTGCCAACCCTTAAACGTTACTAGGACAGCACTAAGAATTACATGGATAACTATATAGAAGGCGCGAGTAGATAAGTTCAGTGTGTTCCGGTACATCCGATTGCGTTTTGATAGGTACAGACTATCCCTGTTCCCTTTCTCGTAGCGATAATTACCTAACAGAATTTGTATTATTTCTCATATTTCTCCTCACCTTGCAGTCACTGTTTTCGTCTGCCCTTCACACTTATGCACTGTCATGCATTTTTTCACTACTCTTATATGAAGGATTTCTGTTGTGTTTGTATGATTTTTTCTGTTTTCTTCTTTTCAAATCATTACTTTTTTAAATATACTTTACATACTTAGCACAAAACATTCGTCTCCCTCCCTCGTCCATTGGCTACAATCTATTTCTTAACGATACAAATAGGTGATAAAAAAAACGAGTAAACTAAAACGAAACAAGGCGCGTATAAAAACAAAAAAATGCAATTTTGGCGACATTTTGACTACGATTTGTGTTACTTTTTCGCGTTCCACCTGAATCCTCTCTTTCTTTGTATTATCCTAATATCCTTCTAACCCTATCCCTTACAGGCAATAGTGTATTACTACTACTTTTATAATGATTGGTTTGCAGCGCATGTTTTGTATGTTTGATGTTTAACGTTAAGAAGTACGCGTAATAATGTATGTAGGAAGGAAACTTTTGTTTTTCTCGTACACAACTACAGCCTAGTGCCGCTCTTAGCGAAACTGATGAAAACTAACAAGTTCCCGGCGCTGGGGAGGGAAGTGAAACACATTGTGCTCTTTTATGTATTTAGAAGAAAAGAAAACGCATTAACTATTAATAACCCAATTACGTAGGTAGTTGATTGTATAAACTGGAAATTCTTTAGCAACCTAGGAAAAGGAACGCTGGTTTGCAACGAGCATATTCCGCTCGTTCCGAAACATTTCCACAGCGCAGACGATTTGTTTGTGTGTGTGTGCAAATGTCCGCCCAAAGGCAGGATGATTGTAAACTACCCCATATATGTATATCGACAGCTGTACAAGCTTTGCTTGCAATAAAAATAGCGTTTGACTATTCTTTAAATCGTAGCAGGAAAAACTATAGAAAACGATTAACCAGTCCTGGCCTCTAATAAATCCATATATTGGGCTTTTGTTTTGCTTGTTTGTTTGTTTGTTCGTTCAAAAAAAACAGTCATCCTCTCGGTACGAAAGCGACATTTAAAAACTATTGTATCGTCACTCAATAATCATCGAAAAGTAAAACAATTTCAACAATGGTTTTTGTTCAGAGCATAAAAAATTTCCTCAAATAAAACATAATAGCAATCGTATTCCGACCGTTTCACACTGTTGTAATGTGGCTATAAAACATGTCAAATAAAAAATAAAAAGTATCGCATCAAAAATTGACAAGAAAGCTACAGTGGAATACCAGCATCAACGAAAGGGAGTAATGAAGCCATTATTTTCAAACATGCTTGACACGGATTACCTTCTCCGGAACCGCCCTCCTATAGTAGACGGTATTTTTAAAAATCTGGGGAGGACTATCAGACCCTTTGAAATAGAATAAAATGAGGTGCTCCTGCTTTCTCCGTACTATCATGCTGCTGCATTCATTCTGCCTATGTAAAGTATTCGTAACATGTACCTCTTGTTGATTGCTATTTACTTCTGCTCCCCTTTTCTTCTTCTTCTGCTGTGACTGACTTCATCATAAGGCAATAGTTTTTAGACTCGATTTGACGTTTCGGCCATCGGCGAGTTCCTAACTTCGTTTCTCAGCCCTTCTTGTCACGTTCAAAAAACAGTGTACGGCTAATTTGTAGTGGTAGACGCGTGTTCCATTAGAAAGAGGTTTTAGTTTCGAACGTAAAGCGTGCAGCGTTTGCGACGGAAACACCGAAAAGTATGTATCAAATATGCGCAATAGCAGTCGTGATTCTTCGTGAGGATTAGATGATGTTTTAAAAGGATAAATTGCTCCCGGTGGTGGCACAGCCGAAAACCGCATCCGAATACAGCCCCCCTCCTCTTACGGACGGTTAAGATGTGTGCCAGTATTGCCCAGCCTTTGCACTAGAGCACATGGTGGTGCTGTCGTTTCGGGTTCGTTCTAACATTGCATTACCGTCCGAAGGACTTTTTCCTCAGCTTTTTCAGCGACGAGCGTGGTTTGGTTTTCTTCGACGGCGGAGGGGACGCATAGTGTCGGTTGAGATCGCTGCTGTTGCTGCTGGCGCCACTACTACCGTAGTATGAGGCAATGCCCATCGTTTGCAGCATGTTGCCTGTGGTGGTGCCACCGTTCGTCCCGACGTCACCCCCGTTGGCCGGCTGTGAATGGTGGTGGTGGTGGTGCTGCTGCTGTGGCTGCATATGACTGAGGTGATGGTGATGGTGGAGATGATGATGGTGGTGCGGCAGGAGCTGAGGTGAGGTGGTTCGTCCAGTTCGGTCGGGTGAAGCTGTCTGTACCCGGTAGCTACTACTAGTGGGCGCGTACGAATCGGTTGGGGCAGCACGTTTCAGCGAACCGGTCGACGAGGCGGGCGAGGACAGCGTGGACGTCGAGGACGACATCGATGAGGACGGCGACGAGGAGTAGGCCATTTGGGAGAGGTTGAGCAATGCGTACACACCCTCCTGTCGGCGGCGCTCTTCCATGTCTTCGGCGGACGATGCGTGATGTGGATGGCTGTTGGGGAGGAAATCAGGAAAAATGGGATGAGTTTACTTTTGAACATTCGAAACCCTCGCTCCACCAAGCGTGGCTAGGGCTAGCTACCTCTCTTCACTACTCTCGTAGGCTGCATCGGACGACGTGCCGTTGCTGATGGTGTCCATGTGCTGGTGGTTCGCGTGCAGCGGCAGCTGATGGTGGGCCGGAAGATGATGCACCGGATGGGTGGTGCTGTTGGGTGCGTGATGGTGCAGATGGCTGGTCCGACTGTGTTCGTACCGCTCGTCGGATGATGAGCAACAGCTGCTCACCATCGGCGACCCATTGGCAGAAATAGTGGCCAATGGTTGATCTGAGCCAACGCCAGCAGCTCCACCACCGGCCGAGTACGTATGGTCTTCGCTCGGCGAGGTCGTGATGATGGGAGGATGCCTACAACACGTACATAAGCAAACAAAGGTAGGTGTGATTTAAAACAATGCTTACTAAGGAAAATATAAGAAATTTGAGTGGAACAAGCTATTCTTTTTCTTAAACTACATCTGATTGAATACTGACATCTGAGTGAAAAGCAATATTAACCCAAGTCATAGCAAATCACTTACCCATTGCGGAACGTTGTTTCAGTGAAAATTTTTGGCCCATGCTTCAGTGCCAGCATCGCCGTGGCCGCATTAACGTCTTCGATCGTCTCGGCCGTCCACTCGCGCCCACCAACCATTTCCTTCGACAGGTTGGTCACGGTGCCGATGCCGTTCATGTACACGAGTCCGCTCGGGCACTGTACGAGTGAGAGCGTGGCCGGACCAGCACCTTCCGTTGCGAGGTAAGCGTTGTTGCCGTTCTGCTGCTGCTGCTGCTGCAGCTCGGGCGAACCGAGCCGACTGTGATGGAAGGTGATGAGCGAAGGTTGCTGGTGACCACCGGCGGTTAGGTGCGCGGGCGGTGCCGGCTGGTGCTGCTGCTGGTAATGGTTGCTGTGATGTTGCTGCTGCGGCTGATGGTGCTGTGGATGGCCGGTAGAGCCACCGATCACCGCCGGCGAATCGCGACTACCGCCGCCATCGTAGTCAATCGGCGTCGAGGAGCGACTCACATCGTCCAGATCGTCGTGATGCAAAAGACCATTTTGTGCGTCCGCCGGTGCCAGTCGGCTGGCGAGTTGTGGAAAGTTGTCCTGCTGGAAAAGGAAAAGATACACAATAGACAAATCGGTATGATAAACAAAATGTGACGACGCTCTCCCCTTCTTCCAGCGAATGGTGCTCGTTCTTCTCACCTTGGAATAGTGCGATCCGTTGCCCGTGGGGCTCGCATTAGTAGAGCGCTGCTGCTGCATGCTCTTGTACGTGGCCTTATCGATACCGGAACCGGCGTGAAATGGCGAGCGTGACAAGGCCTGAATAAGGTTCGGCCTGTATTGCGGTTCCACCATCCACAGCGAGCCTTTACCGAGATTCTGTGTGGATACAAGAGGGTAAAACATACGTCTCGAACTTGCTTGGCTCTCACACACTTACCGCCGCCTTTTCCACCTTCTGGAAACACTTGTTGAGGGACAGATTGTGGCGCACGCTGTTCTTCCAACCGGTCGGTGCTGTCTTGAAGTATGGAAACTGGTGCACTATCCACGCGTAGATCTCCTTTACCGGCAGTGCCTTTTGCTGCGAGTTTTCGATGGCCATGAAGATGAGAGAACTGCAATGGAAGAGATACATATAAGCACAAGAGGATCGGTGATCGCAATAACACGTGTACGCTTACCTGAAGCTAAACGGAGGCTTATTGTTCACGTGCACGTGTGGATCATATGGCACGTTGGTCGGATGCTTTGCCTTCGGTGGTGCCAGCTTCGACGGGCTGACGGTAGCGGACGCACCGCCACCGTGCGGAGAAGACGGCGGATGCGGCTGATGGTGCTGCTGCTGGATCGAATGATTCTGCTGGCCGTTCATCGCCAACGAACCGTTGTGCGTCGGGGAAGACGCCGGTGAGTGCTTGATCATGTTGAGACCACTGTAGACGGTGGTGATGGAACCACCACCGCCACCGCCGCCACCGTACTCCTCACCGCTAACGTTTGGTGAGCTCATGCTACTGCCTCGCTCGATCTTTACCGGAGCCGCCGGTGGCAGATACTTCCGGTCATCGATTGTATCACTACCATCCTCGTACTTCAGCTCACTGCAGGAACGCAAAAAAGGGGAAACATTAGAATTCACCTTAGAATTATGTGACCAATGAACCACAACCAGCAGCACATTACCTTTTAGTTTCTTGCTTCAAGGGAGTTAGAAACATACTCTCTCCATCTTCATACTTGATAGAACTGCAAAGGTACAAGAAGGTTCATACCCCATTAGCATTCAACAATGTCAATATAACTAAATATCATGAACCATACCTTTTCACTTCCTGTTTCATTGGGGTCAGGAAGATGTTGGCACTTGTCCCTGTCCCTACGCTCTCTGCTCCATCTTCATACTTGATAGCACTGCAAAGGAAGGCACGGAAAGAAAAGCTCGTTAGGAACAATATGAACTTGATAACTTCACTAACACTGCATTACCTTTTCATCTCTTGCTTGATTGGGGTGACAAAGTAGCTGGTACCGTTGCCATTGCCAACCATCGTCGTCGCCGTCAACGTCGAGCCCGTGATGATTGCTTGCTTTGGTTGGTGCTGCTGTTGCTGCTGCTGTTGCTGTTGCTGCTGCTGCTGTTCGCGCAGATACTTCTTGTGGAAGTGCTGGTGGGGCGTTGTACTGGTGTTGTGACTGGTGCCAGTGTTGTTGGTGCTGTTGCCGTTGCTGACGGTGTTATTACCATTGGCGACCGGCGTGGAGGCTGCCATAGGTTGGCCACAGCCGGACGCCGACGAGGTGCTCGCCGGTGAGGACACAACATACGCTACTGGGCCACCCGCGTTCGAGGTGGCCAGTGGTGAGGCGACACTACCGCTCCCGGTTACCACGATCGATGTCGGGGTGACAGGCGCCGCGGTCATGACCGTCATTTTCATCGCCTTGCTACCGTCGATGACGACCTGCTGCTGGATGCCGTTGCTGCCGAGATGATGATGGTGGTTGACCGCTATCACCGGGTACTCAATGATGGTATCACCGTTGAAGGCGGTGATCGTCTTGGGCGTCCCGGTGCCGGTACTAGCACCGAGCTGGAATATGTGGTGTTGCTGGGAAGGGGTACCGGTCCGCAAGGTCGCCACTTCAGTGGAGTACGTAGAACCACCGTTGGTGCTCTGCTCCGACGAGGAGTTGTTCGCCGACGAACCGTTCTCCTCCGCGGAGATGCTGGATGAGTCTTCCACGAAGTCACTGGTGGGGGAGGCGTGACCACCAACGGTCACTCGGTTGGCCGGGCCACTACCCGCCTGCCGTGGGCTATCCGGTGACGAAACGGGCACTTTGGATAGGTTGATACCTGGTGTGTTTGGGAGAGGTAAACATATCGATTATTAGACTGAATTCACGCTTAGCTACGAAAGAAAGTTATACATTCTAAGGGGTTGTTTACTCGAATCCTGCGACCCATCACGATCGATCGACAAGGTGTGCTGAGCCCATTCGACTCCCTACCGATGAGTTCATCAACAAATACGCTTTGAACAAAATTTGCTTCAGTGAACCACTAAATTAAACGCACCCTTTTTTTTGCGCCTACAAATAAAACCACCTCAAACTATCATCACGCCCAGCCGCGTCGGTCACCAACCCCAACACACTAAACAACCTCAAAAATGTGCAAGAAATAGCACACCAACAACAAGAGAGCGGCGGCACGAGAACGTCCCAGCATTCCGAGAGGCAGCAAGTAACCAAACGGTACGCGCGCGTACGGATCCGCATTTTCGCTGACATTCTGGCACATCTGGCCACCGTCGTCACCGGTACCCAACATTCATCAACGTCGTCGCGATACACCCTTGTTTTCCTCGGTTGCCTTCCGCGTGCAATAATGTTTTCCCGACGCAACTTTTCGCTACCAAAAACCAAAAGGATAAATCATAATAGACGGTGGAAAATCTGCGTTCTTACACTACCGAAAATTGTACCAAATTGTAACAAAGTACACGCAGACTGCTTGGGTGGTGGTTAAAGCCAGGGTTTTCCTTTTTCCTCACGGGGGGAGTGTGTTCCGCCGACGACTGGGTCACCGTGTGCACCGTTGTTTGGTGCCAAATAAAGACGCCCCGCGCCCAAAATGTGTGTGTTGGTGTGGTCTACGCCGATTTTACCGCCAGAGTCAATGGCCTGGCACTGCTAAACCGTTTTTCCTACGCGTCGATGACCTAAGCACGATGCACTTCACAGACACGTCGGTTGACTGGCCTACTGAGCCGAAACCGTTTGAGAAACGCTTGACAAGTTTGTCTTCCTAGCCGGTGGATGAAGTAAGCTCGTGACAATGTTAAAAGGCGGTGGTTTATTAAAACTATTAAATCGCGAACTTTACCGCTTGCGTGTCTTCCAGGTAGCGTAAATCGTATGTCCACCAGAGGAAGTATCTATCGATCGTTCAATACACTCGTAAACGACTCCGGGTTTGTTCATAGGAGCCTATCAACCTACGAAACACGAAATACATAAGACGCATTCCGCGTGTGTCCGAAATAAACCTGCCAACACCCAAAACTATACAACCCCTCTCCCTACAAGACGAGTAGAAGCTAAGTAAGCCTTCATCAAACGTCGATTTACTTCCCCCTTTTGCCCCAAGGGGTATGGGTGATGGTGGCGTTTTCGTGGCAGGTTAGAAAGGTGCAGATGGTTCGGCGATCGAAGGTGCAAGGCATTCGTAAAGAAATTTAACGTTCGAGCATAGTTTTGGCAAAGCGACACAGAAAAAAAGGTAACAGCCCACAACAGGTACACAAACACACATGCCAAGGAGAAGTCGCGCAAAACAACGACCGATCGTTGGCCTGAACTAAATTCCGAAATCCGTTTCTCTGGCTGCACTTCTCCTTTCCTGCTGTGTACTTGCGTTAGTTCCTCTCTTACCCCCAAATGTGTGTGCGCGTCTGTAATGGATGAATTGGTTTTGTCTTGAGAAGTTTACTAGGTTTTCCCTCTTAGTCTCTCTCACTCTCGCTTTATGACCGCCTCTTTCTCTTGCAACCACAATTTCATTGTACCAGATGGGGATGAAGCTCTTTGTACACTCGCTTGTTAATTGTTTCATCTATCGTACGTAACTTCGAAGTCGCGTTTGGGATACAAACGAGAGCCAATGGCATGCTGCGATCGTCACCATAAGTGCAAAATACACGCGTCTTGTGATCGCAGACTAAAATTGTTAGGTGCTTCTCTAACAACGCCACGTCGGGTGGCACTCGGTTTCCTTTCGCATTTTTTTTCCTTCAAAGGAGGACGCACGCACACACTCCTACGGTTCGCCAACCACGCAGCGTGACCCGATTATTATAGGCCCAGCGGAAGGGGGAAGGACTTAGACGCGGCGGGAAATCGGGATTTCAGGCACATCGGAGGCGTGTGAAAACACACTAACCTTTGAGCAGATTCTTATCCTGCAGCCAGGTCAGCGAGGTGAGCTCCTCGTCGCCATTCGCCGTTGCCACCGGCACCGACGATCCGCTTCCAACAGCATCACTACCACCACTGCCGGGCGTTACTCCCCCCGCCGCCCCATTCGCGATCGCACTTCCGTGATGCGGTGGTGGCGGCGGCGGGTGATGGTGCGGCGGATGGTGGAGGGGGTGTGGGTGGTGGTGGTTGGGATGAAGGTGGTGGTACGGGTGCGGAGAAACCACTAGACCACCACTGACGATCCGCGAACCACTACCACCGACCGCCGCCACCGCCGTGGTGGCGGAAGGGGAGGACGAGGTGGACGAGGCGGATGCATTGCTGGTGCTTATGATGACATTATTGTTGATAATGTCATGCTCGGCCAGGTCCATCTGTTCCGTCGCCAGCAGCACAATGTTGCCGACGCCGTTGATCGCTTCTCCTGCCGTAGCTGCGACGAGAGGGAGAGAGAGAGAGAGAGAGAGAGAGAGAACGGAAACGAAAATAGAAAAAAAAGAAATCGGAGTTTAGTGACGCTGGTTTGCCGGTAGTGCGAGAGAGTGTGTGTGTGTGTGAGGGTGGGTGTGTAGATGTGTATGAGTTTGAAACGGAACTGAAACTCAAGCAGTATCATACAAGGATGTGCACAGGGAGTGTATCCTATCCTCACCCGAAGCCAAACCCAAAAAGGAGAAACTCGGAAAACTACTCACTACTGATAGCAGAACCAGGATTTTTCTAAACACAGATGACAGTGGCTTGGTACACACAGAATAACCAGCCATATTCATTGTCGTCCTTTTTCAAGGCACAATTTGCAGTGCATTTGCACAGCGTTCAGATTTCACTCAATCATCGTACGTTTCGAAGCCCTCACACGTATTTTCAGCACAAAACGCAAAAACGAAGCGAAAACAAATGGACAAACGGGCTGAAAAAGAAGGTACGGTGCTGTAGGAATAGAAATGCAGGATAGTAGCTGATGTCATGCTTAAATAAAAAAGAAACACAACTCATTAACACTGCGATCGTTTTGACTCCAATTGAGAGAAAGGATACAAGCATCAATTGTTTGTACTATGAAGGTACTTGTGCCCTGTACATAAATCGTCCCAAGGCCTCAGGACATTCAAATTCTGTTGCTTCAAAAACCTGAACAGTTCTCGTATTGTCAAAAGTGCGTCTAGTAAGAATCGTCCTGGGAGTGTTGCAACACAAAAACGATCTACTCGTGGACAGAGAGCGAAGAGATAGTAAGAGGAACAGAGCGGTGACGGAGAGAGAGCGAGTGAGAGCGAGGGGAAAACAGAAGCTGAAAAGCAGGCACCGGGACATGCCACACACGCAAGGAGTACACTTACTTATATAATCCTCGCCAACGACGCGTCCCTGGTGGTGCACCAGGACCAGCTTGGAGCCGGACGGCGGAAGAGCGGTACTGGCGGTGGTGGTGGGGCTGGTGGTGGCGGTGGGCGTGCCGTTACGTTCCGTCACCACCACCATGCCGCTAGGTGGCGCTGCGCCCGTCGCCAGCGACGACTGTGAGGAAGATGGCACTGTTGTGTTGTTCATCGCCATTACGACGTTGGTGGTGGTGGTGGTGGTTGTTGAGGCGTTACCGCTGGGCAAAGGGCTGGACACTACGAGCGCGAGTGCTCCCGTGGCCATGCCGTTACTGTCCGTTACGGACGACGACCCGGTGGAGGCGCTGCTGCTGACTACTGCTGCTGCTGCTGCTGCTGATGGTGCGCCACTGTTGTTGGCCGTTGCCGGGGCAACCGTCTGGTGGTAGTGGTTGCTGCTGCCACCACCGTTGGTGGTTGTGCCCGCACCGTTACTACTGACCACCGCCGCCGTGTGGTTCGCGATGTGGAAGGTGTACGTGTGATGTTGCTGCTGTTGCGGATGATGATGTTGTTGATGCAGCAGCTGGTGGTGATGGTTACCACTGGTACTGTTGCTGTTGTTGCTGTTGCTGCTGCTGATAAGAACGTTCTTTACACTGCCACCGGTTCCGATCGTCGCGACGCTGCTGCTGTTGTGATTCTTGAAGCTCGTATTATTGTTGTTCAACGAGAGATTGGTACCATGCAGTTGCTGATGGTGGTGCTGTAGGATGTTGGTGGCGCTATTTGGCTGCAGTATCAGCTGCTGTTGCTGCTGGTGGTTGTTGTTGGCGACTTCCAGCGGTATCGTCGACAGCACCATGCTGGAGCCGTGCGGTGTGCCACGGTTGCCGCTGCCACCGTTACTACTGTTGCTGACGTATCCTTCTCCTAGCTCCCGCCGCGGGCTGCTGCCACCGTCCCGGAAGGACGAACCGCACGACTGGGTGGAGGATTCGTCGCCCTCGCCGTCGATCAGCAGCTCCTCGCTGTCGCGCGCCACCGGACTGCCGAGGGGCGACGACGTTTCCACGGTAACGTGACCTCCGACGATTGTTATGCCACCTGCGCCACCGTTGCTGCCCGGTCCGGTATCCTCCTCGATCAGATCCGCCTCGTCGACGGACTCGTGCGCAATTAGATGATGATGGTGATGATGGTGATGATGCTGGTGATGGTGGTGGTGGTCACCGACGGCGTCGTTGCTGCTGCTGCTACTATTGCTGGTGTCGTCGTCAGGCGAGTGTGTCCTATTATCCGGGAACATTCTGTAAAACAATGCAAGAAAAAAGAACGATAAGTAACACTATCAGAAACACACACACGAACACACTTCGAGTAATGTACATTCGATCGCTAATGAAAGGCTGCCCTCTGGCGTTACCAAAAATCCACAGACTCTCCTCCCTCCGTTGAGTGTCACTCTCGAACCGTTGTTGTTCGACGATGGAGGAAGAAGAACCGTCCCGTACGGGTTGCCATTTTCAAATGGGAAGGCAAAAGCACGGTTTGCTTTCGGTCAGTACACAAAAATCCACAGGGCAGAACCATAGAAACATAAACATATTCCGGCTGCAAAGCAACGGAACCCTAAGGTAACGTTTATAGCGCCCCCACACTTTCCCCTCCCCACGCCTCATAAAAGGATCATCGCGAGGGATTTTCTAGGACGGGCAAATCCTCGAATCGATTTAATAAACGGAACGGGCGAAATCCAAAGGCACAGGCCATAGCGATTGATGGCGGAAGGGCGGTGCGGATTGTTTGAGTGCGAAGGATAATTGTGCCAAGCAACCGAAAAAAAAGGATAAGTGGGGGAGGGGGGATGCCTTCGTCTAGGTTCGTTTCTTCGCTATCTCCCGCAGGATCGTGTTGATGGTGGTCGGGTTTGCATGTCGGGTCGGGATTGTAACCAGGAGAGTAACGACCAGCAAGACGACACATTTTTATACGGAAAAATACTCATTACATTAGGTTTTTTTATTTGACAACAATATGGACTTAACAATCATTATTGATAAGAGTGAAGTTAAAATTAAACCCCAAACCAGAGATTATAAAAACGGATGGCAAGATTTTAAACATGAAAAAAACTATTTCGGCAATTTATTTCCTATTCCACAAACAAATCCTAAGGACAAAACGAATAAAAAGATACATTTAATTCCAATATTCCTGGACAATAGAGTGAAACAACAGTCTGCCGGAATGTGTATCAAACCAAAGTAAATCAAATCGGATCGGAATCGATTGATCGGTGCCTTGGTCATATCGTAAATGTTCCACGAATTTTGTCGTCCTTCAGGACTCAGAAGAGTTGGCCCCCTTCGAACATATCCGCACATTCCACCCCTCTCCGATTGACCCAATTGTTTGGACCCAGTTGGAATCCTTTTTTTCCTACCACTGCTCTCTACTCTGTCCCTCTCTTTCTCTACTTCAACTCTCTTCGAACCTTTTCTCAAATTGTTTTTTTTTCTTCGCTGAAAGGTCAATCAAATCCTTCCGTTCCGCGGAGGGGGCCCACCGCCTGTGGTTTTGGGTTTCCTCATCAAAATTTGACGAAAACAACATCGTCGTGGCCAATGGTTAAATTAACATAGGGCCCGCGAGCCCCCCAGTCGCCGCTGCTTTTCTTTTTCGCTTCCCAGAACATTTTACCGAATGTTCTTGGAATGTACCCCGTCCCGTGCTTAGGCCGGTTGATGTACGTGCCGGGGATTAAAATGCAGCTAAAAATAAACCCACGGATGCTATTATCATTAGCCTACAAAAGTGCGGCGTGGCCGTAGGTGTGTTGCAATCAGTGGGTTACGGACGCAAATGTTCGATAAAGATGTGACAAGTAAGTTTGCTGTTGCTAGGATTTATTTTACTGACAGGAAATGATTCAAAATGATCACTTGTTTGATCACCTATAAAACCTAATCTTTCGACTAATAAATTTTCTGACCTCTTGAGACACCTTTTCAAAACTTTCTGGTCAAAAACTTTGAAATCCTTCCATGCAGGTTCATTGATTGAACACCACCACTGGGACGACACACAACGCGTGCTGTTTCACATTTGAAACGAATGACGTCGACGACGGCCACGACCGGTGGCGACGGTTCGGTGCCACGTCGGACCCGTAATGGACGATAATTTGGATGTGAAATGTGGTCCCGGGCCCCGCCCCGGCACCGAAAGGAAATTGGATCAATTTCGCGCACACGCCGCGGTAAGAGATTTGGGAAAGGGAAAAAGTTGCCGGACAAGTTGTGTCGCCGCCGTTCGCCTTTCCAGGCGCACCGGATTTTTACCGTGTTTTCTCACACACACGGGGAGAACAATTTTATAACAGCATTTTTTCATTGGTCCATGTTGCGTTCGACAGGCCAACTCGGGGTACCTGACGAAACGGAACTTTGTAACAACGGATTTGGAGGCGCAAGGGAAGAGGCGAAAAATGTAAAGTGTGTACATATGAAATTATATTATGTCACATGGTGAAGCGTGTCCCATCGAGATCCTTCGACCACGGCAGGCAGAATGCTATTTGAAGGACACAAAGAACAACCCAATAGCAGTCAAAATGAACCAACAAAACGAACTGGTGGAGTGGATGGTGGTGATTTTTCCAGTTACCAAAGAAACCGCACTTCGACGGGCAAAGCACAAACAATTGACACGGGCTTTGGAGAAGCTGGCGTCCGGAAGGTGGTAGAGTCCTTGGTACCTTGGCCCGGGGTGTTACCGCAGCCGTAATGGCAACGCGAGCACGTTGCTGCTGCCCCGTTGGCGGAAAATGGTACCACCTCTTCGTCGGGCACACCTCACACCACGCGCAAATAGCATTTGACGAACCCATTTCTCCGGGGTTTGTTCTTTTTTTTTGTTTTTCATTGTATTTGCTTTAAACCATTATATGCGCAAAGTATGAAACGCTTTTGCCATCCGACTCTGCCCTCTAAATGGAAAGCGTATCGTTTAAAGTGGTCACATGAAATTAAGCCATTTGCCTGCACTATTTGGAATGGTCGCGAAAATGTCGAATAATTTTGCAACCGTAACGGCATGCATTTAAAAAAAAACGGCAAGTTGTGTGTGGTGGAAGCATGGTCTCAAACACTTGTAAAACTACATTCCCCCCAGAATGAACCCATTTATCGCTCCTTCTTCCTGCGACCGGGATGAACCTGTTTTTTGGGTATGAAAACCCAACTATACAAACAAATACACATACTCGAGCAAACAAAAAAAGAACGCGATCGCCGCTGGGAATTAAGCCAAAATAAAAAAATAACAGCGCAGAGCTGACAAAGAGAAAGGAGCAATTTTCGACAGCACCGGACAACTGCTTTTACATGCCAATCAGTTAAGAAACAGGATCCCCATCGTAGCGACACGCCCGCGGAGACGGACACTACACCTGGGGAAACCTGGCCCCGAAAAGCCCTCAAACCACAATAATGCCTTAATGTATTAGAAGCCAACGAAACCGTGCACCAGAGCGAAAACCTGCAAACAGCAGAATGTAAATGAATTAACATAATCAGGACGTGCTTTCACAACGTGAGTTGAGTGATAACAATTATCATTTTGAAAATGAAACAAATAAGAATATAATGATCATGTAAATATCGTATTTCTGTTTATATTAAGTTTAATTTGGAATTGAAAATGTTAATACTTCTAAGACACAAAACTTGTCCAAACCATGCTTGTAGAACTGTGTAATAAAATTATAAAATATTCGACGTTGTGACGAGAGTAAGAATGTTTGTATTTCTTGATCAAAAAGTGAAAAGGAATTAATCTAGTCGATGGTCTGTCTTAAAAATATATTAAACACTTCAACTCACAGTCCTTGAGTTGGTTAAAAGATATAACCAGCTTCAATCACAGAATTAACCAAACTAAGCCTGATATTTAATTCAAAATTTCTCTCGTTTTAACATTGTTTGATAATTTTATAAACGATCGCAAATAAATTCCTGCAACACAAACTGACCTGTGTCTTACCGTTTCGGAAGGAGTGCCTCATTTCACTAACAATCTGCCACACAAATTGCAGAACATTACTAGAAAAACCACTTAGTTTCCATCACTGGAAGAGGCGGACTAACTGAATTAGAGCAATATCTTCCGTAAACTCCGTTTGCCACACTGCAGCAGCGAAGGCTGTTTGCATCAACGCATCAAGAATGCCACACACAAACACACACACACACACACACGCCAAACGCTGGCGGAAAAATTGTTGTTTGGTTGCCAACGTAAACAAAATTCCAAGAGCTTCGCGTTAGAGTAACACCAACACACCAGAGTACAACAGGATGGAAAGGGACAGCACCACCATATATCTGGACGGAGCCAACAATCCTTGCCCCGCCGGAAGGAAGGGCATTTTTACAGCTGTGTAGTAAACAACGGTGCATGTCCCCATTGCACCAATACTTCGAAGGATGTGGAGCATGGTTTCATTCCCAAAAACGCTGCTCTCACTCACACGCTCACCACGACGAGTCGTCGTCCTTCGAAGGTGGTTGTGTTGACAACAAGGCGCAGGACGACGACGAACGACGACGAAGGAAAAAAAGGTCAAGGTCGGATCGCGTGAATGACAGTTGGGAAAAGAGGGAAAGCGCCGAAGTCACTACTACCACCACCCACCGTGGGACGTGGAAAAACGACCGATGCGATGTTGGGGTCATAGTAGTTTCCATAGTTTCCATAGTTTCCGACCAGCAAATAGGGGTGGATGGGGTAATACGCACCCCTTAAGGAAAACTATAAAATTTTCTATCAACTTGGTTCTTGATTGTTGATTTTATCACTGAATAGGATTCATAAAGGTTTAAACTAGTTACCAGTTCAGGAATGTTTGCTTTTTTCGCTAAGAAAAACGTAATTTTTTCAGTTTTGAAAAACTTCAATTTTTGATCGATCAGTATCTGGTTGAGGCAAAACGCACCTTTGCTAGGGGTAATACGCACCACAACATAGGGGCAATACGCACCACAACAAAGGGGCAATACGCACCACAACAAAGAGGCAATACGCACCACAACAAAGAGGCAACATCTACTGTCAAATGAAGATAGTTTGTTTACAAACTGGTGCATTTTACCCCGACATACTGGGTGCATATTGCCCCCATTCATAGTTGAACACATTTTCAACTAAAATATGAGTAAATCTGCATACTTCCCGAAATTTTCATGAACAGTCTCAAGCACTGATTCTCAATTCACTAAATTTCGTATTCCTCGTGGGCAAATATCGGTTTTTGCACTTAATATTCCTTAGCGGAATGGTACGTCACATTATAACAAAAACTGTCTGAGCTGAGAATGATTTTGTTTTGCGTTTATTTCGCGTTTCTGTTGATGTAGAGGTATCAAACTCACAGGGTGACCATATTTTAGTTTGATCTTACAGGGTGACTACTTTTTACGCGTCCAAAACTCGTTTTTCAAGGGAAATTTGAAAGGGTGCGTATTGCCCCAGGGGTGCGTATTACCCCAGCCACCCCTACTAACTACTTGTAGGAAAGTGACGTACGAAAACACACCCACACATGGAGCAAAATACGCATTTGAACATTGAACTGCATCTCGCGGACGTATTTGACGAGTGGCAGGACTCAATTCTTTTCGTGGTGGAGTGGTGTACGGAGAAGCTTCTCCCGGGTTTCTCCTTGGCGATGAAAGTTGATAACGGTAACATCCGCAGCATGCCCTCTCTCCCATCGCCCTTCACCGACCACTAAAATAGCACCTTTCCTTTGCCGTGAAATTCTTTTTCTCACAAGAACAACAACAAGCAAGGTGGCCTGATTATTGAAGGAGGTTCGCTCCCATCCATCCCGCATCCTTTCTTCAGCCCGACCGGGGTGGGGGGGGTGGCCCGGTTTTTCTTGCGCACTTTGTTTGACATGATTTTCCCCGTTCCGGTCGCCGGGGGCAACTCGGTGGGTGGCGCACGCACTCCACTCTTAAAACATAATTTTATAACCCACCAAAGGGAAGAAAATTTCTCTCAAATTATTGCCGTTTCTCTTCTGCGCTCACTCTCTCTCTCTCTCTTTCTCGCCTCGGTTTGTTTATCAATTGCATCCTGCGGTACCCGACAACATTGTCCCCGCGCAAAAGGACCCCGCTGTTCTTTTCCTCCTGGAGGAATGGTAACATCCTGGGAGAATGTAACGGGTTCTTCACGAAAGGCAAGTGAGCGTACACCAAAAAAAAAAAAGCCAATGGCGCGATGAAAAATCGTTGACGGTTTCGATTTCAGTTCTCGTGATTAATTGATTGAAACGATTTGTGGGGTATGCTAGTGGTTAGCAGTTGGGGTAGTTGGCAAACAAATCGAAGCCTGGAGCCATCAAACCCTTTGCAACATTATCTTTTTATCCGATTCGAGAGTCGAAAAGATGGATTTCTTTTTATTCCAAATTTCAGAAAGATTTACTGTAAAATTGTTATGTATGTTTGTAAGGTTTACCTCAGGTTTACAACATTCTAATTTTATATAAATCGGTATAAATATGTTTGAATTAATTCCTTTTTTGCGTCTTAGTTGAAATTTTTTAATGAGACAGCTGGTTCAATAACTGTTAATACCAATTAATTCTGGATTTCAAGGACCGTTAAACTATAATCTGTAACTTAGACCTCAACGCCTAATAAAATGAAATTTGACTGATGTGACATACTTTACGAATGTAAATAGGTACACTTGGAGTCAGAACATAGCAAAGTAATAAGAAATCGTTTTAAAATGATTTCGCCGACCGATTGGTTTCATTTGTGTGAATTGAAAACCTTGAAATATACTCAGGGACTCACTACTCTCACGTCCAAAAATCGGTTCCCTAAGCCATTTTTTCTTCCGGGAACATCCATTACGATTCCGGGTTCAAGCTAAGCCCTCATCTGAAAACGACATTACTTCCTAATAATGCTGCTGGATATAGATATGCCTTTTGAAGCCGGCTAACTTTTATACATACTTTTTTTTTACTTCGAGTTACTCACGCGCCCAATAACACACCACAACAGCGAGCAACGCTCGTCGTCTTGACCTTCAACCACATCCAGCAACAAAATGCTAATTCTGGCAGCCATTGCCCCTCGCGTGAGACGATCGACTGGAGAAAAGGGAGGGAGAGGGAGAGAAGCGTCGATGAGGCGCGAACGAACGGCGGAAAGTGACCAAGGGATAAGCCAGACCCCAAAACAACAACAAACAAAACAAACAGTCAAGGTTCAAACGAGGCACGTGGAAAACCACACACCTCATCTTCCCCCCGTTGTCTCAATTCTGCTGCATTTTTCGGCTGCCGAACGATGTCGCTTTCATTTTCCATCGAGCCAGCCTTTCGTTAGCTGCTTCTTCTTTCCCTTTTCGCAAACGTCAGAATAAAGATTCGGAGGACAACAAAAGGGTAGGAGGATGCCGCTGAAAACAAACAAAAACCAAGCTACAAACCGACAACAACAACATCGAAGGCGCGTGCAGACTTTGCCCGCTGGTCTCGCGTCATCACTGGACGCGGTGGGTTTGTGGAGTAGGTGGGCGAGATGGGAGGGGGGGGGGGGGGGGGGGGGCACAATGATGTTGCAGTAACCACACTAACACACTGGGGCAGATCAGGCTTGACCAACCGATAACAAATAACAACGCCACGAGCGTCCACCGGAAAACACGCGGAACGGAAGAACGCGTAGGGGAAAGCGTTCCACAAAGCACCGGTGGGGCCAAAAGAAGCTTCATTACTTTAGCTGATTATGTTACGTTTGAAAGATGCGAGGACTGAAATATCGCAAGAAATATATCGAATAATCGAATAATTTGGATAAACGTTGCTTTTAAGCCGAGTAAGTTTTGAACTGTTTTTTAATATAAATACGCAATAGACAAATGTCTTACCATCACAACCAGACAAGAGATCGATTTCCTCCCGTAGAGGGTGCATATTGGAACAGTTTCACCTATCCGCGACGTAACCGTGAAGTTGTTTGGCCTCTCGTTCCATTCCGTACCAGTGTTTGTTGGGGCTAGTTGTGACATTTTTTTCCACTTTCAACGCCAGAGACTGACGCCCAAAATCTTCACTTCCTTGGCGTCCAGATGTCCGACGAGAAAGAGAAAGAGAGAGCCAACGTTTTTTCACCCGGTGGTTCAACTGAATGAGCCTCTCTTTTGATAGGGAAAAATTGTAGCGGGGAGAGGTCTCCATTAGTCAATAAATAACCGAATGAAACGCCAACATACTCCCGTAATAAAGACTCACGAACACACTAGGAATTGCGTTGTTGTGTGTGAAAAAACAAAACCAAAGAAACAAAAATTGCACACCCAACGTGACCATATCGCACAGGCGAAAGGGAACATAGACGTTGTGCCCTTTATAAATATAAACATACACTATCGACTCGATCCCCCCGCACTTGATAGAATCTATTCTGCAATAAAAGAAACGTCTATCTTAACACATCCTCGCACAAAAGTGACCATTCCCGGTGCGGTTACGCAGGGGTCCTTTCCCGGCAAGGGAGGAAAACTGTTGGGCAATAAAAAGTGTGCTGGCCAGCACTTCACTACGTGCGTTGCGCAGCCGGCACCCATTTCGCGAGCGATTTTTCATCGAATGGCGATTCGACACGCAATGGGATCCGATGGACGCCACACAAGGCGATGGAACGATGAAAAATGCACTTTTCCTACTGCCACACCGGTATGTAACGAAGCACACGGAAAGCCTCGAACCCAACGAGAGTAACAACAAAAAAAGACAGAAAACACGAGATACAGTTCCAAGATTTTTACTTAGATCAGTTAGATTATTACAAAATTTCAGCAGCATTTGTCAACAGTTTTAATTGAAGAGTCTTATTTTGGAAAAAGTTATCTAATTGTACGATTATCAGCTCTTTCTTCTGATTTTTAGATCAACCAGCAATCATTTAATTTTGTTAGCTTTGTTTTGTTGTTTGATTTGTTAAAAAAAAAGAACAAAAAAATGCATGTTGAAGAAATAAAATGCTTGCAAATTGCTGGCAATCCAGCCATTTCACAAATACAAGTGGCGAATAGATCTTTTGTTAAACGGACCTTAAACATGCGTTTGATACTTGTAGTAAAAATTAAGTGATCAGCAAAGTGGTTTGTAGGTAACTAACATAAATTATTATTCGCTTGACTTTATGGTTTGTGTAGCTGTAAGCCAAATAAATACTGAAATAGAAAGCAAAACAATCTTTTAAATTTGGTTTTCATATCATAAAACAGTTGATTGAGAATTTTAAAATAACAATGAATAGTTTGACAGGTTTATCAACTGATTTCTGCACCAGCAAGGCAGGGCCTCTTACCCTTCATTTTTACTGGTTTGCCTGTTTCCCCATTCACTCCAATGTGGTTTGCTTTCGTTGGTTTGATAATTTAATCCATTCGCGTCGATGTGTTTGTGCCGGGCACGCGCCTCCACAGTACTGTGACTCAACGTTCGATACACACCATGACTACTCTCGCGAAGCCTGGAGGGAAAAACCACGCCATCAAGTGTTTTAAAATTCACTTTGCAACCCCAATCCCCCCCGGCATCAAAGACCGGCTCGACGTCTTGAGTGGAGACCTCCGTCTTTCGTCTTTACAACCTGTTCGGCCATGTCGTCGATCGGACGATCAGTTGGTTCTCAATTGTCGCCGGGTGGAAATTTGTCCCCTTCATTTCACAGCCAACTGGCTGTACCGGCGATACTTCCTTCGCAATAGGGATTTACCGAGTGGCATTTGGATTCCGCACGTTTCGTTTCCTTTCTTTTTTCACCACCTCTCCACCTCGTCGCGGAACAAGTCCAAGGTTCGCTTCAATGAACTACACAGCAACACACCACCATCATTGACCATCAAAAAATGTCCGCTCACGGGACGGTGGAGGGAGGGAATATCTACGACTAATGGGGACCGGTTCAAACCGGAAAGCCAAGAAATCCGCGCAATGAGAGTGAGAAAAGTCAAACCAAACAAACGCAAATATCGACGGGAGGGACGCGATAAACTTAAAACAAAACAAAACTCCATTCAACAACGTCACATGCGCCGAAAGGTGTTTTTCTTTTTTCAACCCTCCTGCCTAAGGCCATCGTATCTAATCGATGGGGTTTTTTACGCTTTATGGGATGGGGTTTTTTTCTTTCGTTTAAGGAAGGTTTCCCTGGTATAAACCCAAAAAACAACTTGCATAATACACAGCACAGTATCGAGGTTTGGTGTGGCGCCGCCGATGAACTGGACACGGGGGCGCAATAGGTTTCCTTCAATATATCATTTCGTTTTTTACTTTCCCCCGTCAAACCGTGCGCGATCAATCACCAGAACACACTCGTAGGCTCGACACACTGGACAGGCTTGTACTTTGCACTGCCGGTTCGTCGATCGAACTCGAAGGCCACGTTCAAGTACAAATGCGCTTGCCAACAAAAACCCGCACATCTATTAAATTGGGCATGAAAGACATCATGGCCATCGTTTTCAGAACGTAGGAATGCAGATCATTTTTGACTTCATTTAAACACAAATTTAAAATGTCAAACTCATCTTAAACAAAACGAGCAGTGATGATGTTTTAAAACAGGTCAATAAGCGACCAGTTTAACCAAATAATAATATAACCAAACCATGAAGTTTCCACGGGTTCTTCGGCGCTGCCCCGTTAAACATTTCCCTGCAATTTTCTTCCTCTACGGCTCGTCTACACCAAACGGCGATGAACGGTTTCTAACGCCGGTGTAATGGCTAAATTCTGCGTGGGTCGCAAAAGCAAAAGAACAAGCCAACACCCCCGAAATGATGCCGACCGCTGACGGCCGCACGACAGATGCGCTTTTCCGTTTCGGCCCGGCCCGGCCCGATTCATAACATCACCGACACCGAAGGAAAACCTTCGCCACCAACCAAACTGTGTGCGTAAAAAAATGCGTTTCGTCGGGCTGGGCGTGACCCGGTTTGATTTGTAGTTTAATGTTTGTTTGGTTTGAATTTTCCTCTCCCTATTTTTGCATCTAATGTCTTCATGCTCTTTTTTTACTATTTAGACGATTCACGCATGCCAGAGAGGGGGTGGTGCTGCTGCGTTGGGTGGCGAAGATATCTGGGTGCAGCGGTGTATTTACGGCCAGCAGGTACACACAACACAACGGCATGCCATTCACGCAGTGGTCATTAGGTTCGGGCGGTCGGAATTGAGAACAATCCAGCCATCCGTCGTCTTCTAATCGCCCACTCGCAAGTGCCAGGCGGGAATAAAACACCAACAACCCACACATTACACCCAAACGAATTTAACTCTTTGCATTGGGTGAAATTTGAGTTTCATTGTGCAAACAAAATTTTCATTCAAAGATTAAACGGCAGAAGGAAGATCAGACCACCTCCGATCGAGGAAAAACATTACATTGCGCGTCTCCATCGGGTCTGGGAATTTTATAGCAACAACAAAACAGACCCCTACTTGTTGTTGTTCTGGCCTTCACTGTTGGCTCGCGGCGCGGCGATCGCCGAAAAATCGACGATCCAACACAACACTATTGGTGGCAAAGATCAGGTAACGCAGCCAGAGGAAAATACCATACTTCTAGCTGGCGTAAGGGACCTCGAGAGTCACACCAATGATCACTCCCATCGGGAGTGAAACAAACATCGATTATTCACGAGGAAAAGAGGGGAAGCAACCGGGGGGGAGAGAAAAGAAAAACAAAGCCAACGAAGCTGGAATGCGATTGTCTTCAGGTGACGTAATGGCTCCCCACCGGTGGAAACTGCGGAACGATGGGAAACGCACAGGCGGCTAAGGCGTGAAAAATGGTTCGTGAGGGTTCGGAAAACTCCAGACACAACACTCCGCCGTTGCGCAGTGGTGCAGAATAATGCGGAAATTTTCTCTCGAAAAGTCTTCGCCTTGATCATCTCCACTTCCTGCAACTAAGTCTGCCGCTTCCAACAACACATCGCAATATTTAAACAACGATGGGAGCTAAACCCATTCCTTCGCAACTGGACCACATTAGCTAACATTTAAGTTTATATCCTACCCTCACTTCCGATGAAGAAAAACGGCCACGTGTTTCTAAGGCCGAGGTTTCTACACCACACCTCCCCCGCGGTGTCACACAATTGAATCAATATTATTTTTCGTTTTCCCTTCAACATTCTAGACAGATCTCGAAACTTAGATAGAGGGGAGTCGACACGGCAAATTGTTTGTTCACTCTGCCAAGGCGATAAGGCAACGGCCAGACGCAGCAGCCTCCATGGAGATCCACGGAACGACGGACGGAAGGGGGCAACAGTTAAATCGTTTCTCATCGTTAGAAGAGAAATCTTTCGCGGTTGATTTATCAAAGACGAGAACGAGTCCCGAGAAGGCTCGAGAATCGAATGAAAAAAAGGAAAAATCAGTAGGAAAGTCCAACCAATCGTTCCCTCCTTCGTGTGCATAAGCCGCGCTAAAGTGTTAAACGTAATCGGCGAAGGCTCTCCGAAAGCAAAACCGCAACATGAACGGTTTGATTACGTAGGGTGGGCGAGGGTACGAAGGGGTCGGTCGAGTTCTTCCGAGAACTTTCTTTTCTTGTGATGTGATTAGTCAAGTTTGTCTTCCCAAACACAGGACTAGTATTGAAAAATATTGAAATTCAAATGGAAGAAATTTAAAACTCAGTTCGCAAATAGTTACATTTTTGTTTGAGTCTATTTCACCATAGTAATAAACCGATGGACCGAAGGACACCGAAGGAAGAAAAGGCCCCCTCGCCGAAGCGTATGTCGCCGTCACGCACGTAACGTCTGCAAAGTGTTCCCCCGCCCCCGGCACAATGTGTAACGCCATATTGTGCACCCGTGTTTTGCATGACCTACTTGTGCTAAATAAAAACAACACACGTCGATTAGGCTGTGGTGCGAGCCTGTGGCGTCATCATGTGGGAAAGGAAATATAGAAATTAAAACAACAAAAAGGTCAGTGGAAGCGATCAGCCCACGCCCGCCGGTAACGCCCCGTGCAACGACGGACCGTTACCGGTAACGCCATCGCGCTCACGTAAAACTGGTGACGCCATTTTATTTTGCCGGCAACAAAACGGTACTGGCGAAAACGTCATTCGAAATCATTCGCAAATAAAAACCAAGCGCGCTCTGCGCCCGTCACCTGAACGCCATTATACTGGGCGCCCATTGTTGGCGATAAATGGTGTCGCTGTTCGAAAGTGCCACTCACATATGGCACTACTCTTTCGAGCCCGTGTTTTGATAACCGAAAACCGAACGCGTCCTTGTTCATTAAACTGATTCGATGGTGGATGACTTTTAATTTCTAGCACCGATTGAACTGCGCGGATAATTTCATGGCGCACCTGGAGCGACCTTGCACCGGTTCGAGGAATTTCTTAGCTCCCTTTGCAGATCTCTGTGTGTGTGTTATAACAATTTCACGTTAGCATGGAATGGTGGCACACAACGCGATCAAACGCCACTGGTTCGCGATAAAATAGTACCAAACGGTAGCGGGCAAAAGCAGCAACCACTTAGTAGGAGAAGCGAGAGAAAAAATAGGTAAAACCCGTATCGCTTTTATCTGACCTTGAAAAGATGCCGACGACAAGCGCCACACCACACACCACCCTTGCAAGGCGCCTCACATCCAACCAAAAAAAAAACAACCCGGGAGGCGTTAAATACTTCGCGACGGCGCATCGTGACCACATCATCAACAACGTCTTCTTCATTATCGAAAGTTGAAACCCACACCCGCAGGAGGGGGGCTGCTGGAGGACACTGGGTGGGACCGTAGCATGTGGTGGCTACCGGGGGGAATTTGTTTCTGTCACGGGAATGTGCCGAAGATGACACGCGCAATCTGCTTCCATTTAGCCACTGAGAAGTGACAGGGGGAGGGAATCAATCCCATCACCAACACAACTCACCTTCTCGCTTCACGCTTCAGTACACTTCCAATAGTACATACTACACATGTCAAACTCCCCGATTATTAGTACTATGAGTAACACTCCTGAACGTGTGCTTTCCTATAAAGCTACTGGCACAGAAGTGGGTTAGGAATCAGGGTGAATACAACATGGTACATAAGGCACGCATTTTGCTAAGGTGTCACTTTTTCCTTCCCTTCTCGCGTGTCTATTGTTTTCCAATTGCTAGTTGAAAACGGGCGCTTGTTACCATGTCAGAAAAGTTCAGTCGAGCGATGGCGGACATCTCCGTCCCCCGTCGACACTGTCTTAAAAAAGAATCAACAACAACATACGTACTCAAATACAACCAACTTAACCATTGTTTATAAACTTCATTAGGGTTAGGGAAATAATCCCCAAGGAAATTGTATAAATTAGCCTCGTAGCCTCCTAGCCTCCTTCGATTCTGGGAACAATAGTATGATTTTTCAGCGGTTTAGCATTGCTGGATAGATAACAGTGTGGTAAAATTACACACATTGATTAGAAATCGAAGCCTTGCTAAAGCTTTTAATGACAAACAAATGAACAGCACTTCTTACTCATTAATGGTAACATTCCATTCAACTAGCTCAGCAACTTCAATGCTGTGATTATTTCCAAAATCAAAGAAAATTGTGCAACGACGATTCTTGTACAGTATTCCTTTTCTAACATCCATTTTTTGTTTGCCTTACAAAAGGTAACATTTGTAAAATTGATAAGACAATCGAGAATCTTGTCTTTGGTAGCGAATACACTTGGATGATATACCACTCGACTTAAGCTACTTTAGAAATTTTATTTGTCTCGGTTTAAAACAAAAAGGATCGTCGATGAACCACAACCTATTAGTGCGGATCTTTATCGATACAAACGTGACAGCGAACAGCGCCGACTTTCCACACGGTATTATTTATCCTCGATGAAGGTCACACTAAACTGGTGAAAATATAAACCAATAAAGCGAAGGCACCACACACGCTCTGGAAACTAAGCGGTCTCAGGGGGAGCGGGAAAAACACACGACCAGAAACGACCATTGTCGCTGACAAAGCAGCCGTGGACACTTTTCCCCGTCCAGCACTAATACCGAGTGTTGTCAATAGTGGACGGTAGTGGTGAACGAAACAAACGCCGTTAGGTTTTGTTAGTCGATAGTGTAAGCCATTGTCCCCGTGGAAAACGACGATGTCCTTCCTTTGAAGCTACCTCAAGTCTACTTCCCCTTAGGAAGGGGAGGAAGGTGGTGGGGAGGTGGGGGGATGTGTAACGCCTGTTGGCGTCTATTTATAGTGTGTATGTACGGTGGTAGAAGCTTCGCACAACCGGCATCCGAAGCACACTACCCGACACGGCGTCGCGTTGCTTGTCGTCGTAGTGGTGGAGGCCATTTTCTTTAAGCACTGGCCTCACACCAAAGCGAACCAATTGGGACGCGTCGATGTGCACCATACTGCTCTCGTCGCCGGTTGACCATCAACGTCGTCCCATCGTTCGGGGAAGAGATACTAATCTTCTTAGAACCGCATTTGCTGTATAACAAGTTTTAAAAGATCTGTGGCACTGGAAATGTTTGCTTCAAAAGAGTGTTGGCCATTTCTGATAATTCCTCCAGGATGGAACAGCTCTTGTTATACATCCCATCTCATAGCCACTGTTGGAAGTAAGGAAACCATACTAATGCTGTAATATTTAATTTTCCCAGCCAATCTACTACCCTTCAGCAATTTTCTCTCTCTTTCTCACTCTCTCTCTCTCTCTCCCTGTAATTTTCGTAAGTCTACCAGAGAAGAAACAAAGAAAAGCACCCATTTTACAAGGACTCTTGACCAAACAAACGCAAAACGTCCAATGCCTGCGAGCCCTGTCCCTTATGGCACGGTTTATGTCCCTTATGTGGCTTTGTGTATAAATCTGTGTACTTGTGCTCTTAACAACACAACAAACATACTAAAAAAGCCGTCCTTCAAAAAGCTCTCCGACGGTCGAGAAAAACAAAACCCCGACACTTTTCGGATACAAGAAAGCGAACGCCTCGTTTGATGTGTTTATTCGCGCCGCACAATGATGGTGGTCGTGTGTCGAGAAGCCCCACCATTGGGGGGAGGGTTACGTACTGGCACCGCTGCTGACGGCGACGAGCTTTTCCTCGTGGTGGAAATGAACTCTGGTGTGGGTAGTAGCGTTTAGTAGTAGCGAAGTGTGCTTTTACTCACGCTAGTACACGGCTCCACGTTTGCTAGCGCGCATCATTGGTGCCATTTGTTTACACGAACGCGCACACACACACGCGCGGGAAGGCAAGCATCCAACACTGTGTATACCATATCCCCACGTGTCACAACGTGTTTGGCGTCGACGCGTTCCGTCGCGTCTCCATTAGAGCACCGACGAGCCAAAAAGGGAGCCAATGGCGGACGGGTGGTGGGGCGGGACGAAGAATAAACACAAGCGACGCCATCGATACGCGCCGCAGTACCGGAGGGGACGGACGGACCTACCAGCACACAACCACCACACCACCGAGGGAAACTTGCCATTTCCAATGCGACCATCACTTCGGGAAAAAAGCTCGAACGAGGCTTTCGATGGCCTCCCAATGTCCGCGCTTCTCTAATTGCCCTTCGTTCAAATTCGAATAAAAACAAACGCCAGCAACTGAAACACGACGAACGCCAAAGTAAGAGAAAGTGTGGCCGGATGCCCCGGTGGGGTAAAATGAACCGACAAGTTAAGAAGGGTAGAACAAAATGAAGTAATAGAATATTTTCATCGCCATGCCTAATGCATCCTATGTGACAATCTCATGGTTCTTCATACGATTTTACGAAACCAAGATAAAGAAAATTACCAAACGCATAAAATCATGTAAGATTTTCCCGCAAACAAGTGTTAAAATAAAAATAAAGTGTCTCGATATTTCATTGTGGAAATAATAATCAAAACATCCTCACACGAGGGTATATTATTAGTTTTAGAAACCCTTATTAGTTTTAGAAATTACGCGAAACATCATATTAGTTTCAGATATTCAATATTCAAAAATGTAACATTTATTGCGACAAAACACATTATTATTTGAAGTTGAAAGTAAATTTTACTAAATTTCTTGACATGTGTACTACAATTTAAAACGACGCGTCGAAAATAATTTTTTAAAAAAGTAGTTGCCGAGAAATTAATGTTTTCCGCTTTAGAGGATCATTTTGCCCCACATTACCTTATATACGCCGATCCGTTCCTTCATTTAAATTACAAAACATCAACTAATCTGTACGACCAAACATACAAACACACACATTGAAAGTGCTTATCTCGCTGTTAAATAAATGCAGCACTTCTCAGCAGCTTGGCACTCCAGAGGTTTGATAATTACAATGATGTGGCCCCCCTCGGTGTAGCGACGCGCTGCAGAGATCTTCACCTGAATAAGCGCATCAATAAAACCAAAAGCCGTCGGGGAGGAGCCCGATGGTGGTGTCTTCAAGATGGCAAATGTTTTGCGCGCGTGTCGTTTGTTATTGCTTTTGCCGACACGTTTTTTCGATTGGGCCCGTCTCATCACCGTCATGGACCTCAGCGTGGTTCGACGGTTTTTTTTCAGTTCCCGCGGAGTGGTAGTGAACTCCGCACGAGGAGTTGATAACGTGATCGTCGCTTCCGAAACCGAAGCAAAAATCGCCACACACATCCATGGCGCGATATCACTCGATAAGGTGGCCGAGAGCACATGTTTGGTCGCTTTACAGATTCCAGTCCGGTTTGAGTAGGAAGACGAAATGAATTGAAATGAGATATACGAAAAATCCTCCTCAGAACACAGTGGCAGTTTACAATGCTTCAAAAGTTCCACCGGAAATTATGCAACACCAACAACCACAAAAATGAAACGGTTTTTGCCGTGGGTACGCAACCAATGTTTGCTTGTTTCTCACACACGCACAATCAAGATGATTAAAATACCCCCAACATGATCCATGCCATGGCACACTACGGACGCTTTGAGCTTCGAACCTCATTGATTTTCGATCAACTTTTAGATGCTCGGCAGGAACAGAACGAACCAGAGCGTGTGGAATTACATCACCATTCTCTCCCGAATCTCGTAACGCACCGTCCGACGTTGAATGCGTTTTAGGCAGCCGAAAAAAAAACACGCGGAACTTACATAAAAAAGGCAACCACCGATCGGAAACATTTACATCCACTACGGACACTTCGCTCTGGCGGCATCCCAGGATAGTGTGCGCTGAGGTGGTCCCTCTCCCTTCGCTCTGCTGTGTTGTTGAGAGATCGACAATGACGGTGCGTTTATTAGCATTCAAACTCCAACGCTGGCGTTCGGGAATTTGGAACCACGCAGAAGAAGCAGCAGTAAAAAAGGGGCCGCTGATCCCGCCCGCTTGTACGCGTCAAACGTTGACAAATCTATGCCCAAATACAAGAAACCGTTTCGTTTCGCTGGGACAGCGCTTTCCGTAACCGTAAACCACACAGCGTAAACAGCCTCGTGCAGGAGGAAGTACGTCATCGAACGCAGAGAGCGCCAACGAAACACGGTTTCCGATCGATTAGACAGTTTGTCAAAGTACACAAATTCTCGCCTCACTTTTGTGAGGTGGTGAATGTGATGTTTTGATTGAAAGATGCCCCACAAATACACAAATGTTGAGCTAGCCGGACCTGACAGACTGACGGACTGACGGACTCTCGGAGCTGGCCTGATTGACTTGGCTAACTCGGGTACTGTAGAGCCCGGTAGAAGCCAATGTAGGGACAATGCAATGCGAGGAGGTGTAATTACGCCTCCGACCATTGGAGTATTTCAGTACGGTATCAATCGAGAGAAAATTGAGGGAAACCTACAATCAAAATTTTGCTTCATCCAATCTTACGACAAAATCAATCACATTCGCTTTAATTGTTTTTGAAAAGTGGTTTCCGTAAAGGAAAATTAAAATTAGAACAACCAGTAACCAGAGGCGAATCATAGAGTTTTTTTATTGGAAAGTTATTGATTAACTTGAGGTTGCGTATGAAAAACAGGATTTTTGCAATGAAAACTTGTCAATGGAATATGGCTGGACTTTTCCAGGAAAATTGAGGTTTAATTTAAGCTTGTTCTTATATTAAAAATGTGTGGTTTAAGCTAAATTGAAATTTTATAAATATTGAAATTGCATGTTTTTAACACCTTCAACTTACTCAACTCAACTCAATTGGCCTCTGTTTGTGTTCAATTGGAACACAAGTAATTATTCAGTTTCTTAAATCAATTTACATACACTTCATGCTCTCAATACATTCTTAAAAACTGAAAAATAATCAAACATATTTTGTATTCATTACTATTTCTTATCATTGTTTTCGAATTATTAAATTTAACTACGTAAAACCGCTGGTTGTTTTTATATGCTTGTTCATGCTGTTCATCCATTTCTTTTTTCTTTTATTTAAACATCTTAAGAAGGCCTTCTATAAATGTATCGAAAAATATCGTTATTCTCATACGTTAGTACACCAAAACTGACCTTTTCTGTTTGTTTGTCGCCCGAAGGTTTGTGTCTACAGCTCAGTCAACCTTACCTCGTTCGCTGCCGGATAACGTAGAAATAATCCGAAACCGAACGGTTGGCAACGAGTAAACCCGTACCAAACTTTGCCCGAGTGGTGGACGAGCACACACACACGCACACACCTTAGTGGGTCGAAAACATTTACATAATGCAACACACCGGCGAAGAAGGTTGTCACCCTCCACCCAGTTTGTGAGTTTGCCCGCCGGGAATGGCTTTTGGGTGACTTTTGGATGCATCCGCGTCGTGCATCAGCGTCGCCGTCATCATCTGTCAACGGACAAGAACTGTCACACGCGTTGACCAAGTGTACAGCATGTATGGTCCAACTCCTAGGTTCGACTCTGTCTATCGGGAATGTCTCTTCCACTCGATCGTACATTCTTTTTGCACTTATCTCGAGCCAGCCCATGGCCATCACACCGGCCACGAACGAAATCGAGATGACCGGGGGGGGGAGGGGGGCTGCCCAAAACGGTTGTGCGACTACACTACTCTCCCGTGTATATCTCGTGACGGCTCGCGACGGCCCAATCTAGGTCACTCTAGTAGTAACACATCGGGAGGGGGGTGCGAAAGATGCGCGTCCCGGTTTTCGCTACCGGACACGACACTTGATGGGTGTGTTCGGCCGATGCCAAACAACAAGTATCGCGGAGGCAAGTGATGTGTGTGTGCGTCTCTTGTGGTCCCAGTTTGCGAGTTATTGGTTCGACACGCGCGTGACAAACCTCGCGGACACTGAAGGGGTTGATAAAAACCCTCGCTGGGGCAGGGAGTGCTGGGGGTGGGAGATAGCGCAACACCACACACCTACCCCTCCCCGGAAGAAGCCTACAAAGAATATGTGTTGAAATTACGAATATGTGATACCACCACACACACACCGTGCGCTAATTGAAGAAGAGGAGCCCAACTTGGATGTTGCTCGAGCGAAGAAAAGGTTAGAAGGTTCCTGATGGTGTGCCCAGTACACGTGTGTCGTGAAAAACCAAAGAGAGAAAAAAAACCCCGAAGATGCTTTTAACATTCAGCAAGTACAAGCACTTGGTGAAGTGGTGCTTCCACACTACAAGCTTAGGGGATAAGAAAACAAGCGAAGCAGGCGTAGAGAGGAGAGAAGCTCACCCACCACCATTAGTTTTCCCATTGTTTCGTATGCTTGGATTAGTGAAGAACGAAGAAAAGAAAAGAAACACATCAGGATACACTAATGAACGACGAACCACCAGCGTTTCTTGCTTGCCCGCTGAGTTTTACCATAATTTTCGCTTGTACTTTCTTGGCCCATTTACATTTAATGATGCATGTCGTTGTTAAACAGGATGTATTTTTTTCTCTAACGATACACCCTCGCAGAAATGGGATTTTTTTGACAAAAATTATGAAAATCCAAAAACCAGATGCCATGAAAGGTGGCGAAAAGTAAGTTAAAACCGTCTCGGGGAGAAAACCCATGTTTGGATATTACAACATATTTCAGCGAAACGATTGAAACAAATTGATTATCGCGCGTTCATCGTGCGTTTATTCGACGAAAAATTTGGTTTACCCCCGCTCCGCTTCTGGACGAAGTTGTCCTTTTTCCCTACGGTTTAACGCCAACTCTGGGGCTCTTGCGCTGCGCTGCTATTACATATGTCCGCGGCCTACCCTCTTTACCCCCCCTGGGTGCGCCCATGTGACACCCCGTCAACGGAAAGCGGGTTGTATTTTTATCTCTCCCCCCAGAAACTTACTCACCCGTTTACCCATCCCCCACACCAACACCCCGGTTTGCCACCAACATTGGGGCGGTCCCACCATCCTGGTTCTCGGCCCGAAAATCGCTGCTGCTAATCTGTATCGCATTCCGTTAAGATTATTTGTGCCGTACGGACGCGCCAGCTTCGCCTAGAAATTGTGGTGGCACACATACACACACGGTATAACGAGGGGGTATAAATTACGTGTGTTTCAACAACCATTCGAATGTAGATAAATTTGCAATGAAATTTCATGCCGTTTATGTTTGATTGACGCTTTAAGAAATCGTACCCCGAAGGAACATTACCTCAACATGTTTTTTTTCTTTACGATAATGCTTATGAAATGTATTTTTGCAAGCTAATATCAAAATAACATTTAGGAAAAGGAAATGGAAAACAAATGGTAGTGGGAACACAAATTAATTAAACAAACAAATGAATAAGTAAATTAAATAAAACCAAGAAAATATTTCCAAACTTGTTTTTTTGAATTGTTTGATTTAAACCACATCATTTGAGCAGGCTAAGAGGTCTTCCTTAGATTTTGACTTCTCTTCATTTCCATTCCCATCTGTATTGATTCTGACTAAGCCTGAGGAAAAGTACGACTGAATTTACATCATTCATTGTTCAATGTGCAATTTATCTTATCCTTTCCAGTGTCTGACACATATGACGCATAAGGACGGCGTTATCATTTGTTTGGCGTATGCCCTTGGGTTCGTGTGCGCCATGGGAGGTGCTTTTAAATCTCTTCTGCATGTCTCCCGTATCATCCTGAGCAGGCGACTTTTTCTTGAAGCCCTTTGCTATGACAACCAAACATTCGATTTGGAAGCTTTTGACTGCATTGAGCGTTGGAAATGAATGTTTCTATTTTTCTCACCTCGCCAGGTATTCTCAATGTTTAATTGTAGCATATATTTTCCTACCCAGCACAGAAGAGAGTTTTCTCTTCTCTCCATCGCGTGCCCTTGATTGTTGTTGGTAGAACATTGACCGTAGCGAAAGTGTACGGGCGAAGGTCTGAATTCAAATATGTCCGTGGTCCATTCAGAGGGAGTAGTTGTTCTTTGACCCACGATCAAAACGTACTCCGAAGTGTCATACTCCCAAATGTCAACGGCAAACTTCGTTAAAGGCATTTTTCTTCGGCAGCCACAAAAAATCGATCCACACTCGGCTCGCCCCTGACGTTTCTTCAGCATTGAGGCTTTCGAATTCGTATGGCTTATTTCCTTCCGTCGGGTTGTTGTTGTTTGCTAACATTTTGACAACGTCATCAACACCCCCAGAAGCTCCCAGAATGCGGAGGTGCTCTGGGGGTGTTGCTGGTTGGCGAAACAGGCTTGCGATCCGCAGTCGTCTCGCTGGATCCATTGCTGTAAATCAGCCTAAATCAAACAAATGCAACCATTTTGCGACCAAGGCACACACACACACACAGTCATATACACATCTGTCGGAAGGAAATTGGCCACACACAATTTGTTTACCTCCGACGCGGCGGCGTCGTTTGTGTTATGTCAATTTTTGCGTCGCGACCGGAGAAAATAAAAACCATAGTTTCGCAGGAGAGTCTGTTCGGTACGGTAGACAACAAACACCCCCATGGTTGTTCCAAGAGCCTGAAGAGCGAAACATTCGAAGCGAGAGCAAGAGATAAATGTTCGCTTACGTCAGACAACATCATTGCCGCACACATTGGGCATCCTCCCCCCGGGTGGGTTTGGGAAGCCATCAAAAGATGGGAGAAAAAAGGGTCCTAATCTGTATCCGACCAACACATGACGCAGGCAAGTGTCGAGGGGCTGACAGCTACCAACGGAAAATCCATCCATGAGCCTCACCTCTGAGGGACAGGTGTCGAAGTCCGCTGGTGGCCGGTAGTAGGTAGGCAGAAAACCCCTGTTGTCTGGAACAATCTAATGCAAATCAAACGAGCACGAAAAGTGGGGAAAGCGTGCTTCGCAAGCAGGTTTCATAAACGCCCGAACGCGCGTATGTGTGTGTGTGTGTGTTTAAAAAGTAGATCGCGATTTTCGCTACCCACAACTCGTCCGATTACAATATCAATTTTCGTGTATGCTGAAAGCCTATTGCCACGACGACATCGAGTGGAAGATATGCAAAACAAAGCAGTCGTCATTGCTACTTCCAGAACTTTGTGACGTACCATGGCAGTTGCTGAACTGCCAGAACTTGTCAGAAGTGACAGCAGATTGTTTGGGATGTTGTAAAAAAAAAACAATATTAAAATGAAAAACTTCAATTTTCGCCGACTTAGAAGGAGAAGGTGAAAATTAAATACTTTATTTTTGAATGAAAATGACCCCCAGAAAAGGTTTTGGCAAAAATAATTTTAACAATCTAGAAAAACAAAGGACTCCACGACGTAACAACGAGTGAATCATAAAAAAGCGAAACCGTGTAAAATTGGTACTAGTAAGTGACGACTTCCGGTACATCTAAAGCAGCTTCCAAATAAGATGATGATGAGTCCCACCTCTTACCCCTAACACAGGTTTGAGAATGGCGGAGTTATCATAAGATATTTGTTACAAACTTCAAAGCAAATCACGAATAAGGAATAAGGACTTCTGAAACACTTTCATACACCGAAATATAGAAGGACACGAAACTAACCGTCACGTGTCCCGGATCCTGCACAGTTGGAGCCCGAAGGAGTCCGGCTGCACTTACATCGGAATAGAACTGTCAAAAGGTAGAAGAGGACTGCGAAAACTGCGGTTTTGCCTTCAGTCAAGTCGCGTGTCGTGGAACGAAAATCCGAAACGTGGTCGTTGCCATTGCTACTACATGTTCACTGTCGCGCATCCATCTGCATTCTCAAGGCGGTATAAGGCCCACAAACTACGCGACCGGGAGGACATACAAACGCACAAACACACGCTCGCACGCTCGCACAGGTACAGCACACAACCGAACCAGCGGGCACGGAGGGCAGAAGTTATTTACAGCGCGCCCCGGAACGGAAAAGGAATCAAAAACGGTAGGAAAAAAGGCATCACACCTTTGCACAAGAATTCGCACTGATGGGGGTATTGCGCTGTGTTGGTTGGCCACGGGACGGAAGACGCACCAGGTTCCGTGTGCAGCAAACGTCACTGTATTAGGCGTGTGTAAAACTTTTTTCCAACAATTACATCCATCATGGCTGGGGAATGGTTCGAACAGAAAATCTGCTTGTACAATAGTTGTCCTTTACATCCACGTAGGCATGCTGTGTGGGCGCGCGTTCTTGGATGTTTTATTTTTCGACCCGCAAATGACGTACTTCTCCAGCGACATTTTTCTCGCGGAAAAGATGCACGACGACGACGACGACGACGCGTCCAGATTGCAACTGGAGTCGTAGAACGTACGCGAATAAATAACACCTCATCACACACGGCCACACATTCGTGGGGCTTTTCGTATCGTGTTGTTGTTGTTGCTGCTGTTGGTCGGATGAAAAGCATCGTCATACCAACACCATATCATTCTCGCATCCGCATCGCACAAACAAACCCGCCTCGGTTAACACACGCCCTTTCCTATACACAGTGACGCACGGTTGTTGCTGGTCGATGGGAGAGGCATGTGGCAACGGGATACTATCTCGGGTTGCGGGAAAAGTGCTGCGCGGAGAACACACCGCCGCGGAAATCCCGAAACTAATGGAAGAATAAAAAAAAAGCAACCGAATCATACGCGCATCACGTTAATCCACGTAGGCAAACGTGGAACGAGACAACGCCGTAAATAACAAAAAAAAACATTGACACAAAAATGTGTATGCGATCCGAAATCGACACACTGACGTACACCATCATCATCCAATTGTTGATGTGTGTTTTGGCCCCGTCACTTAGTGCGCGATCAGTGTTGGGGAGGGGGGATGGTTTGGCGTACAACAATTCCAGCGTCCCCGCGTGTTATGGCACGCCAAGCAAACGCATACATTGCCGTGTGCGGGATTCGAAACTGGAACTAGGATGTTTCGAGATCGAACACACATTCGGTCCGCTCTCGGGTTAAGGATGTGGTGTGCCATCCATTCGTCACACACAATCAAGACAGCACAGCACGGTCGAGTTGTGGTTGTCCCGTTGCCAAGGAGAGCTACCAGAATGTTGGGGAGGGCGGGGAGAAAATGCGAAACAAATCCTTCCGCCGTCACATCCTAGAGCTGGCTCTCTCCCGCTCTTGGATGATTCATGTCTCTCTTTCTCTCTTTCTCTTTTATTTTTTTCTCACACGAAGTTACGATTAATTTGTGGATGTTTTTTCATCCGTCATTTCTTGCTTGTTTATTTTTCAAAGATTAAGGTATAAGAGAGCCCCCACAATTTAGAGAAGGGGGAATTTTCCAAACAACAAGAACTACAGGCGCCTCACGCATACCGATAGATAACACGCCAGGGCTTACAGGAAAGAAGGCCAAAAATGATAATTGAAAAAAACACACACACACACACACACACACACGCACACTACTTCCTGCTTCTTTGCAAACAGTCTCACTGAATTGTGTTCCTGCTGACCACCGTTTATCGATATTGCGTTCTTCCTGGCCGCGTCACAGCTCAAAGGGTCCTCTGACCCTTTTGGTGCCTTTATCTCGTGCCGCATATACACCTCCAACACCACCACCACCACTAACGGCCACCAACAACGGCACATTCTCCGCAGGAAACTTGCATCATATTTCACACCGGCGTTGGCTTTCTTCATCGACACGTTTCCGTCGAGCTCCATGATTGTGTTGGTGCGTTTGGCGTGGTAAAAATGAGTTTATGATTTTATTGTCCAATTGTTTTTTAACACTCGTCCTCGCGATCGACTACTTCGATGGTGCAAGGAAGACATTTCGATTCGCCTATGCCTGTCCACCTGTGTTGCTTTCCCTAGTTTGACGATTGGTAAGGTCGAAACTGGAGTCAGTTTATAAGTCCTCTTATACAGCTCCCATTAATGCTCTCAGCCCCAGAAATCGCACGCTATGGTTCACAGGTATTTCTTGTTTTATTTTATTTATTTTTTTGCAAAAATGCACACTCTGACATACACACATACAATGCACCAGCAACGGACAGTAAAGAGATGACGCGTTATACTCACCGATTATTTTTTTTGGAAAACGTGAACCCGTTCCGACGTCTGCAAGACTGCGGTGGTGCTCTGCGTTGGTCGCCACGTTTATCGTTTTACCGTTTATTTTTCCTTCTTCCTTCCAAGAAACATATCACACACACGCGAGTGTGCGTACTGGTAAGTACTTTCCCTTCTTTCACACTGGCCGTTGTTCTTGGTACTTGGTACAGAGCACACCACATCCGAGACACCGCCGACACAGATCCGCGAGTTCGGGAGCACGCGAGTGCGCTGCGGGGGGTTTGGGGGGATTCGAAAAAGTTCACCAACGGAACGGGAAATAAACGTGTACTACAAGTGTAGTACAACGGGCCGGAACACACCGGAGGAATTTTTGCGATTTGCTACTACTAATTAGGTGTAGCGTTTGACACACACCCAAACACACAACCACACACACAAACGCGCACACACACACACACAAACACGCACACACAGAGTAAGAGTTGTGGTACGCGCACGTCTTCTGGACAGCGGAATCAACCGACCGTACTCGCCCGACGGTCCGAACTGAAATGATGTGAAAATTTTCTGTTTACCCACTCGAGAACGCGGACGCGACCGAGACGCGATTCATGAGATGAGTGCCCGCGAAAGCGACACTCACGGTTCGCGGCCTCACAATACAAGCGCGGCGCGTGTCCAACATGCACAAAATCAGCCCGTGAGCACGGGGAGAATTCGAAATTATCGCGATGTCTCGGGTACGTACGTGGAATCGCGACATCTGTCGGTAGTGGTGTCAATGTGAAGGTAACCTTTTCAATCTCAAGATTGCAAAGTACGACCGCAAAACAACGCCCGAACGAACGGCGTAGCGTCGTTATTTAACACAGCGCACTGTCGTCCTGGCAAACACCAACCATTTAGTGTGTGTGTGTGTGTGTGGGGGGAATGCGCAACAACACGGAAATTGCTCTACGCCCGAGAACGTTGGAATTAGAGCGCGCGAGAGTAAGCGAAAGGGCGACCGTACCAAAAAAGAAACGGGACGGAATGCTAAATGAGTGACACATCGCGATCAGCTGTTGCTATAGTTACCGGCACAGCGCGGTCGCAGGATAACACAAAACACACAAACACACACAGATTCTCGCGATCGCGGGGATGCAATGGTGTGCTTGTGTGGGTGTTGGTGTGTATCGGCATTCGCAGCGGTACGTCGCGAACTACGGCTGGTTGCTGCTGCTGCACTGCGTCGCCATCGCCGTACAGTATTTACGACGCAGAGGGCAAGTGTAAACAAATCTGGTTTGAAGCATCCGATACGCGGCGTGCGCGCGCGCGCGCTCGCGCTCGCGTGTTGGTAGTGGGGAGTATGGATCGGGCAAAGCTACCAACACACGTATGCGTCGTGCCGTGGGTCGCATGACGAACGCAAAACAACCTTTTACGGACGGAGTTTCGAACGCGAATCGCGTCTGTCCGGATCGAAAACAACAAAAACAAAAATATCTCCACTGCCCAAACGGAGTAATGCCACATGTTTACCCTACTTTGAACGTGTATTGGTGAACAGCATTCCGGGTCCCCCTCAACACCACCATCCCCCTCCACACACTGATCGCTCGCTCTCAGGCCAAGTTTGTATGGGTTGGCAACAGCAGCAGCGACCTCGGTCGCGAACGGTTGCGAGAAAAATACAATGCCCCGTGTCCTGCACACACCCGCCGGTCGGAAAAGCTCTCACTTTCGATCGCGAAAGGAAAACTCGTTCGCGGTGCAGCGCGCATTCACACGCACACCCCCCCAAGTAGGCGGTGGATTTCGAATATCGCCATCAGCGTTGCTTTTCTCGTGGCTCTGGAAGAAGTGTGGCATTTTCAAACGGCTTTTTTTCTGTAACCTTATCCCGAGGAAAGCCAAAGAGAACTCTCTCGGGCACATGTCGCGATTTTGCTCGCGTAACTCACTCAGCCGCCGAAAGGCACACGGCGGCGACTCATCGTCGTGGCTTCGCAGGCGGGTTGTTATCACACGTCATGATATGCTGCAACGTTTGTTTCACTACTGCACACACATAGAGACAGACAGATGGACCGACAGACATGGAGGTGGGTATGTTTCCGACCTGGATTTTGCGACGAGAATTTCTTCGATGATCTGCGCTTTACGAACTGGCCAGATTCAAAACTTGTACCAGGGCCGTGTGCTGTGTGGAAATGCGTATGCAAACATCGTCACCATCGCACCACCACCGAGATCGCGCGGTATGCGACGGCGTCGATCGCGGATCCGCGGGCTTCCGTGTGTTGGTGCGATGCGTCCCGCGGGCCAACAGCGAAAACACAACAAACAATCAAGCGCGTGGAAACGGCGAACAGATCGGGGCATATCAGTGTCGGAGCGCGATAGCACGCCGTAAGTCTCGCAGGCAGCACAACAGAGATGGACGCTGGCGAAGAAAAGTTGTCTGTACCGCATTGGTTGAAGGTGCGCGGAATAATAAAAGAAAAACACTAACAAAAAAACAACGAAGAACTGAAAGCCCCAAACCCGAGAACGCAACCCGACACACTTCTACTCCCCGCCGGTTGCCATGTGTGTTTTCAACGGGTATGTAATGTAATGCAACGGAAAGTCCATACCAAGCCACATTACATCGCTATACTCTCGCCCGTGTTGAGCACATTAGCGAAGCACAATCATGTAAAGGTTTCCTTTCCTCATGGTGCTTTTGCTTCAAAAATCCTGTTTGCCGGAAGACGCGACCAACTTCCTGCCGGAGAATTCGTCGTGCAAGCGCGTCGCGCTTTCTGGATTTATTATTCCATATCGATTGTTGTTTTTCTGTTTGGTTTTTGTGCACCACGTATCGACAACGTCATTTACCGCAACGGCTCCGACACACATACACACGCGCACACAGCAATGGGAGGAGGAAGTCTACCAAAAACGGAACCGGTAATCCATGTGGTCGCGGCCCCTCCCCTTGGGGCGTAAAAGCGAACGCCAGCAAACGGATGAAAATTGATCATTTTTGGCAACGCCGCACAGTCGGCCACAATGAGGACAATACTCTAAAGCAGATCTTTTTACTTTCATTTCATTCTATACATTTTGAACTATTATTTTCATTTAATTTTTCAAAGACTTACAATTTTTTTGATTTTTTTTTTGTTATAATAGTGTTTTTATTTCTCCTTTTGTAGTGGAATTAGTGCACCTATTCATAAAAAAAAATTATACAGGGTGCAAGAACATTGAATGACTCATTCCACAGAACTGTCAAAAATAAAATCAAAGTCATCTTCGGTATATTTTGTGTAGATTTTATAATGTAATACTTCAAAGGGCAGATACATTTGATTTTTAAGACCCAACGATGGTAATGACTTCATCAACGACGCCTCGCCATGGGATCATAAAACTAACATCGAACTATCTCGCGAGCACTCCGGTACGTGTTTAAAGTAGCTAGTCACCGATTAGCCTCCGACATCGTAAAAATAATTGATTGTTAATCTGCTTATAGTTTCAGTTAATTTAAGAATAGCAACGAAGCTTAGATGGTCATTAAATCTTCTCTTCTAACAATTTGTTTCGTAGTACAACAAAATATGAGGTGTCTTATCAAACCATTAAAATTTCCTTCTTTATACCTACGAAACGGACGAAGTTTTAGAAACACGGGTTTGACCAGTGCCAGGCATTAACATATGGCTATATGCTTAACGAAACTCTTGAATGCATGCATAAATATCGAATGTTAAAAAACAAAAAATCACCCGCAGTTAAAAGTACAAAATATAAGCATGACGAGTTCTCAGCAGAGAAGATTACCTCCGTTGTAAACTATTTGCCTAGCATGACAGATGTTACTTGACCCAATGTGCACGACTGATCCTATACAGAGTGCGGAGAAAGGCAGAAAGGTGATTGGTGGTGTGCGTACAACAAAAAAGGCTCCGGAGACGCTTGAGAGACGACCGGCGATCGGACGCAAACCCGCGCGCGCGCGCCTTTCTGCAGGTGAAAATTAGCTTTTAAGCGGTTCAGCGGGAACGGCCCCGCATATTAATCGCCGCATCCGCAGCCTTCGCCACGCATCGTAAACAACATGGCCATTCCGTACGCCGTGCACGTGTGTGCGTTATAAAACGTGCACACCGAGAGCAATAGCATAACCGGATCACCGGAGCCAGCTATCGTCGGTTCGCGACCGGAAAGAGAAGAAAGTCACTTTCATGTTCCATGTGCGTTGGTCTCCGTCGAGCGGCGTCGTGGCTGTAAGTAGCACTTAATTAGGCTGTACGTTCAACTACCACTCCATCGATCGGCCGATCGGGTTTCTTAAGACGTCATCATCTTTTCTCTGTTTACCCTCAGCTTTGAGTGAACGGAATAAACTGTCAATCTTGATTGCTCATATTGAAGATGATTGCAGACACGTGTGATGCAGTTGAGCAACGTTTCATTTAATTTTGTAAAACAAACTTCCAACTACACCTTAAACAACTAAAAGAAACAGAATAAAAGTCCGATGATTAAACTTCATTAAAAATCGATGAACGAATTGCATATTTCATTTGGGTGTGCGACAAAAATAAATCACCTAAAAAAGATAACCAAACGCTGATCTAAAACTGATCGTTAGGCGGGAGAAAAGCGCTCTCGAAAGGGATTAATCAGCCATAAAAACCCACTTCATAAAAACCCTCCTTTCGTCGCACGCCATTTGTTTTGCAGAAAAAGCCAGTGGGTTGAGCTAAGCAAAACAAAAAAGGTTGTGAAAATGGGCAGGGGGTTGGGTGGAGTTAATTTTTTTCCCCCCCCAACCACAATACGGAGGCGGGAGTAAGGAATTTCAATGTCACGACAGCGATTGGCTGCGCTTCATCTTTTCCGTTCTTTCCACCTGTTTTTCCCTATCGCTTCCGAGGCGGAGGCATGGAACGAGACGATCAAGCAAACCGAAGGAGGGTGGGAGAAAGTTTGGCCGAAAAAACAAGCCCGCCTTGTTTTGCTACGGCTAGTTCTTGTTTCCCCCCTCCCTCGCACTTCTCGCCGGCATACACAAACACACGAAAAATCAAAGCATACGCTAATTTCCGGTACCGAAGTAGTGACCAGCAGAGGCGCACATTCCGCTTAACAATTGTTCTCGAACGATCCGAATTTTACCGACCGCGACAACTAAACGTGTGCACACACACACACACGTGCACGCGCTTCGCTAATCATTTGTCCCTGCAGGCAAGGGAAAACACCCGCATCCAATTCAATGACACAACGGCTTGCGTGCGGCGAGACGCTAAACATAGCGCGACCGGCGGTGTGCGTGTGTGTGTCAATTTGACGCCTATGGTCCGTTTAAATTGATCTAATTTATTTCCTGCGACAAATCACAGCCTCCCACCCCCCGCCGGGGAGGGCGCGATTGGGGAGGGTGGCTGGATGAGGGATCTTCTTTTTTTTGTTTATGCTTCTGAAGTCAGTGAGAAAACGGAACAAGTAGAATAAAATAATCAACCATGCCGAGTTGATATAGGTGCCCGCCATGAGTGGACCACAAGTGGAAATGCTGTCTTTTTCCTCGTGGCGGGTTGTTTCCGTTTCCTTTTTCTTTTTCGTTTGACGGTGTTAATTTGTTGCGATAAGCTCAATCGAGAGAATTTTCAAGGTTGCAGAGCGTGGCGGAGGTTGAGCAATGGAAAAAAAGGCAAGCAAAATAAACACAATAAAGATTAAGCAAGCCGCATCTTGATGCCACCGGTTGGTTTGCCATTAGGAAGCCGCCGGTTGGAGTGTCTTCTATTTCTGCGTTTCATTTGGTACACAAAAAAACATACACCAACACACTTCTTGATAATGCTATAAAGGTGATACGCCGCTGGCAAGTGTGAAGCGGCAAGGGAGATGAGGAGGATGAAAAAGGCATTGCAAGCAAATGTTGTTCACTTTAGATCCGATCGTTCGGAGAAAAGCCTAATAAATAAAAGTATTATTTTGCCAATGAAAAATCCACCAAACGCGATTCAAAATTCGTATTCCCCACGAGCCATCTTAGTGCTCCCTTATGTGGTCCGCGCACTTTATGCGCTCGGAAGACCTTTACGAACCGGACCCGGCGGCTTGCGCACACACTCTGGGGTGCGTGTGTTGGCTTACATTGTAGCGACAACGTTGGCGACCGACCCGCGACCATTAATGTCACCCGCCGGTGGCTCCCCTCCTTCCGCCCAAAATCGTGGCCAAAGTTGAACGTTCGGTCGCGCACTGAATTTAATTAATTCACGGTGTATCTGCGAAAAACGGTCTGGTGGAAGCCGGAGTGGGGGGTAGGAAACCCGGTGGAAAAGCAGGTAGAACCGCGATGCAATCGTGTGCCGTCCCGGAATGACGAAGACGACAGTTTACGGTGAGGGGGAGGGGGATTTACGTGAAAACGGGAAGCGCTTCTCCGGCAGTGAGGCGTGCGAAGAAAAATGATAAGTAATAGACGTTGGGACAGGGAAGGGGGTGTGGTAAGGCGATGGGGTGAAGATAACGAAAGGGGGTTAGTTGTAGAAATGAAACCACCGTTCATTAGAACCCACTCTATCAACACGACGATGTTGATTGGTGCCAATTACTATGAAGCTTTGCATAGTTAAATTATTGCCAGTTATTAAACATATTATAAGTATTTTTTTTCTTTTTGTCCGTTTCGATATGTTTTCATAATAACTTATGATAATCGAAAAACTTCGTAAGAATTACTCGACCGATTGGACACATTATTTAATTTTCATTAAAAAAAAACACATTACGTTAATGAAAATTAAATTTTCGATATTCATAAAAGCATGACCAAACTGCGTAAAAAATCTCTTACCAAAACGGATAACAACATTTAAGTGGTTCGGACTTTCTAAAATTAATTTATTTTTCGTTAACTGCTACGATATATAGAACCAAAACTAATCGAAAGAAATCGAAAAATAAATGATTTACGTTGAGGATTTTTAGCTAAAAATATCTAAACCCTGCAAAAACAAAACAATTTTATTTAAGGATGTGAGTGAATTGAGCCGCAGTAACAAATGTTGTAATGTATTTGAATGAAAGAAAAGCAACACTTCTTCATAAATAAAAAAATATAAATCGCTCGCTAGCGTTTCGTATAATTCCGCTGCTTAATCTGTCAAAACGAATTCTGGCTTTCATACCCTGAAATTACATGTGTAATCTTGTCAAAGCGTAAACAAACGAACCAACAGTTCACTCACCCGCATTAATCGGATATTTATCGAAATGCTGTGGTTATTTAGAGTAGTTTTTGTTTGTAGTTCAACAATAAATAAAACAAAATCCGGAGCATGGAAAAAATGCTGCAAATTTTATTAAATTGCAAATCATAAGAAAAGCACTGATTATGGTTGGCCCGAATATCAACGATACACCAGAGACCAGCGTAGCATATAAACAAAATATATTTTAAAACAAGTTAATCAATATGCCTGACGTTTTTAATTGCGCTAAGATTAAACAAAGCCGAACTGCATCACATAAAGTACACCTTTGGCTTCCCCCAAAGGAAAAAAACCGATAATTTCAACAGTTTAACGAAAAACAAAAATCATAAAGGGACAACCCTGTCCTCGACGCTGCACACAACAACACGCTCCAAAAAAGACACCGATGACAACGCGGACGACCACGGCAAAAGGCGTTGTTTGTGCGTCGGTTTGGTTGGCCGTTTTGCTTGACTTTGGTGGTGGACGACGAACATGCGACAAGGTTCCTCGGCCGGTGAGGTTTTCTTTGTTTTCGAGCTTTGTTTTGTTTGCGTTTATATTTGTTCTCGATACTTAAAAATAGCGCGACACACACCGCGACGCCGTTACTTCTATTCGGACGCCTCCTTCTCCTTGATGGTGTGTACTATGTTCACCTTTTCGGTGCTTTGTTCCGCTTCCCCATCCACCACGCGGCGCTACCCACCGGTGGTGAGAAAACACAGCAATAGCAGCAGCAGCTAGCATTTTTCACCTTTTCCCTTGGCCTCCCTCCACCCCGCGAGTGGACGCGAGAGAAAAGCGAGAACGCGAAGACGCTGCGCTTTCGATTTAATCGCCCCGCATGACACAACAGCGCGTCACAACGCACAGAGACGCGCATTCCGCAACACCCGACCACCCACCTTTCCATCTCACATTCCCTTCTCCCCTCCCGCACCGTCCGTCAGATTGGGGACGCTTCGAGCCGAAGCCGAAAATTGAAACGAGACGACAAGCAAACGGACTCGTCATGATCAGATCACGAGCGAAAGCAAGAAAGATGGAGAGAATCGCTTCGAGCGATACGGAAGGCCAGAGAAGGCTGAAGCGAATGTGTAAAAGGCCATTGAACACACGCACCAACCAGGACACCAGGAACACACAAAGCGGAGGTCGTCGACGTACGTGCGTCGAAGTCAATTTCGGCGAGTTCGGTGGTCCCGGTCAAAGTAAGTTGTCAACCATTTTGGCAAATGAGTGTCAACGACGCGCTGTGCCGCTTCCCGTCCCCTGGCCAGGGTGGGGAGGGGGTGGAAATGCCGCCCCCCCGGATGGAAACTGGCTTTTCATCCCAGGCCGGTCGAGGCGCGAACGACGCCGATACACCCCGTGCCATTTTATCGCTCGAGTTTAAGCCCAATAAATTACCTAATGCATCTGTGCGCGGCCATTTTGTGCTGCTTGGCGTTGGGGGAGCGGTTGTGGCCCGGCGTTCTGTGTATCTCCCCCGGGGATGGAGTTAAACGTTTTATTATCGGTCTAGCAAATTTGTGTGCGCCCCCGGTCATATATTTTTCCGCCTTCCCTCGCGTTTTTTTTTTTCAATGTAAGCAAGTATAAACAACACATGGGGAGGAAAAACAAAACGATACAGGCAAAAACGTTAACTCGGTCACTAATCTGAACGGTGTGATGGTGTTTATTTTCTCTCCACTCTCGCTTGCAGGGGATGGATTAATTATGACAGACTCGGCCGACTCGCAAACGCAACGATGATAGCGCGTTCGTCGTGCCAGTCGAGCGATCAAACGGTGGCTCCCTCTTATCGTCGGCGTCGTCGATGTTGGGGGCAGGCACGGCCGAACGGAACGACGGACAACCAGAACCGACAGCGGAGAGCGCGCCTTTGCCAAGGTGAAACGAAATTCGATTGCGCAAAATGGTTAAGGTGGCCGACAGTGAGCGCCATTTTGTTGTACCCATGTGCCCGTCCGGGTACAGAGAGTTTGTTGCAGTGTGATTCTTATAAGGTTGATGTAAGGAGGTTGCGGATACCAGTTTAAGCTAGATTCGCGATCGTTGCTCACTACATCATTTCACCTAATGACTTTTAACGATTTTTAGATATGGTGAATCACTTTTGAGCCCATCTGAGATAAAAGAAAAAATAAATTTAAAAAAGAACTGATTGTTATTGAAAATGTCACCAATAGACTTATGACAAAATAAACAAAACAAATTACTACAGCAAATTACAAGTTTCATAAAATGTTTTGCAGTAAATGACACAACCAAAGGTAAAAATACAACTACAATGGAAGAACGAACACAGTGAGAAAAACGTTTTCGTAGACCGAATTAAGAAAAACCATCTCAGCAATCAAAATTTCATGATTGGTGTGATTTCTGAATATATTTTCGTATGGTTAAATCTTGCTTAGAAAACCATGCTTAACAAAACACCATATTGAAAATATTTGTTATTGTTAGGAAACTTCTTCAATACATTCTGGATAATGACCTACAAAAAGTAATCAAATCGGTATGTAATGACATAACAAATGTTAAATTTCACTAACATGTTCATCATGTAGTAAACAGAAATATACACAACTAATAACAAAGATTTGATGTGAACAACAAATGGTCCCTTTAAGCTTCTAGTTGGACAATCATGTGACAGACAAATCATAGTTTACCCGATCCCGTTTATTATCATAATACAACGATATGGGTTACAAAGGAAAAATGTTGATGCTTTTATGGTTCCTTTATAAGTTAGCAAATAACACCATCAAACAAAGCAAACGCATCCACCGATGGAAAGCTTTGTTTCGCCCGGGACGCGATGCAAATGGCGACCGGTGCGCGCCCTGTACCGTGCGTTTATACCTCGAATTGATTGCAACAACAGCGAATCAAGCGCAAACAGAGTTGTCGTCCCCAAACCGACGGCCGGCAGGGGCGTACCCTGTTTGATTGCCAGCGGAAGGAGAACGGAAAGGGAGCAAGAAAATGGAACGGTTTGTTAGGGTGATGGCGGGATCGTGGTTGGAGAGGGAGGCGTTTGCATTACAGAAAGGCGAAATTATTCACCACTTGTTGCAGCATGGTGTTGGTTCGGCGGCGGTCATCGTGGTGGTGCTCGTGCGAGGCGGTTTTCTTCCGTTTGATAACATTCTCTTGCAAAACCCTTTTTCCCGTGAGTGCTTCACGAATGCGTGGTGACGCACAGTCACAAAACACAACAAAGGGAAGAAAATAAACCCCGTACACATTACTACTGAAGGTAACAAAAAAAAAATCCAACTGGCTGGCCCTAATGACGATCCACTCGGGAAGAAATGCTAGAGTTCCGTCCTCCCCTGGTTGTTGGAGACAAGTTTAAAAATACTTTCGAAACAAAACTGTCACAGAAGTTTGCCGGTTACGATTGCTTCGTAAGTTTTCCTCCCCCCACCCACTCAGCTGTCCCCGATCGCACAAAAGATTTCCTTCTGTCCCGGTTGCATACCGTCATTATCAGGCGGCTACCCGCGGAAGAACCTTCGATCATTCCGAGCAACAACAAACAACCCTGAAGAGGGGTTAAATGACTCAGCCAAGCTAAACGCAACGTAATGGGTGGAATTGAAAAAGGAAAATAACAAGAAACACCTTTTGACAGCCCTGCACCGTACGCGTCCTTCTCCCACGCACTCCTCCCCACCCGGGTCGGGGCGAACCGGAAAGAAAATGTCAAACCCTTCAAAACTCATTTTTTGGGACAAAAAATAAGAAATAGAAACGGACGACACGATGGAAAAAAAACCGGCGGCTTCAACATAAAACATGCCCTACTGGCGTGGATTTTTCGGGACATTTAGGAATGTCTTCCCCCGCGCGCGCACGCTGAGTACGTGTCCGTGAGCCGTGATTGACAACTCGGGCAGGGAAAGGGGGAGGAAAAAAACGGACAGAAGACCATTGCGAGGATAGACAGGCTGAACCCGAAGACTAACCCATCAATCGTCGGGCATCGGCTCACTCGGTCGCGTTGGAGAAAGGCTTTTAGGGAAAGAAGAGATGCTCCCCGAAAATCACAAACCCCTCCCCTCTTCTCTCTCCCACGGTTCGGACCAGCTACAATCACCTCCGCCAGGATGATGATGGTGATGATGATGGCCTACATTTTCCGGGGCCAGGGGGGTAGTACATGTTTTCACCCAACGTCGCCATTCGCCATCGCCAAAACCTTCCGTCCGCTTCGCGAGGCTGCAACTCAACACAACGTGGACGGCGACGTCGGCCAAAGGGTGCGGGGCGCGATGGATGGATGGATGCATTTCTTGAGCAATTAACTCCGCACCGCTAACGAAGTGTGACTCGAGACTTGATTGCATCGTCGGCCGGCGGTTCGAACCGGTACGTCCTCGGCGCGCAGGACGCCGCCGCAGACAACGACCGATGTCGTTGGGTGACAGTTTTCCACTGCAATCACAGGGGTTTTGAGGAATTTTTCTTTTACCGTACCTCGCTTTTTTGCCCCATGGAGAGCGTTCTGCATTGGAGCAATCTTTCCAATTTTGAATGCAGCCCAAAAATTCGAGAAAATTAGTAATCATTACGGAAACTAAAAAAGATGACTACAAAATTGAGTAGCTCTTATCATTTACCATTTTCCTCAAAGGCCGGATCTCCGAAATTGTTGTATAATATTATAAATTAAACAAATTATACCACGAAAAAAGGCGGATTAAATGATCTAGAGACAAGCAGTTATTTGTTGAGAACCCAGAAAATTACACTACACTCACCATTCTATTTTGTGTTTCAATTTAGATTTAGATTAAAGATTTAGATAAAAATTCAATTTAGATTAAACTACATATTTTTAATAACTGATTCCTTATGTGTGATTTAATTTATATGAAACTAAAATTATTCTTCATGTTATCCGTAGTTTTTAGTGCTAAAAGCCTTATTTTGAAACTCTTTTTTATGCGAAACCACTTTGCGAACATTCCAAAAGAATTTTCTATCAATAAAATTGACAAGAAATTTAATATTATACTTTTTGATTTAACAACTTTTCGGTTCGTTTACAAAACGAAATATTACTTTTCAGTGGAATCTTCGAAAAATAAAAAGCTAGTACAATATATTTGAATTATAAATGTTCAGAGCATTACTTTTGCTAATCCATGTCCAGTACCCTCAAACAAGTCTGAGAATTTCGGTCTTCTTTATTAAATCTTTTCTATTTTTTAAATATTAAAACAAACATGTGACGTTTGGTATTCTTTTCATAATCAAAACACAATAAACATAATTCCATTACAACATTCTAACAATTTTATATCCTTCATTTACTTTAAAACAATAAAAATAAACCCGATATTGAAGTATGCAAATATCTGATTAAACCTTCGAAACCTCGGGGTCCCAAACAGCTGCTTATTTTGCTAACCCTATGATCCGCCTCCGATCACAAGGTATTTTTACTAATCTTTCTGACCAAAATCTATTTTTTGGTAAAGCATACTAAATACTCTCGCCAAAGTTTCCAGGACATTTTCTCGTCACAAGTCAAATTCAAAATCAAACATTTCGAAAAGAACTATAAGCGATCATTTTTAGTTCGCTTAACGAATTAAGTTCAACTCGTTGACTCAAGCTTCAAATAACCGGTAGAGTGTAAATATTAGCTTACAACAATGGTAGAACTGTCATCATCATCAGCATACGGTATTATCGGTACCATTCGAAAGTGTTAAGAAAGCGATTAGATAATACCAGAAGCGAGTGATTTTCCTCCTCGTATAAATTTATCTCCCAGCGATCGGTTCACCCATATTATCGCCCCAAAGACGCACCGCACCATCCCCCGCCCAAACAGAGCGCATCGTTACTGAGAACCGGTCAGAACCAACGCCGCGACAGATGCTGCGTCGGGTGATGTGATGCGGCGTGATTAGCGCAGACGTGCTCGATCTGTAGCAGTTCGACCGAAACGCGACCGTGTCCGATGGCGTCCGGGACCCGAGTTTAGCGGCCTCGTAGACCATTGGCGGGGTGTCGGGAGAAACGAGGCGAGGGTGTCGGTAAAATGTAGACAACTCCAAGAACGAACAATAGGAACAAGGTTAGCGGGAAGTTTGTTTGGTTTAAGCGGACGACCACGCGCCAAGCGATGGAAACGGAATGGTTCCGAGAGGGAGGAGGGTGTTGCTTGAGTTGCATAATCTTTCCAATGTTTATCGCGCGCACACACACGCACACATAGACATCGGTACCATCAGACCCCTCCACTAATTCAACACCTAAAACCTGTTCGGTGTCGTAAGAACGTTTGTTTTCCAAATCGTTTTAGTCCTTGCGAGGTTGCTTCCGGCATTGTCGGAATGCACAACCCGATGGGGGAAAATGTTTAACGTTGCGGTACCAGGCGCCTCCATCGAGTGGATGGTTGGATAACGTTGATAGACAAAACTCCAAGTACATCGTTTTCTAGTAGCTAAAACGAATTCAAATATATCTTAATTTTTGTTGAGGAATAAATAGGGAGATTTCGGTTAACTGGGAAGTATATTTTTACGTCATTTTGTCAAAAATATATCACCAGTAACAGGCACGGTATTAGGGGAGGGAAAATAAATACGATCGCAATAAATTCAAACCTCCCACCCCCTCCACGCCGCCGAAACGTTCCAACGTTCCCGGGGAGTCAGCAGAACACGCCAGACAAACGGCGTTTCTCGGTGGACAGACAAATGACCACCGAAAACTTGCCGCTCCCTTGCCACGCGGTGGTGGTGATGGTGCTTCATGCGCCCACCAATACTTACCTGGCGCACGGCACGGGAACACGATTCCGCAGTGTTCCACAAGAGAACGCGCACACGAGTTACACGAAATAATCCGCCTCCGCCGATGATCATAAATTATTGCTGCCCTGTTGCCCAAAAAATCCAACATTTCACCCGGGGCGGAGGGGCCACGCAGCATCGGGTTTGGCTACTGATGCTGCTATTGCACAGGACAAGCAGAAGACGATGAAGAAAAATACGACTTGCATTCTGGACGCGTGCAGACCCGGCGAGGTGGAAAACTCGGGAGGACGATACATTCCCGCAGAACGAAAGCGACGTTCTCAAAACCGATCATTCCTGCGAACGGCCGGGAACGCAAAGAACGAGATATTTTTAATAGTTGTTTAGTAACGTGACCGTCCCCCGTTCCTCCCTGGTCGCTCCCTGGGTCGAGCTAAAGGATCAGCGACATCTGCCACACACTGGGGGTGAACTGGTGGAAAAACTAACCGGCAGATGCTTCTGCAAGTAATCCAACACGTGTGCGTTCGGTTGCATTTCCTGTCACGGTGGGAAAAAATGGGACACACGGTGTGGTCGTTAAAATAAAAGACTGAATCTTAAGATCCAATTATGACCCTGGCGCTCCGAAAAGGATGCATCTGAACCAGTCGTGCCCGAGAATACACTCTTTGGAAAAGGGCCGAGGACATTAAAACTATTCAACCATGTTCGCGGCGCAAATGATTTATTTCCGTTTCGGGCCGCTCCGGCTCGGACGTAAGCCGATGACACTTGGCGCTTGATTCAGACGTCGTATTTCTTCCCCCACTTAAGGTTCACTTTCTCTCATCCACCGTTCGGCACAAAGAAGGAAACTTGTTGCATCTCAACGTGCGGGGCGCGTCGACAATCGCAACTCACTCGGGACGCGCCAGCCTTGCACCAGATTTACACCGAGTTGCGGATTCCATGCATCACGACGGTGACCGACTAGCGGCGTTAAATGTGATCCCCTCGTCGCTTTTTGGTGAATCATGATCCGAATGTGGAGGGCGTGAGCCAGGGAAGCGCTTGGAAGTGTAAATCATTACAAAACTGGAATTTTGAACACATAAATCTACCGAAAATGGAAACCTTTCTGACGAAGAAAGGAGAATGGAAAAATATGTAGGAAAGAAAAAATTCATTCGAATCAAAAGCGAAATTGAAAAGAATGTTTTTGAACAAATAATAAATGCAATTAAAGGAATAAAAAAGCAGGAAAGAAAATTTAAAAGTGTGAGCGACTGGAATGATAAAAAAAAATGATTTCAAAACATTGTTATAACAATTATTTTGAGTTGTAGCGTTACGAGCGTAGTCTGTACGGCAAACACAAGTTGCACCCCTTGAGATCACAACAGTAAATTCACGGTAAAAACATTCTTGACACAACTTGAACAGATTGAAACTAGAACTTATTTACATCTTTTATGTATAACCAGTAATAGTGAAAAAATTGTTTAAGTTTAGTTTTGAATGATTATTAACCGTTACTGTTTTACAATAAACTACAAGTTCAAAATTTTGTCGATTCCAAAATGCTGGCAAGAAAAACTACATACTGACGGTAAAGAAATCGAACTGATTTTGAAATACATCATTCTAGAAAAGAAATGGCAATAATGAGTAATGAACGAGTTATAATAGGAATTTTATTAGTTCCTAAATAATTTACCTACTATGATAATAGTTTGGGTTAACCGTGTTTTCCTATTCCACCCATGGCTTACATTTTCCGTACAAAAAAAAACAAAAATATGTTCCAACAATCGGGTGGAACGCAACGAATCAACACGGCACGATTGAACAATAAATAAAACACATTCTTTAACCGACGAGCTGGGAATGTTTGCAAGTTTATTCCACCAGATGCAGAAGGGAATCGAAAGTAACCGCCACCGGACGATGGTACGCACAATGGCAGGACGCAATCGACACCATAACCAAAACAAAAAAATCCACCATAAACAACGTGTTGCGCTCACCTTTCGCCATCCGGGCCCTACCGGATCCGATCTCCCTGATCCCGGGACCCAACGCAACCCAACGGTGCAGCAGCAATGCGTGATCATAAAGTATATTTAACCCGAATCGGGGAAAGGAAGAGCTTCGCGTTACACACACACACACACACGACCCGGGCCGTAATTACACGACAACACATCAGTGCATCAACAGCAAGAACGACGGCCATCCAGAAGGGCAAAGCATGGCGCGATCGGCCGCATCCATAAACGGAACGACGCCGGGTGATTCAACACCAACGACAACAACAACATCCATGACCGCCGGGAAAAAGAAGGAAGCTGAAAAAAGAACGGCCTCCATCGCGCGGGCGGCCCCTGTCGTCGTAAACAATTCGCGCATCATCGCAACCGCCGGATCGGAATAATCTTCTTGGACCTCTTGGAGTCACGACCTCCCCGGCGGACGGACGCAAGGGTGGGAGATTTATTTTCGCACCGGAAAACTGGACCACACATCTGCTGGAAAGCTGCTGCACTGGACGGTTTGTGGTTGTAAATTTGCAAACCACCGAAAATCTAAGCACCGACCGACGATCCCGGCCATTTCGCTAATAAATGGCGGATTCTTACGGAATAGTTTATTCCAAGCCGATCGTTTGTCGTTTGCCGAATTCCCGGAGTTAGTATGCCCCGGGGCGGCAGTTTGCTAGCGTCATTTTCAAACGCACCAAAAACCCATTTCCAGCCAAGCGGAGGCGTTTTGTGATTTGATTCCTTCTTCCAATCTTTCCTTCCCGACTGACGTTGCGTTCGTTGTTGATCGGTGGGAGCTACATTTCATCGCTCTTCATTTACGTCTTCCTTTGCAGCCGCCAATGTAAGACACCCACGACGAACATGGGCCCTAACCGTACCGGGCAGATGTGTGACTAGGCAAAACCACAAAAAACAACCCAAAACCGCAGCCGACGGTGTGTTGAGGAGAGCAACAACTCCCGTTCACGAAACGGGCAGAAGTTATGTGCCGGGGGATTTGTTTCGTATTTTTTGATGATCGCTGCGCCTACTCGGATCTACTTGGGAAACTATCCGCTTTACGATGGTTGCTTCGACCGAACGAACAACCAAACGTCCGAAAGAAAGTAAGGATCACATGTTTTTCCATCACGCACCAAGCGTGAAGTTTCTTTTGGCGCTACGAGACAGGAAAATTACTACAAAAATACATAACAATGATAGTCTAGAAGCAAACAAAAAATAACCACCGGCACCCATTTTCGCCCACGAAAAACTCGAACGTACGGTTTTGTCCGGACACCATCCTCTTGTGGTTAATAAGCTGGAGTGTGTCACAATGGTAGGGAAACTGTGCCCCCATTGGTTGAAGGCCTGCGGGTGAGGTAATGTCGATGTCTTGCGTCCACCATTTTCCATTGCTTCTCTCTGCCTACCCGAGAGATACCACGGCGGCTGCCGTTTGTGTCACGGGATTTTCCTTTCGCCTATCGCCATCACAGGACATTAATCATGCGATGAATAATGACATCTCGACCCGCCAGACACGCAACACGACACGAACGGGAGGGCACGGAAAACGGGCCCGGGTCGTCTTCTCCGGGAGTCGCAAGATTGGAAGCAACAAATTGGACGCACAACACGCCGGGAGCGGGAGGGAGGCAGATCAAGGGCGATCAGAGTGTGGTTCGCCTCTTCAAGGGTGAGATATTAGTTACACATTTTCCAGCCCTACCAAATTACTTCACGGCCTGTGGGGGGAAAAAGAAAAAAGAAAACCAACGACTGTCCAATTTAATTGAGATAACATCAAAGTTATTCACCACTGTTTGTGCCACGGTTCAGCTTCTTTAATTTAAACATTCTCTCTTTTTAAAGATGTTTGTTCCCTTTTTAGTATCAAACATTTATCGTTGAGCTTTTTATGCGCCATTATTTACCATTGGAAAGACAAACCGTAAAAACAAATCAATATTAAGATAGGAAATAAGACTCCCCCGAACCCACGTCGGGTTGTGTTTTACATTTCTTAAGCCTTCGGGACTTCCATTTCACCATCGTCCTCGTCCACCTCCGCTCAACCGTTTCGCTAGACTCCTCTTCAGGACACTTCTTTCATCTGCTTACGGACATTGCGTCTGCTTGCCGTTTTTATTACGACTGGAACTTTTATTTTTATTTTCCCCCAACAGCCCCATAAATAAACAAACGCCTACCATCGCCACCACCCCCTTCAAACCATCCGGTGTTCGAAAAAGGGATCGCGGGACGTCGGAAAAACCCACGCACAAGAAGGGCATGGGCTGCAAAAATCGAACCTAGGCGGAACACACGAGAGCAAGCGCAAAGTGGCGACACTACGGCAGACGAATAATTAACCGGCTAAGAACCACCGAATGTGATTCCGGGGAGGGTGGAAAATACCAATTCCACCCGAGAAGAAGCCGCTTTGCTCGGTGCATCCGTCGGTGCATCCGTCGGTGCATCGGTTCGGTAGCGCCACAATAACAACCATGACCACGGGAGCCGACGATGATGTTCTTCTAGAAGGGGCTAATGGAATTATAATTCACCCTCGCTGGAGATGACACGGTTGCAGCAGCAGACACAGCACCGAAATGGCACTCGTGAATGTCAGTGGCGGAATCGTAAATTTCCGATGCATTTCGCCACGGGGACAGAGCGCGTATAAAATCCGCGGCGGCGAAGGTATGTCCGTCCGGCCCCGAACAAGCAAAATGCCATCGCACTCATAACCACAGGCTAAATGAAATCTAGAATGAAAGTGTCATAAAAGATTCGTTGAAGACCAATGGCGCACAACGCTGTGTGTTCACCATGCATTACCATATTTCAAATGTGCCAGGAATGTGGGATGGACAATTAAAAACATCCCCGGCCAAAGACATCGAAAGGCGTAATGAGGATCTTACTTTCGATAGGTTTTTCTAAATCGAAATGATTTCACCCCGAACAGCACCTCAGATCACACTTTCGTCACGTGTCAAACACATGATATCATTTCACGCCGTAAAACGGGGCCCATTTTCATCGCCCCAAGAAATACATTCGGTTTCGGCGCTCCACTAAATAATCGACAAACGAGAAGAACTCTTTAAACTTTACGATTCCTAATTGGTTTCCCTTCGCGCGGGTGGAAAAAGGACAGAAAGTATATTTACGAGCAGCCCCGACGACAACTAACTAATGACCTCTGCGCGTCGCGGGGGAAAAAATAGGGAAAGAAAGGAAAAAGCCAAATAAAACACCGCCCCAAACAAGCTCGTAAAAGAGTGGAAAATGGCACTCGACATTCGATAAACGATCGGCGTTAAATCTATTCGCAAATGCGCCTGTGGCTTAGGCGTGGTTTAATTGGGTCACAGGCAAATGCATCACTTTCGCAATGCAGATGACAGAGAAAAGGGGTAAGGAAAGCAAGATGGGTAAAAAATGGAACGAAAACAATATTTTATCATCAAATTGTTTTCAATCTCCCCTATCAACACACACGCTGCCCATGTCCTTGGGATGTATTTTTAAGATAATTACTAGCAAGGATGGCAGGAGCATAGATAAAATTTGAGAAAAATGAACCGTATTGTTGGCGTCTCCCCGGTCTTTTTTCCGAAAGGAGTTCCTCGATGCGATGGTGTCATGAGAAAGCAATTCGCTTTCGAAATAAAAACAAACCAATGCCGTTGATTGTGCTTCTACTGTTAAAAACGCTTCTCGCCCATTCAACTGCATGCTGCGTGGCAACTGCGAACAACTCGATCCGCTGTTCCGGGGATTTTCCGAGCTCGTGAGGTGACGGTGCAATCGTGTGTGCAGCTAGACGGAATGGCCATTTCCTCACATCCCAGGGAACCTCCGAGGTGTGTGGAAACGATCTTCTGTTGGGGTACGTTCGCGCGCATAAATTTTCCGTCCCGAAAGTCTCCCCCCAATTGAGCGGCCCAAAAAAAACCACGGAATTAAAAAAGGAAGACCCACGCTGTGGTGTTGTTGTTTTTTTTTTTTTTTGAATTCAAATTAAACACTTTTAATTTTGTTTTACATTGAATCGCAGAAAGAGACAAAAAAGAACACGGTAAACGCGCGTCAGCCAGTCTTTTCGTGCGGGTTCCTTTTTGTTTTCCTTAAGATTGCTCATCGACGTAGTGCTCGCTTCCGGAGATGTCGTGGTATTGGTCGTGGCCAGGCCACCCATCGGAAAAGTCGGAAAACGGCGGATCGTAAGGGAAGGCAAAAAAAAACAGGCAGGTGGCATCATCATCGCACGGATCGCGCGGACCGAATGAACTAAACAAATCCCGAAAAGCGGTCGATTTTTCCGACCTGAAAGTGAACACTGAGGTTGGGGGGTATGGGGGTGTTTTATGGTGTTTTATTTTTCGCCATCGTAAATCTTTACCTTCCGCACGCGCACACAGAGAGACACACACACGATAGAGCGAAAGACATTCATCCGTGCGCGCCTCTCGATGGCCCCCTGATGATCGGCGCTTTTTTCTTCTTCGGGCTCGCCTTCAACGGGTGGGGGGGGATTTCGAGGGAAAGAGGTAGACTAATTTCTACCCTCCGACCCGAAATGACGATTTTTCCTTCCAGTCCAAACAGACGCACACACACACCCAGGCCAGGGACTGTTTATTCAAGTCCGGCCCCACGCAGAAGGGAAAACCGGCCATTCCTCAATCGCTTCGGTGGCGTTGTAAAATGCGTCGCCTCGAGCAAGGAAAAACCATCAGGTGAAAAGGGGAAGGTGTGAAAAGGTACCACACCACCTCCACCGATATCAAAGCAAACCAAAACACGATCGCGCCGACGATCATCGTGATGATAAAGATGATGGAAAAAGACCTCGAAATGGAGTCGGAAAATGGCGTCCGAAATGAACAACACAAAAACAAACACAAGATGATTCCAAACGCCCACGTTTAAACAAGAAGTTTGTATCTATTGCAAGAGCACGAGAAGCAAAACGAGTTTTGTTTTGACGATCTTCAGCAATCGTTGTCATGTTAATGTTGATTTTTGAAGATGCCATCCATTTTCTCCGGCGTGGGCAACACAAATCAACGCATCCAAGTAACCCTACCGTATCGCTTCGAGGGGCAAAAATGAAACTGCACCCTCCATAGACGGTGGCCAAAAACTTACTTAAAGCCAAGCGAAAAATATGACACATGTCGTCCCTACGTTCAAAGCAACATCCTACCCGATGGTGCCGGTGTGTTTGTTTTTCTTTCCATTGCCGATTTTTCCACCCATCGGGATTTTGTTCGCATTTACTTTGCAATAATATTGTTGCACCGGCAGCAACAACGTACTGGGCCATGTTGTGACAAGCGTCTGCATTTGCTGCGCTTTCTTCCTCCAACGCTCAAAAACGCTCGGACCAGACAGATGCACGATTTGTTGCATTTGTAGCTGCTACTGTGGGTGGGGGAGGAAATTTGGTCGGAAAATCTGTACGACCAACGCCAATGGGATACTTGCGAGCGCCTGAAGGGACGAGAAGGCCGCCCGGTTTGTGCTGTATCGGTATTTTGAGTGGAAAGATTTTCGCGGTGGCGATGGAAAATGGTTAAATAAAGGACTACAAACGATAACCACCACCCTCCCTCGCCTCGGATCCCGTTTATCCCCGACTAAGGGGATGTCAAGAATGATTTGTTTGCTTCAAACATGTAAAAACGACCCTAAATCATTACTTTGATCAGTGGACACCTTCGTTTTTTGTTTTGTCTGTGAACGTGTTAATTATCGTGAGTGCACAGCGATCGTGCGAGCTGTCAAAATATTGAGCTTACCTGAGGAATTATAGGGGGGTTACAATATTCGTTGAGGAAATCTGAAATAAGAGAAAGAGAAGCGAGAGTTAGCGGCGATAGAGTTTGTTTGCCGAAGGATTTCTCTTTTGATTTGACTTAAAGTGTTTTCCCCAATATTAACAGGCAGTCCGTGGAAACAACATATGCAGCAGTAGTCGAGAATCCAACACCACATTGTTTGTCACTGTCAGCCTCCCGAAAGGTGACTCACTTTCGGTGAGGTCGCAACCCTCTCGGAAGCAACCGGCGGGCATGTCGGTAACGTAATCCTAATGCACCTCCCGATGAGCCCGCTCCGACCAACAGCTGGACATGGTCCAACCCCAGACGACGATGAATCATCCTCTTTAGAAACAAATGAAAACAAGCAAGGCAAAAAAAATGAGAACGACGAGCCATCCGTTAGTCGTCAAATCGCCACATTTTGAAACTAACGTTTCCGGGGCAGAAGAGAGCGATATTTTCGAGCGAAGAAAAATACGACAGAAAAATAACTGAAACCAAAAATCCTTTCCCACAACAACTACCAGATTGTCAAACGAACTGACAAGTAACACAAGACGAAACTCGTCTCTCCGGCGCGCCGCGAACTTGGTAGTAGTTTCCGAGGTTGATCAGGTTTCCTTGGCCGGAGTGTTTAGGGTAGTCTATCGACAGAAGTAACGAGAAGAGTCTTCCGGCGTTTTGTTTCAGAAGTGATCGAGCGAGCAAGAGCATAAACAGGTAACGATGGAAATAAAATGATGTAAATAATATGAAAATATTAGTACAATCTCTAGGTTGTTTCGAAGAGCTCGAAATGAAATGATGTGAATTAAAAATGGTCGTCCAATCATCTCCTTAAAAAGAGATTTTAGTTAAACAACAAACCATACCTAACAGCAACTAGAACCAGAGATGTTTCTATCATGCACTCATTTCCACCAATTCGTCAATTATTCAACAAAATCCTTCCAAACAACTTCACTTACCACGACCCACGCCAGACGCAAGTTGGATGTAGCTCCGATCGTCACCGAAATTGCGTCATCAAACGTTCTGTCCCTTTTTGCTTACGCGCTTAAACAACTCTTGGTCGGGTGGGGATAATTATAGCCGGCAAACAACAAATGCGCTGGGCCCCCGTTGGATTTGGCGTCTCCGTTTTCCCTTCCCAAAGCGTGCACATCCCCCGTTTCCCTTCGCGCGTCCCCTACCATATCCATATACGGAAACTTCTTCGAAGAAAAACTCGTTCTCGTAACAAGTGAAGCAAGTAAATGGTTCTAAACTTTTGGTTTGTGGTTAATGGACCACTTGAAATATTTCCTAGGAGTAATAAAAAGTATTTCAAATTGATTCAAAGCGGTAATGCAGAAGTTATTCGTAATAACAAAGCATAGCCAAACAAAATAATGAAACCCTACGAATGAGTTATTATGAAGCCATCATGATAAACCTTTCATTATAAAGCTAATCATCGACAGTTGCATGCGGGCAGAGGTGAATTGCTTTATGATTCACTCTACACGTAGTCGTCATCGTTGACGCGATCATTAAATCAGTGGATGAGCGAATCGTGACGACAAGTTGATCCAGCTCATCATAAGGCTTTGAAATAAATCTGTGTACTTATGTCCTTGGAAAACTTGCATATTACATCTAAACATTATCGGTCAATTTTAATGTAAGTCAACAACCAAATTATAAATAAATTGCATTGTTTTTCTGATTAATCTGTTGTTTTTTGTTAATCAGAAATTTAAAGAAAAGTATGTAAATATTTTATCGTTAAATATGAGAGATAATAGCGCTATAAGGCCGAACACTTGGAGTAAAATGCAAAATTGGTGTGCATTTCCCGAACCCAACAAACACATTTGGCCAAATGGAGTTGCATTCCCGAAAAGGGTTCCGGTGTCTAGCACGACGAATAGCTGGTCCACATTTGACCATTGCGAAAAAACACATTGCGCTCGCAAAAAACACATGTCAAACGAAAATGTGCGAGCTTCAAACATTAGCAAACGTTGGCTCGCTTTGATCGTCGCACGAATTCCACCCAACATGCACAAACATAAATATCCAACGGCGGCCAACCGCCGGTGGTGTACCTCCGGGAGTGTCCCAACACCCGCTCCGTCCCTCGTTTTCGATGATCGCGTGTTGGAAAACAGCGCAAACCACTTGAACCATTCATCAAACGGATGCCAATGTCGGTCCGGTCGAAGTCCAGGCGGGACCATCACGCTGCGCGAAAGGTGGCAGAAAGGTGTGTGTGTTCGTCCTCGGTCGAATCCCGTGACGCTGCCCGGCCAGAACACGCCGGATTGTAGATCTCGGCGGCAGGTTCGCGATCCGACGGTTGAGTGCGAAAGTGAACGATCGTCCACTCAACAACAGCTGCATTAAAGCTGCAGCTCACCGCGTTCCAGCCCAAACCCGGTCGGCCCTTCTTTCGGTGTCCACGTGACGCTGGCCAGCCGCCAGAAGCACCCCGCTTCTCCCCTCGGTCGGATGTCCCGCCGGCAGAGAGGTTGAAAGGGCCCGGAATGATTGATCGTTCACGGTGTGGTGCTGACGGTTTGGCACTTCCATCGAATGTGCTTGCTTGCGCTGCTCCCTGGATGGAGTCAGGGTAAGACCTCATCAACCGCGGACATCGATCGCTAGACATCGCCCATTTGCGTAATGGATCTCCGAAAAACGGAGACACCCCGTATGGAGGATGAGCAACTGGAAGAGGGCTCAAGCGATGTGAGTAAACGGGTTCAATTATGCACCCGCTCCTATCGATCGTCGTTGATCGTCGATTATTTGATTATCCCGAACGCTCGGTAGACAAATTATTACGACAAATTATCCTACCAGCGACGAACGCTGGCGTTTAGGTAATTAACTAATTGAACGCAAACGAATTTCAAAAATAACTCTCAAATACTCTAGTGACACGTCTCGTTCGCCAAACATTTTCCTTCAGTCTATCCGCTTCCTTTCTAAATCCGTCGTGGATCGAGGACGGGGGATCGGGTTGCTAGGGGAGTGAGTGGCGGAGGGGGGGGGGGGGGGGGGGGGGAGAGGGGGCAATACCAACAACGACAGCATTCAACAGTTCGCGATGCCCCCCCGAACAACGATAGGACCGAGGGCCAAAAGGATCGTCAAAAATGCGATATTACTCATCCAATTTATTCGCGCCCGCGTGCATCCCTTGTCGAGCGCGTGAAAAGCGGTTTTTTTTTCGGTGGGCTTTTACTTTCGACAGCGACGTTTGCATGAGCTTATCGAACGGTTCTCGACACAGCGGTGCCCAGAGGTTAAGGATCATTATCCTTTTTCGGCTAGATCGGCTCGTCTACATTATTTGATCGTACTGCCCGATTCGTCGGCTAGAGGAATTTCAGCTGTAAAGTACATCTCTTCACTGTGGTGACGAGAAGGGTTGATAAGTTCGGGGGGAAATTGAGAAATTCGTTACTAATTAACTGGTTCATAAACTCTTATCATATTCTTGTCTATAGACAAATAAATTGTCATCGAAATAAATAACTTCTCACATACATATGTAGCATAACTATTTATTTCATTTTTTTCGTCTATGGAAACCAGAAATAAAAGATTGACATTAAACTACATAATCTCAACAGAGAAAAACTTTTGTTGCGTATCAAGAAGATTTCATGCAGTGTTCCAGCATGACAGTTTATTTTCTATGTACAAAAACATAAAAAGGTTTATAAATCTGTTAAATAGTCTCGAATTGAAAAACATCATTATATACTGGGACGAAAATGACAAATTTGCGATAAAACTGACTTCCTTTTTCAAGCAAGGTGTTTGAAAACATGAAAAAATAAAATGGAAAATTAAGGCAAACTTAAAACAAATAAGCTAACATTTAGTAAATCATACGGTACACGGAAAGAAATTTGGTTGAAAAGAAAGTTAAATAGCATAAACCAAAAGAAAAAAGGGGATAGCTTATTGTTACCTATACTTCAACCTTATGAACTTATCAACCCACCTTGTATCATACCTTCGCCATTACTCTTTCTTCTTACTGGCGGTTGCGTTAAAAAAAGCCGGCAGTTGCGTTAAACCGGCAAACTACACGACACCACCCGTTTCACCTTGTGCCTCACCGGTCCCCCCCCCTCTACCGGTGACCGATTTTGTCTCGCTGTCGTCGACGAATGAATTTGTTTAATTTTAGCCGAAACATCCACCGACGCATCATCCGACGCGCGCTGGCCGGCGGGATGATGCCAGCGGCTGGCTGATGTGACCATTCCGATGCAGCCAGAAACATCATTCCCCGCGTCGTCCCCGAGTGCTACGATGTACCTCACCCTTCGGCCCACTCTGGCTTCGGTTCTTCGACATTCGAACGACGCGTCCCAAGCAGCAAAAGCATAGCAACCGGGGCCCGCCGGTGGTTGGCTCAGAAAGAATCGCACTCAAATTGTTGCTAACCATCGGTCGCTATCTCAACCATCGCATCTCTTTTTCCGCACACACACACACACACACAGACACACACATCCTTTGCACCTACAGTGGGAGCGCGCCGGTTGCTTGTGTAAATCGACGATGACGCCCCGGAAAATTCAACATTTTCCGCGACCGAATCGGACCCAGCCGTGAGCTTCCGCCCACGGTGGGGTAGTCAATCGTCCGGGCAATTCATAGCACGTGGTTGCCGAAGGAGCCGGCGACGAGTGGGACGTAAAAACAAGGAAAAACTATCAAATGGACCGGGGGTTGTCTTCGAGTCGGTCCAATTAGTTTTCCCCTGTCCCGACGACGGGATTCGCACAGACTGGAGGGTATACGCACATCAACACGCCGTGAATCATTATGGCTGTTGGTTTGTATCGGAACAGGTGTACACATAACGGTGGGGGTTTCTTTGTCATAGTGGAAAAGAGTGTAAGAAGTTTTGCATTTTTCAAAGTACTTTCATCCAGAATGGTCGATGACATTCAAAATTCGGTTGAAACACGATATGGTGATAGGTTGAATACTCATAATAGAATTTTCATTAACTTTATCAACCACTTTTGTATTGGGGAATCAGTTCGTATCATCTTTGTCTCGTTTATTGGTAGTGGTTACTATTTTAATACTAGCAACATTATGTTTTAATTAACGTTTAAGAATTTAAAAAATTAATAATCCGAAAGGAAAACGGCACATTTTGTAAAACCAACGTGTTCACGCCTGATTATCAAGGAAGATAGGAAAAACTGCAGGAAGCTTAACACCTTGTCGTTAATACATTATTGCGTTTGATCAGTACTTTAGGTAAGTATAACCAGTGATTTTTGTTCGCTAGTCCGCGAATGGGAAAAGATCGAAAAACCATCCAGCAGCGTGTTAGCTAACAAAAAACCGCTGCGGCCGGAAAACAATGTAAATATTTTGGAATCGTCAAGAAGATAAGCCTTTACTATCACGCACAGAACACAACGGATGTCGTCAAGAGATACAACCAAAGTCGACAATCTGCCCTGATCGGTATCCAAACGGCGAGTTCGATCAAGCAATGATCGACTAAAAGAGCTGAACATTGCAGCTAAACCTAAAAAAAATATTACCAAACCCACCGTGTTCGACACTAAACCACTTATCATGTAAAAGAAAGTAAATTAAAGCGTCCTCAAATAAATAGAACTTTGAAGAGACGCTAATAAAGCTGCACAATTGACGTTTACAATTTCTCGAAAACAATAATCAAAGCAAGCGATGTGTCAACTACAAAACAGGCAAATGTAGTTGTCCCCATGCACGGTAATAAATAGCATTAAAAGTTTCTCTCGCTAAAACCAACAGCCATCGACGAATGCACTTTGATTAATTAACGCTGAAGATCGAGTTGCGCGCAGTGAAGCAACCGAAATGACAAGTGACACCCGCGTAAGGTGCGATATCTTCTCGAACGCTACGCTAATTGGTTTCAATAAATAATTGGCCAAAGCAGAGCGTACGAACGTGAGCGGCCTTGTCTCTATTGAAGAGGTTGTTCGTATGGAAATGGTATATCTTATCGTATGGAAGCAAATAACCGGAGAAGTAGTAGACAAGCCTTTACTGCTACCGACGGTCGATGGGGGGAGAGCAAGGAGGCAAGGGGGACGTGCGTCAGTTGTACCACACAGTACCATGTTCAGTTCGGCTGACCACCAACAAACAGGGCCAAGACAAACTTTGAGCACCGTCTCAAAGTGAAGGTTTTACGAAGGCGCCGTATCATCGCCATCAGTGCACGGTACTTGCCGAGAGCATCTACTGCCGGAGGTAAGACAGACACTAAGTTACACGGTTAGGCCCCAACGCCTTCGACCGAGGCTGTGCACGGGCTGATTAGTATGTTAGCACATGATCACACCACCAGACGCTCGTACAACAACTACCCGGCGGTAGGATAGAACCGTTGTCTCGTGTACGTTGCTGCACGCCATAACGCCCGATTCTGCTGGGCACGCCTCGTCATGGGTCTCGTGAGCTGATTATGCAACTTCTTCAAAACACGCACAGCACGCGGAGAACGCGCGAGACGCCAACATGAAGAGAAAAACACGAATACTTAGGGAAAACGAGTGACCTAGGGACGGCCAGGTCTACCTTCCGTACTACTGCGGTGACACCGATAAATGATAGTGTGTATAACGCCACTTTCCCAAAACGACGCACCTGATAATTATCAAGCTTAACCGGGGCGCCACAGACCGAGCCTCAGACGAAGAAAACCAGTAGCTTGTTTGGCGCGCTCGCACGAATACAGAGTGCACGATGACGCCATATTGACCACGCCGTCCGTGTTGATCTGCTATGTAGAGTAATCTAAGGGTAAAGAAGGGGGTCTTCGGAAGGTCCAAACACACCAGTCGGTAACAGAGGATCGACATCGATCATCCAATCGGGCCAATTAGAGCCTACCGGCGATCGAAATAGATTCATTCAACAGCAAGCCGCCATCAGGCTCCATGAAGAAGCCGACCTTCGTGTCGATCCTTCTTAGGAGCAGTGGTCTTCGTGGTTTGTCGCAGTAACTGGAGTGGGTCACCCAACGCGTAACTATCCTCCCCTAGACTATTAGCGCACTGGTAGAAATTTTTAGATCAAACTGAACATTTCTCGAGTAACGCGAGCAATGAAATGATTGGGGGACCCAACGAAGCTGAAGATCTCTCAATATCGGTAACGGTCCGACCTTCCTCTGGAACACTCTAAGTAAGTGCGTACATAATGCACCGCACATCGGCACGGTGCAAGGCAGATGATTGCGAACGACACCACAGCACCGTTGGTCCGGTTTATTTAGAGGTTTACACGCAGGTCTGAAGGTCAGTCGAAAATTGGAGCAACACATACAGATGGACCGTTGACGCAGGCATACGAGACCACGAGTCCGGTTTGAGTGATTATTTTTATCTAGCGCCCTGTTCGATGGACGCCGTCAAACGGGTGACAGCGTCCCCAAGGTAGGATTAGTTCCCGCCATGCCGTACAATGTTGTCACGTTCGGTAGAGACGTGGTACACTGGAAGAGTGATCTGTTCTCATGAGGACCAAAATGTACTGCATTCAATCAAAGCCAGTATTAACGCATGATATGATGAAGTCATGTGTACGCAAGGCAGCAATCTTACTAATGGATATCCACTCTCAAATTACTGTTACACCATGCCATGAGCTTAGATAGCAATAGCAGAAGGTGAGCGAGCGATGGGAGGGCGAAAATGAGATGCACTGTGCTGACGCGTCAGGTTCCCCTTTACAGCGTAGAAATTTCCCCTTAACCGCTAGGCGGTTGCTAAGGGAAACCAAATACCGTATGCGTTATAATGTTTGCACCACCGTGTACACCATGTACCCTATGCGTGATGATGTTTGCACCATCTTACTGAAATAGTTTCCGTTTTCTCTGGGCATACAAAAGGAAATGAAACGTTTTCGTGATTTTGGGGACAATTTCGAATCGAACATTGCATTTACTCTTCGGAAAGGTGGCAACGAGATGAAAATAACCAACGCAGAATAAAATTAATAATAAAACTACTTCCATAAAGTTGGGCCCAGTAAACGGGACTTTAACCGGGCCCTGTAAACGGGCCGTGTTACCGGGCCCTGAAAACGGGCCGTGTTACCGGGCCGTGTTACCAGGCCATGTAACGGTGTCCTGTAAATTGGCCGGGTTACCTGGCTCTGTAAACGGGTCCTGTTAACGGGCCGTGTCACCGGGCCATGTAAACGGGCCGTGTTACCGGGCCCTGCAAACGGGCCGTGTTACCGGGCCCTGTTACCGGGCCGTTTTACCGGGCCCTGTAACCGGGCCATGTAAACGGGACGTGTTACCGGGCCCTGCAAACGGGCCGTGTTACCGGGCCCTGCAAACGGGCCATGTGAACGGGCCGTGTTACCGCCGTTTACCGGGCCCTGCAAACGGGCCATGTTACCGGGCCATGTAACCGGGCCATGTAAACGGGCCCTGTAAACGAGCCCTGGTACCGGGCCATGTAAACGGGCCCTGTAAACGGGTTCTGCAAGTGGGCCGTGTAACCGGGCCGTTTTACCTAGTCGCCTCTCAAATTACTGTTACACCATGCCATGAGCTTAGATAGCAATAGCATTGAAAGCGAGTGAAGGGAGCGCGAAAGTGAGATGCAGACAATTTCTACAATTTCTACCTTGAGCTTAGATAGCAATAGCACAGTTGAACGAGCGAAGCGAGCACGCAAGAGAGATGCACAATTTCGACAATTTCTACCTTGAGCTTAGATAGCAATAGCGAAGGTGAACGAGCGAAGCGAGCACGTAAGCGAGATGCACAATTTCGACGTTCCGGTTTTCCCACGCACTTTGCTGCTGTAGCTAAGGATACTAAGGATGCACGATGGAAGGGAAAATTTTTCTTGCGCTCTGATTGGTTGCGCGGTTTGATGAACGTTGAATGAATTTTTGGTAATCGATGGTTACATTGATTATCGATGGTTACTTTGCCGAAAAATAAAGCAAAGCGGAAATCTGCTATACAGTTTCATTCAAAAGTTTGAAATAGTTACGAAATGAAACGTTTTCGTGATTTTGGGGACAATTTCGAATCGAACATTGCATTTAATCTTGGGAAAGGTGGTTCTTCAACGTGATGAAAATAACCAACGCAGAATAAAAATAACCAACGCAAAATAAAACTACATCCATAAGGTTGGGCCCAGTAAACGGGCCTTTTACCGGGCCCTGCAAACGGGCCGTATTACCGAGCCACGTAAGCGGGTCCTGTTAACGGGTCGTGACACCGGGCCATGTAAACGGGTCCTGTAAACGGGTCCTGTAAATGGGCAATGTTACCGGGCTGTGTAAGCGGGCCGTGTTACCGCCGTTTACCGGGCCATGTAAACGGGTCCTGTAAATTGTTCGTGTTACCGGGCCCTGTAACCGGGACCAGTCAACGGGCCGTGTTACCGGGCCCTGTAAAAGGGCCGTGTTACCGGGCCCTGTGACCGGGTCCAGTCAACGGGTCCTATAAACGGGTCCTGTAAACGGGCCCTGTAAACGTGCACTGTAACCTGGCCCTGTAAACGGGCCGTGTTACCGGGCCCTGTAAACGGGCCGTGTTACCGGGACCTGTCAACGGGCCCTGGAACCGGGACCTGTAACTGGGCCGTGTAACCGGGCCGTTTTACCTAGTCGCCTCTCAAATTACTGTTACACCATGCCATGAGCTTAGATAGCAATAGCATTGAAAGCGAGTGAAGGGAGCGCGAAAGTGAGATGCAGACAATTTCTACGCGTTAGGTTCCCCTACAGCGTCGGAATTTCCCCTTAAACGCTTTGCTGTCGCTAAGGATACTATGGATGCAGGATGGAAGGGAAACATTTTGTTTTTGGTAATCGATGGTTACATTGATTATCGATGGTTACTTTGCTGGAAAATAAAACAAAGCAAAGCGGAAATCTGCTGCACAGTTTCATTCAATGTTTGTAATAGGAAGGAAATGAAACGTTTTCGTGATTTTGGGGACAATTTCGAATCGGACATTGCATTTACTCTTCGGAAAGGTTGTGCTTCACGTGATGAAAATGCCCTACGCAGAATAAAATCAACAATAAAACTACATCCATAAGGTTTGGCCCTGTAGCCGGGACCTGTAAATTGGCCGTATTACCGGGCCATGTAAACGGGCCATGTTACCGGGCCCTGTAAACGGGTCCTGTCAACGGGCTCTGTAACCGGGATCTGCAAATTGGACGTGTTACCGGGCCATGTAACCGGGCCATTTAAACGGGCCGTGTTACCGGGCCCTTTAAAAGGGCCATATAAACGGGCCGTGTTACCGGGCCCTGTAACCGGGCCGTGTTACCGGGCCCTTTAAACGGGCGCTGTAATCGAGTCCTGTAATTGGGTCCTGTAACCGGGACCTGTCAACGGGCTATGTTACCGGGCCCTGTAAACGGGCACTGTAACCTGGCCCTGTAAACGGGCCCTGTAACTGGGCCGTGTAACCGGGCCGTTTTACCTAGTCGCTATACAAACTCCACTAACTGAGTGGTTCCATTAGATAGCACGATTGAGTGAAGCGAGCGCGAAAGCGAGATGCAGACAATTTCAACAATTAACATTTTCGAGATTTTAGTGACAATTTTTTCGAAAATAAAAACGGGCCGTGTTACCAGGGCATGTAAAAGGGACCTGTCAACGGGCCGGCTTACCGGGCCCTGTAAACGGAGTCGTGTAACTGGGCTGTTACCGGGCCCTGTAGACGGGTCCTGTTACCGGGCGCTTTAACTGGGACCAGTCAACGGGTCCTGTAAACGGGTCCTGTAACCAGGACCTGTAAACGGGCCCTGTAACCGGGCCCTGTGCAATGGGTACTGTAACTGGGCCGTGTAACCGGGCCGTGTAACCGGGCCGTTTTACCTAGTTAATCCAAAAAATATTAAAAATGTTCACCGCATAGCACTGGTCATCATAGGGAGCTGTCACTCGTTTTCATTGATATTAGAAAGTTTTTATTGAATAATAAAATCAATGCCGTAAACACTTTCACCTTTCGTATGATATGTGCAAAAGCGTTTAGGTAGGAAACATGCAAAATTACATTATGCTAGGCATGATGCATCGCGAGTTTCATATAACTTAAAAAAAAACACTTTCCATTAAAGTGACACACTCTAAGCATGGTTAATTTTTCATCATGACACTAGAACACACGTGCAATTAAATTCATTCATTGTTCTTAGCTTTCTAGAACGTTTTAAAACTTCTAAAAAAAAAGAATCAGGCATTACTTAACAAAATACTATGAGCAACGTGTGAGAAATCAATGAACATGAGCGCACGCTAAAAGGGGTTTAAATGCTTTCAGGGCGAGACTTGTATTTAAAGCCATTAATTTTATAATCGATGGATCTAAAACCACAGAGTTTCAAAAGCAATCAAAAAGGAATCTGTTCATTACCATATACGTTGAAGACATCCACGCAGAACGCCAACAGTCACCATGGAGAAGTGTTGCTTACTTGGAATACTACTGCTAGTGACACAAGTTAGATGTCGAGGAGCGAAAGAACCTCTAGAACTAAGCGTGTACTCAGACATTTTACATCGCGAGTGTGCTACTCCCGGAATTGTCGATGTTAAAATATATACAGACCAGCTTACCGAAGTTCCGCTTTCTATGGGAATTCAATCCACCTGTACGTGTGCAACCGTACTGCAAAGTCTTCACGTCAATGTGTCATATGGTGATCACTTCCGAAGGAGTAGAATTAATCTCGTCTATATTCATGACTTATCTGCTTTTATGGTATGTGCTGAAATCTACATCAAATGGTAGTCGAAACTTCAAAATATTATATTTCGATAGGCACAACGCATTGGAAGCTTCATCAAGTTGTCGATCAGGTACGACTGGTCCGCAAAGTTCCTGTTCTTGCTGCCGTCAGTGTCGAATCAAGATCTCAACAACATGTCCTCTATCGCCGCAGCTCTTACTTTTCAACGGCTGTCCAATAATTTGTTTGTAGTAAACAACCAGCATCTTTTCACATTCAACATTCTTAACTTTCTGCTTCATCAGCACGAACAATTACATTCTGCCATAGATCATCTTTACAGCGACAAATTTCGTCAAATGCATCAGTACCATCTGGATGACCTCATCGATGTTCAGTTGTACCCGTTCCATTTTGTCATCTACGGCACATTTTCATTTCAAACCAGAGAGGCATTGTTCATCAGCATGTTTGTCGATCGATTCAACATCACCATGACCGATCGTGAGAATTTACCCATACTGATAGAACCCCGGCAATTTGGTAGTATGCTGGAGCCAAATAGCATTGTAGCTACGTTTGGCCACACTCCGGGAAACTTTCGACGAGTGTTTACCAACGAAATAGAAGGTATTTGTGCCATGACTCCCGGGCCAAAGAAAACCACAATCATTGAGGCTTTCATGGACCCGTTTGATAGGTACATCTGGATTTCATGGCTAGTTACCAGCGAGTTGATGTTGATAGTTTGGTTACTCATCCGATGGAAACACCAAAGTATTTCGTCTATCAAAAACATTGTACAAGAGTATGTTGATTTACACTTTCATTTGATCCGCTTTTTTATTTTGTCACCCCCTAACCTACGTAATACTAGCAAAGTTGAAAAATGTCTGACTTTCTGTTATCTGGTCGCCATTTTTCACATCGTAACATTGTATGTGTCCATCGTAACCTCAAACCTCTCCACAAGCCGGTATGGTAAGGTTATCGATTCGATACAAACATTGATCGACTTGCAGATACCGATCGGCGGATTGAATTCCACCATTGAAACTTTGAACGCTACCCGTTCTGGTTTTAACGTTAATGGACACAGGCCGAATGAATTTCTGGCTCACGCGTGCAGCTACGGTCGTCTAGAAAGTCATCTTTCTCCAAATCATTTGCATGTCATCCGAGAACCTCTCTTATCCCACTACGTCGTCTATCTGCTGCACAAGGAATCGATCCTGCAGGAAACGCTGGAGAAGTACGTCGCGCTGAGCTACCAGGCGGACCTGTACCGGTACTGGGACAACTTTATACCATGGAAATCTATAAAACCGAAAGAACGATCGAAACTAACGGCGAATGTTATTGCATTTGAGGAACTTATGTGGCAGTTTATCATTCTGCCGATCGGAGGTTTGCTTGGGGCAATGGCGTTTCTTCTCGAGCTGGGCTGGCATAAAATCGAGCTCCGTTGGCGTAAACTAAGAGGGAGCTCATCCCCCAATCTCTTTAGACGGACGAGAAAGGGTCCCAACTCACAAAGACCGTATGCTAAACGACGTTTCGGCCACGGCATTCCTGGAAATTCTTCAAAATGAAACGACCCTTGATATGTTTTGTAATTTGCAAGGAACACATAATTTTGGTAAGGAACACATAATTGCTGTCCAGGATTGCTGGAATGATAGCTACTGTTATAAACTATTTGGGATTAAAATACAGTCGTTCCCACCTAACTTTGCCTCCAACCCCCCCATGATTGAAATAGCACCTCAAGTTCTGTCTCTTGATTTCAATTTTAAAACTAAACATTTTTATTTCGAATGAGTGTAGTAAAGAAAGTTATTGTTTGTATAAACTTTTATTTTATTGAACTATTAATAATAAGGAAATGAAGTAAAATGAATTATATATTAAAAACAAACTGGGCTAGTTTAAGATTGAACTACGTCGACAGTAGCTAAGGAGGAACTAATCACCCTATCTCTCAATCGAGGCGTGAATGTTCCGATCCTTGAACAGCATGTTCTAACCGCCGGATACCAATAGTTAGCTAGGAACCCATTAGAAACTTTTCCAAACTATAACATCAACAGTCGGTAAACTCTTATAAATGAAACATTTCGCTCGCCAATCTTTTTAATAATAAGAATGAGCGATTAGTTTTTTATGACAACGCTTGGTCAATCATATAGTAAAAGTTCTCCACGAATTTAGCACCACGCGATCAAAGTTTTTTCAATCTCCGTCGAACTACCTTAGGATCTAAAATGAACAGGATGTAAACTAAGATCGGAAACTTAACAATCAATCATTGGTAATATATAAAAAAATCAGTTCTTATATAGGACGAGCGTGTCAAGAACATTGGTGATTATATGATTCATAAATAAACTGATATATAAGTTAAGCAAAAAGCTACGATATCTAAAAAAGCTACAAACTTATTTTTACATCGCATGGAAACCAAACAGTTTCCGGTACACATTCCTGCTTGACTTACGAAAGAACTTTCCAATCATGTGCTACTATGTTAAAAAGTTCGAGTATGAAAAGAGACACATTTGTATCGGAGCTGAATGGTTCAAACGATACAATGATGAGTATAATTAAGGCCACTACTTTTTGTGCTTTCAAGCGCGTTCAAATTGAAACAACAAAGAAGAAGACTGCATTAACATACTTTTAGAAATGGGCGTGTTTAAGATACAATTTGAGCAACACATAAAGCTAGATTAAAAGGATTCACGCCGAGCATTACTCACGTGGCGTATAATTAAGACCATTAGTTTCAGTGCTTTATGGCATGTTTGAATCGTCCAGAAAAGCTAAAATATGCATCCACAACCTAATAAGTAACCTCAAATGCTCAAAACTCAACGCAGAACACATACAGCCACCATGGAGAAGTGTTGCTTACTTGGAATACTACTGCTAGTGACACTAGTTAGGTGTCAAGTAGCAAAAGAACCTCTAGAACTAAGCGTGTACTCAGACATTTTACATCGCGAGTGTACTATTCCCGGAATCATCGATGTTAAACTATATACAGACTATCATCCTACCGAAGTTCCAGAATTTATGAGAAAACAATACACCTGTATGTGTGCAACCGTACTGCAAAGTCTTCACGTCAATGTGTCATATGGTGATCACTTCCGAAGGAGTAGAATTAATGTCGTCTATATTCATGACTTACCGGCTATTATGGTATGTGCTGAAATCTACGTCAAATGGTAGTCGAAACATCAAAATATTATATTTCGATAGGCACAACGCATTGGAAGCTTCATCAAGCTATCGATCAGGTACGACTGGTCCGCAAAGTTCCTGTTCTTGCTGCCGTCAGTGTCAAATCAAGATCTCAACCTCATGGCTACTATCGCCGCAGCTCTTACTTTTGAACGGCTGTCCAATAATTTGTTTGTAGTAAACAACCAGCATCTTTTCACATTCAACATTCTTAACTTTCTGCTTCATCAGCACGAACAATTAGATTCTGCCATAGATCATCTTTACAGCGACAAATTTCGTCAACTGCATCAGTACCATCTGGATGACCTCATCGATATTCAGTTGTACCCGTTCCATTTCATCATATATGGAAGATACTCATCTGCCACCAGAGAAGCATTCTTCATCAGCATGTTTGTCGATCGACTCAACTTCACTATGGAAGCCCGCGAGAATTTATCCAAACATGGTGGCTCCCGGCAATTTGGTACTTTTTTAAAACCAAATAGCATTGTAGCCACCTATGGCCACACTCCGGGAGACTTCCGACGAGTGTTTACAAACGAAATGGAAGGCATATGTGCTGTGACTACCGCACCAAAGAAAACTACATTCATTGAGGCTTTCATGGACCCGTTTGATAGATATATCTGGATTTCGTGGCTAGTTACCAGTGAAATGATGTTGATAGTTTGGTTACTCATCCGATGGAAACACCAAAGTATTTCATCAATCAAAAACATTGTACAAGAGTATGTTGATTTACATTTTCATCTGATCCGCTTTTTTATTTTGTCACCCCCTAACCTACGTAATACTAGCAAAGTTGAAAAATGTCTGACTTTCTGTTATTTGGTCGCCATTTTTCACATCGTAACCTTGTATGTGTCCATCGTAACCTCAAACCTCTCCACAACCCGGTATGGTAAGGTTATCGATTCGATACAAACATTGATCGACTTGCAGATACCGATCGGCGGTTTGGATTCCACAATTGAAACATTGAACGCTAGCCGTTCTGGTTTTAACCTTAACGAACACGATCCAAATCGATTTTTGGCTTCCGTGTGCAGCTACGCTGGTCTAGAAAGCCATTTGTCTCCTAATCGTGTGCATGTCATCCGAGAACCACTCTTATCCCACTACATCGTCTATCTGCTGCACAAGGAATCGATCCTGCAAAAAACACTGGAGAAGTTCGTCGCGCTCAGCTACCAAGCGGACCTGTACCGGTATTGGGACAACTTTATACTATGGCAATCTCTTAAACCAAAAGAACGATCAGAACTGACGGCAAATGTTATTGCATTCGAGGAACTCATGTGGCAGTTCATCATTCTACCGATCGGATATCTGCTCGGGGCAATGGCGTTGCTTCTCGAACTGGGGTGGCATAAAATCGAGCTCCGTTGGCGTAAACTAAGAGGAAACTCATCCCCCAATCTCTTTAAACGGACGAAAAAGTGTCCCAACTCACAAAGACCGTAGGCTAAACGACGTTTCGGTCACGGCATTCCTGGAAATTCTTCAAAATGAAAGGACCTTTTGAGAAAGAACACATAATTGCTCTCCAGGATTGCTTGAACAATAGCAGCTGTTATGAATTGTTTCTGATCAAAAAAACAGTCGTTGCCACCTATATTTGCCTATAACCCACCCATGATTGAAATATATCATCAGATTCTGTCTCTAACGCACCTGACTTTGTCTCTATCTCATCAGTTTTTCTCTCGTGTAAATTAAAGTTTGTCTCCTGATTTCAATTTTGACTCTATCTAAATATTTGGTTATTTAGAATGACTCTAAATATGAAAATTGATATTTGTATTAAAAATTATTTTATTCTACTGTCTACAAAAAGGAAAAGACGCAAAATTATTAATAAAAAAAAGTTTGATACAGACCAAACTAACTGGGTCGGCATAAAATTGAGCTTCGTCGGCAGGTGCTAAGGAGGATCTTCATCTTCTTCTTCTTCTTCTTCTTCTTCTTTTTTTTTCTTCTTCTTCTTCTTCTTCTTCTTGGCGTAACGACCTCTTGGTCATGCCTGCCCGTTAAGGGCGTACGAGACTTTTTACCGTACCGTCATGGGCCAATTTTCTAACCGGCGCGAACTACCTAAGGATCGATAATAAATAGGATCTAAAATAAGATCGGAAACTTAACAATCAATCATTAGCAATATAGCTTCAAAACATAGGTTCTTATATAAGACGAGCGTGTCACGAAAAATCAGTTCATATAGGCTGCTGGCCCCGGTTTTTGTCAACCTCGGTTTTCGTCGTTTGACAAATCGTTCGTAGCTGGTTTATACTAGCGTGCTTTGTTCTTTACTCATATGATTCAATGCATTTTGTATGACAGAAGATCTGAACATGGACTCATAAACAAGTAGTGCAGGTTTTCTGCTGCAGACTACTTTGCTCAATCAAAAATATCTTCCAATTGAAGCACTGAACGTATTATTGTAAAATGAAATATAAAATGGTTGATGGCCATTGATTTGATGATTAAATATACAAACTTTGTTATAGTTTGAAGAACACCTTTATATCAACCATTGAAAGTTCAGACGAAAAGAATATACACAACCTACCTTTGTTTTGTGTTAGTCAAGTCTTGAGTAGGTATTATAAACGTAAGAAATTTAGTCCGCTAGTCCTGGTTTTCGTCGCTGTCAAAGTCCCGTTTGGTGACGAAAACCGGGGCCAGCCTGTATATAGGACGGGCGTATGTTGGTGAATATACGATTCCTAAATAGACAGAAATATAAATTTTGCTAAACAGCTCCCGATACACATTCCTACTTGACTTACGAAAGAGCTTTCCAATCATGTGCTACTATGTTAAAAAGTTTGAGTGCAGCCTGCAAAGAGAAAATATTGTATCCGAGCTAAATAGTTGAGGCGATACCATGATGAGTATAATTAAGGCCACTACTTTTTGTGCTTTCAAGAGCGTTCTAATTGAAACAACAAAGAAGAAGAGTGCATTAAAATACTTTTAGTAATGGACATGCAAACACACAATCAAGAGCTAAACTCAAAATAGGATTAAAATGATTCACACCGAGCATTATGCCCGAGATGTATAATTAAGCCCATTAGTTTTAGTGCTCTATGGTACGTTTGGATCGTCCAGAAAAGCTAAAATATGCATACTGGTAAAAATTACTTACAAAACTTAACCTTATAAGTAACCTCACATACTCAAAAATCCAACGCAGAACGCCAACGGTCACCATGGAGAAGTGTTGCTTACTTGGAATACTACTGCTAGTGACACTAGTTAGGTGTCAAGTAGCAAAAGAACCTCTAGAACTAAGCGTGTACTCAGACATTTTACATCGCGAGTGTACTATTCCCGGAATCATCGATGTTAAAATATATACAGACTATCATCTTACCGAAGTCCCAGTTTTCACGGGAATTCAATCCCACTGCATGTGTGCAACCGTACTGCAAAGTCTTCACGTCAATGTGTCATATGGTGATCACTTCCGAAGGAGTAGAATTAATGTCGTCTATATTCATGACTTCTCTGCTTTTATGGTATGTGCTGAAATCTACATCAAATGGTAGTCGAAACATCAAAATATTATATTTCGATAGGCACAACGCATTGGAAGCTTCATCAAGCCGTCGATCAGGTACGACTGGTCCGCAAAGTTCCTGTTCTTGCTGCCGTCAGTGTCGAATCAAGATCTCAACAACATGTCCTCTATCGCTGCAGCTCTTACTTTTGAACGGCTGTCCAATAATTTGTTTGTAGTAAACAACCAGCATCTTTTCACATTCAACATTCTTAACTTTCTGCTTCATCAGCACGAACAATTACATTCTACCGTTGATCATCTTTACAGCGACAAATTTCGTCAAATGCATCAGTACCATCTGGATGACGTCACCGATATTCAGTTGTACCCGTTCCATTTTGTCATCTACGGAAGATTGTCATTTCAAACCAGAGAAGCATTCTTCATCAGCATGTTTGTCGATCGACTCAACATCACCATGACCGATCGTGAATATTTACCGCTACCGCTAGAACCCCGGCAATTTGATAGTTTTCTAAAACCAAATAGCATTGTAGCCACGTACAGTCACACTCCGGGAGACTTCCGACGAGTGTTTACAAACGAAATAGAAGGTATCTGTGGTATGACTGCCGGGCGAACGAAAACCACATTCATTGAGGCTTTCATGGACCCGTTTGATAAGTATATCTGGATTTCGTGGCTAGTTACCAGCGAGTTGATGTTAATAGTTTGGTTGCTCATCCGATTTAAACACCAAAGTATTTCATCTATCAAAAACATTGTACAAGAGTATGTTGATTTACATTTTCATTTGATCCGCTTTTTCATTTTGTCACCCCCTAACCTACGTAATACTAGCAAAGTTGAAACATTTCTGACATTCTGTTATCTGGTCGCCATTTTTCACATCGTAACATTATATGTGTCCATCGTAACCTCAAACCTCTCCACAAGCCGGTATGGTAAGGTTATCGATTCGATACAAACATTAATCGACTTGCAAATACCGATCGTCGGTATGAATTCCACCATTGAAACATTGAACGCTAGTCGTTCTGGTTTTAACCTTAACGGAGAAGGATCAAATCGATGTTTGGCTTACATGTGCAGCTTCTTACATTTAGAAAGCTATGTTTCTTCAAACCATTTACATGTCATTCGAGAACCTCTCTTATCCCACTACGTCGTCTATCTGCTGCACAAGGAATCGATCCTGCAGGAAACGCTGGAGAAGTACGTCGCGCTCAGCTACCAGGCGGACCTGTACCGGTACTGGGACAACTTTATTCCATTGAAATCTTATAAACCAACGGAACGAGCAGAACTCACGGCGAACGTTATTGCATTTGAGGAACTTATGTGGCAGTTTATCATTCTACCGATCGGATATTTGCTCGGGACAGTGACGTTTCTTTTCGAACTGGGCTGGCATAAAATAGAGCTCCGTTGGCGTAAACTAAGAGGGAGCTCATCCCCCAATCTCTTTAGACGGACGAGAAAGTGTCCCAACTAATAAAGACCGTATGAGCTAAACGACCGCTAAACGACGTTTCGGCCACGGCATTCCTGGAAATTCTTCAAAATGAATCATCCTTGATAAGTTTTGTAATTTGCAAGGAACACATAATTTTGGTGAGGAACACATAATTGCTGTCGAGGATTGCTGGAATGATAGCAACTGTTATAAATATTTGGGATAAAAATACAGTCGTTGCCACCAAACTTTACCTCTAACCCACCCATGATTGAAATAGCACATCAAGTTCTGTCTCTTGATTTTAATTTTAAAACTAAACATTTTTATTTCGAATGAATGTAGTAAAGAAAGTTATTGTTTGTATAAACTTTTATTTTATTGAACTATTAATAATAAGGAAATTAAGTAAAATTAATTATACGTTAAAAGTTTGATACTAACCAAACAAACTGGGCTAGTATAAGATTAAACTACGTCGGCAGTAGCCAAGGAGGAACTAATCACCTTATCTCTCAATCGACGCGAGAATGTTCCGATCCTTGAACAGCATGTTCTAACCGCCGGATACCTATAGTTAGCTACGAACACATTAGATACTATTCCATAACATCAAAAGTCGGTAAATTCTTATAAATTAAACATATCGCTAGCTAATCTTTTCAGTACGAGAAAGAGAGGTTAATTTTTTATGAGAACGCTTGGTCTATCATGTAACAAAAGTTCTCCACGAATTTGGAACCATGCAATAAAAATTCAAACAAATATAGCATCAACCAATCAGGTCTTATATAGAACGAGCGTGTCAAGAACATTGGTGAATATATGATTCATAAAGAAATTAAAATATAAGTTTTGCTAAACACCTTTCGGTCCACATTCCTGCTTGACTTATGAAAGAACTTTCCAATCATGTGCTACTATGTTAAAAAATTCGATTGCAGCTCGAAAAGAGACACATTTGTATCGGAGCTGAATGGTTCAAACGATACCATGATGAGTATAATTGGGGCCACTACTTTTTGTGCTTTCAAGAGCGTTCTAGTTGAAACAACAAAGAAGAAGACTGCATTAACATACTTTTAGAAATGGGCGTGTTTAAGATACAATTTGAGCAACACATAAAGGAAGATTAAAAGGATTCACACCGAGCATTTTTCCCGAGGCGTCTAATTAAGGCCATCCGTTTTAGTGCTTTATGGCACGAGTGGATCAATCCAGAAAAGCTAAAATAGGAATTCAGGTAAAAATACATTAAGCAATGATTCAGTAATAACACGATTTCACCACAAGCAAGAAAGTTAACTTTATAAGTAACCTCGCATACTCAAAAATCCAACGCAGAACGCCAACAGTCACCATGGGGAAGTGTTCCTTACTTGGAATACTACTACTAGTGACACTAGTTAGGTGTCTAGTAGCAAAAGAACCTCTAGTACTAAGCGTGTACTCAGACATTTTACGCCGCGAGTGTACTATTCCCGGAATTATCGATGTTAAAATATATACAGACCATCATCTTACCGAAGTCCCAGTTTTCACGGGAATTCAATCCCACTGTATGTGTGCAACCGTACTGCAAAGTCTTCACGTCAATGTGTCATACGGTGATCACTTCCGAAGGAGTAGAATTAATCTCGTCTATATTCATGACTTCTCTGCTTTTATGGTATGTGCTGAAATCTACATCAAATGGTAGTCGAAACATCAAAATATTATATTTCGATAGGCACAACGCATTGGAAGCTTCATCAAGCTATCGATCAGGTACGACTGGTCCGCAAAGTTCCTGTTCTTGCTACCGTCAGTGTCAAATCAAGATCTCAACCACATGTCCTCTATCGCCGCAGTTCTTACTTTTCAACGGCTGTCCAATAATTTGTTTGTAGTAAACAACCAGCATCTTTTCACATTCAACATTCTTAACTTTCTGCTTCATCAGCACGAACAATTACATTCTGCCATAGATCATCTTTACAGCGACAAATTTCATCAAATGCATCACTACCATCTGGATGACGTCATCGATGTTCAGTTGCTCCCGTTCCATTTCATCATATATGGAAGATACTCGTCTACCACCAGAGAAGCATTTTTCATCAGCATGTTTGTCGATCGACTCAACTTCACTATGGAAGCCCGCGAGAATTTATCCAAACATGTGGACTCTCGGCAATTTGGTAGGTTTCTAAAACCAAATAGCATTGTAGCCACCTATGGCCACACTCCGGGAGACTTCCGACGAGTGTTTACAAACGAAATGGAAGGCATATGTGCTGTGACTACCGCACCAAAGAAAACTACATTCATTGAGGCTTTCATGGACCCGTTTGATAGATATATCTGGATTTCGTGGCTAGTTACCAGTGAGTTGATGTTGGTAGTCTGGATGTTCAACCGATGGAAACATCAAAGAATTTCGTCTATCAAAAACATTGTACAAGAGTATGTTGATTTACATTTTCATCTGATCCGCTTTTTCATTTTGTCACCCCCAAAACTGTGCAAAGCCAGCAAGGTGGAGAAACTACTGACATTCTGTTATCTGGTCGCCATTTTTCACATCGTAACATTATATGTGTCCATTGTAACCTCAAACCTCTCCACAATCCGGTATGGTAAGGTTATCGATTCGATACAAACATTGATCGACTTGCAGATTCCGATCGTCGGTTTGGATGCCACCATTGAAACTTTGAACGCTAGCCGATCTAGTTTTAACCTTAACGGAAAAGGACCAAATCAAATCATGGCTTACGTGTGCAGCCTGGCTCGTCTAGAAAATCATTTTTCTCCAAACCATTTGCATGTCATCCGAGAACCTCTCTTGTCTCATTACGTCGTCTACCTGCTGCACAAGGAATCGATCCTGCAAGAAATACTGGAGAAGTACGTCGCGCTCAGCTACGAAGCGGACCTGTACCGGTACTGGGACAACTTTATTCTATTGAAATTTATTAAGCCGACGGAACGAGCAAAACTCGGGGCAAACGTTATAGCGTTTGAGGAACTTATGTGGCAGTTTATCATTCTACCGATCGGATATTTGCTCGGGGCAGTGGCGTTGCTTCTCGAACTGGGCTGGCATAAAATTGAGCTCCGTTGGCGTAATTTAAGAGCGAGCTCATCCCCCAATCTCTTTAGACACACGAGAAAGTGTCCCAACTCACAAAGATCATGCGCTAAACGACGTATTGGCCACGGCATTCCCGGAAATTCTTCAAAATGAAACGATTCTCGATATGTTTTGTCATTTGTTGCAAAGCGTTTTGGTAAGCAACACGTATTTGCTCACCATAATTATTTGAACGATACCAACTTGTATGAATTGTTTGTGATTAAAAATACAATCTTTGCCGCCTCTGTTTGGTTTTTTTTATATTATGATTGTAAAGCTGAAGTTTATTTTTCGTAATGAAAATTATCGTACAAAGCAACCTACAAATAGTAAATGAAGCAAAATTATTAATAAATTACTAGTTTGGTACTGATCAAAGTAAAACAAAATATACAGCTGAGATTGTACAACAAACAAAACAGACGACGTTTTAAAGCTACAAAAATATGTTTGGAAAATAGATTTTTTTAAATCATAATAATAGAGACAAATTAGTTTTAAAGCATAAATGAATCAACGTGTTCATTTTGGTTTTGCTGTTATAGTGTAATTATCTAGGAAAACCACAATTAACCTGTTTATTTTCTTGTTTTCGGCAAGAGATAAAAACTGGTGAGTTAGAGACAAGATCAGATGTGTTAGAATCTAATGAGTCATTTCAAAGCTTGGTGCCTTAGAGACAACACCACCTGTTTTCGAGCAAAATTTTAGTGACAACGGCTATAAAGGCTTCATTTCCTGTTCAGAACATATTCTTTTACACATTAGAAAAAACTTTCCTTTAACGTTGTCGCAGTTGATCGCATAACGCATTTATAAGACGATAAAATCATAATCCTTTCGATATAGACAAATGTAAAGTCCAAGTAGATAGTTCAAGTAGTTTTATATGTCCTGGAATCGGTAGCGCTGCTATCCATACCGTGAGGTAAAGTCTCTCCGTCTCTCTATCTCTGCCTTTCCCTCTCTCCATGTTCCTCTCCATGTATGTTGTTCGTGCAGTTAAAAGAAATTAAAAACACTCCATTGCCTGCAATCTAATGCGGACGAGAGCCTCTACTGGGATTTAATAGCTCCCGCCCAATGCATTTACAATATTGAAAATGCCTTTTCCGTCTGTACTTCCTTTTGAACTTGAACGGAATGCAACGGCAATAGGACACTACAACAACTGGACGCATTTCCCTCCAACACATAGCTGTTGGAGAAGAGCAGGAAAAATCCCAATCGAAAAGAAAACCCCGACAAGCGATACTTAATTTTTATGGCAGCGGAAAATCGAAGCGCACCGCCCGTAGAACGATGGAAAAGTAACGACTGCAGGGGACAGTTCTTGTGTACCGGTTGGAGGTTTTCTTTTTTCAAACAGATATTTTGGGACCCATTTCAAGGAAGCGAGCACAGAATGTGGCGACTGTTTGAGATGCGAAGGGTGCAGCAGTAGGCAGCTTGACTCGGGGCGGCGGTCAGTTCGTTTTTTTCCTCTTGCAGATGAGTATGGATCCGCTCCGAGCACGGGAGGGGGAGGGGGAGCACGATGGTCCTGGGCTTAGAAATAGTTTTATTTCAACCAGTTTCCCCCACGTACCAGGCCTGAGGTGGCTTGTATGAGGTTGAAACAAAAACAAAATGCCGAAGCCGGCGTGGCCCCACAACGCTTGCGAAGGCGCACGCAAGACACGCGAGACCGAAGAAGCGAATGAATCCTGGGTGAATGTGAATGCCCATCGCCTCGGCAGACCGCAACGACACACCCGACAATGATGTCCCACCAGCGTGTGTTTGGCCGCGCGGACCAAACGCAACTCAAGCCGATCCGAGCCGCCGATATATTGGGCCGCAGCTATTTATAGAGACGCAGGCGGGCAACAAACGCAGCTCGGCGGCGGCGTCGGCCCCGTCGGCACGATTCGACAGGCGTCACCGTCCTGGCGTTTGGCGTGGCATCGGCCGGTTCTGCGACACGCCACCGAATTTGTCAACCGCCGTTGCGCATTGAAGGGAGGTTTTCTTTTCCCTATGCTCATTTTGTTTGTGCCGAAAAGCCTTGAGTTGAAGAACCGGACGTGCAAGGGGGGGGTGGGGTAGGAAAGGACGCAGCGATCGGGAGTAAACCAGATGCATGTACGGGACTGAAGCCGTTCATGGCCAGGCACTTACAAAAGCGTTCGCCAAAACTGGTGTAAACAAACGGCCTCCACGACTCTCGTATGAGAGTAAAGAGGCAAAATAAACTTAACTAAAGTGCAAAACTAACAAATTAGGTTGCACATTTTTATCGTAAAAATAATGACTAATCAGTAACAGAACAAATAGCATATAGAATGTTTTGAGCAATTCAATGAAAGTAATTCAAAAATGAAAGTCTAAAGAACACTTTGGACAGAACAACATAACAGAAACAAAATTAAATTTAACAAAGAAATAAATTTAAATAAAATATCGGGCAAACAAACAGAACAGATGGTTGTTTTTCTCACCCATCGCTCTTAACTGCAGCTTTCTTCTTTAACTTATAACTAGCATCCGAACTTTAAGTTTTCTGATAAATTTTCTAATGAAGGGAAGAAAATATTCGTTGTAAACAAAAGGTTATCAAATCCGTAACCGTACCAAGAAACAACCCCTTAAATAACCCAAACATAAATTCATTAATTAGAGCACCTAAGCTGACACTCTTTCGATTATGTCACTCCTCAATCGTTTAAGTGCCCAGGCGGAGATCCTCTGCCGCAGAAAGGTGGTGATGAATGGTGGTCGGAGGTTAGGGCATACCTAAACTAAACGATCACATCTACAAATAGCTGGTCGTTAAATCCACTTCTAGCCGCTTGAAAGCATAAAAAAACGCTAAGCTTGTGAGTAATACAGTAGCATCAAAATGGGAGAACCAGTAGCATTTTAATATTTGAATATTTCTCGTGACTATCGAAACTGGATTGTCGATTCCAACCGAGCGCAGATCATGGAGACCCAACATTTTAGAACACTCAATGTCCACGGTTCCGCTTGCATCGGGGGTGCAAACGATCTCGGCTGCGTTCGATTTGTTCCGGTTCAATTCGCACCCGGCCCGCCGAAGGTAACGAATGCGGGATGCGGAACACATATTCATGCTAATTTGTACCATCAATTGGTTGTAACGCTGCCAAGGCTCCACGCCGCCATAACGCCCCGCGACGATTCGCTGGGGACAGAACACCTTCGGGGGGAGGCGAACGGAACGGGAACAGTGTGCGGGATGTTGGACGAGATTTTGCAGGGCAACATAGGCGACGCCAAGCGCAAGTACGCGAACGACCGAACAAACAAACAAACAAACAAACAAACGGACGGCTCGGGACAGACGCGGCGCGAACGCGACCTGCACGAGGTCCAACGATTACCAAATTGAAGACGGCTTTCGTGGATGCTGCTCCAATATTCCACACCACCACCGAACCGTTCGGCGAGATGGTGGAGGTTAGTGAGCAGCGTTTTTTTCGAATGATGGATGTCGGCTGCCCTCGGGACTTGAACACGCCATCTTATGTGCGGACATTACACAATCGCACGATTTTCCGCAACTAGTAATAGCAACTAACATACTCTCACACCCCTCATCTCGCCGCATAAATAAACACATACACGGCAGAGTTGCGTTTATCTAGTACTACCACCACTGCTAAGTAGGCGACGGCGGGCGTTACAAGGGTTCAAACAATTGTTATCACTGATAAATGTGCATTTGTTGGTTGTGTGAAGCGGTGTAACACACAACCGGACGTGATTACATCGTCAAAGCATTGGTGCATCGGCCTTCAGTGTACTTCAACATCCGACCACGGACCGTGGCCCTCTACCTCCCCCCTGTGGATTCTACCAATCATAAGCATTCTGTCGTGGAACCCAAGTAAATTATCACAAACAGTGGTAAACAAACAAATCTCGCATCATTCCTCCCCCGCTACCTTGTCAACCCTGATGCGGCGCAATTGAAAAGAGAACAATTCCCTCACCCATCATGCGGGAACGGTTTGTGTGCGTGTATGTAAGCGGTACAGCCGCAACCAGAAGTCGACGGATGTTGCTGAGCAATTACTCACAAATAACCCAGCACTAAACGACCCTTTTTGCTGCTACTGATCTACTTAGCTGTCAAACGTGTCACTGTTTGCCTGCGGCTTGAACACCGATCGGCCTGTTTGACAGCTGGACGCATCACTAGCGCCACACCGTGGTTGTTTTGTTTACGCATCTTTTGGTCGTTTTTCTTGTTGTTCCCATTATCTTCCCTGTTTTTTTTTTTTTGTAAATCCCGCTTGATTATTGTGCAGGGTTTGTGGGGGAGGCGTTGGCGACGGCGTCGTGAGTAATCAATCACGGTTGAGCTGTAAACAAACCGGTACAACACACATGCAAAACACTGACAGGTGGCCCCGGAATGCTAATCCAGGGATTCGGAGTACACGGTGCATGTGTGTTGCAAGATAAAACATACGCATGGTTAGGAACATCAACATCGCATGGAGGCGTTTTACCATCAGGTTGGACGGATTTGGTTCATTGAAATGAGAATGCCTGAGAGGGGAAACGGGAACAGTCTACAGTACAGGCTGTGACCTCATTGCAAAGCGAGCATCGTGGCGTTAATCTGTCATTAGTGGCGGCAACGGTGACGACTAGCACACAATACTGGCTCAACTGTCAGTTGGTTTAGCACGGCACTCTCGGGACAAAGTATGCCCCTTCCTGTCAGCTAAGCACGGACAATCGAACGTCGATTTACAATGGCATACAGCTATCCATCCCCAATCCTACAATCCTTCCGCAGGAACGAGATAGCTTCTTCGCAATGCCTCCTGTGGAGAGTTCTGGGCGAGACGAGAGTACGAGTACGCCTGCACTCTAATTAGATAATCGTGTATGACACCGCACGTGGTGTACCCAATTTTATGGTCTAATCGCTGCAGTTACCGCAATTGAACGCGAGAACTCAAATCATTGGGAGGTCTTTAAACGGAACGCCGTCATAGACGCGATTTCTGTTCGAGTTTGTAAGCTCGACGGTATCGAATTACCAGAATTGAATCGCTGGTATTATGTCACCAGATACAATTTTGTAGGGATAAAATTAAACTCTGACGTTAATACAAACCTTGTTGTTAATGTTCTGAGCTGCCTCTGTAGGACTTACAACTTTACTTTAAATCCTGGATTTTCAATTAACCTCAGAAAACGATCAATTTCTATGCTCCAAAAAGATTGCCCAAGTCAGGACAGATACCCTAAAAGCTATTTGTGTTAGGCCTTTCTACTCGCATCACCGTACGACAATCCTTGTTCTGTTCCGGGACGCCACGACAAACCAGTCGTCAACCGCATCCTCTTCTATTAATGTGGATCACAACCTCAAGCCGATCTGCGAATAACTCAAGGGCGTTCGTCTTCTAAGTGTCGATTAGCCCCGTTTCACCTTCGTGAAATGTACAACCATTGAGTAACGTTCCCACCCTTTTATGCTGACGGGCACCAACCAAACCGGACGTCAGACGTCGGACGCGTCTCCCGTTGCACGACGCGGCGACCGATCGTTCTCTCAACGGCTGAGAAATGGTTTGGCAAACGTGCCTACCATTCCGCGCCGTCACGTGACAATGGCAAACAATAGCAGGAAGTACGGTACGCTAGAAAAGTACGAGCGATGGGGCAGAAAAATGACGACAAGAAAAATGATGGAATGATAATGATTGATCGGTCATTAGGTAAACATGAAGGAAAGCATAAATAAACACGATGGTACAACTTTATCTTCCCAGAGCACCTGCATCAATTCTCTAAGCCTGTTCATTATTAGAGAACTGTGGTAATGAATCAGATTCTTAAAGATGCTTAAATATTCGCGTGAATAATTGAACATCCAGTGCATTAAATGTTTCAGCCTGATTTTAAGGGAATGGGAGCACAATAAGAACGAACTGAACATGACGTTTACCTCATTAGAAATCCAATTTGTTCGTTAAAATCGCCTCCACATGCAAAATACGTCGCTGGTATTAAAGGCATAAACAAGTATTAAAACCGCAAGTGGGAATTCCATGCTTCCCTTTCCCTCAAACATTCCGAGTTAACGCTCCCAGTGTTCTTCGTCGAGGTCTCCATGTTTATAACCATTCCAGACGTTCACATTTGCTCACTTTCTTGCAATTATTTACGCAGGTGGGTAAAGTGGATGCTAAAACCCTGTCCTCCAAACGAGATTAGGTGATTAAAATCCGCGAGTATCTCAATTCGGGGGATCTTCATCGCCCTGGACGTAGGCCAACAACGGGTTCCCCTGCAAAACGCCCCATGATTCCCGGCGAGCATGTCAATATCCACACTGCTCATCCCCCCCGTGGGCCCCCCTCCGGTGGAGATGCTGCACCGCTCATCAACAGGTTAGGTTTACTGCTGCACATTTACATAACCATCGAACCGATCGAACCGAACCACCTTCGTCTATCGGCGTTTGGTAGCTAGGCACCCCGAGGGTAGGGGTTCTCCGCCAAAAGGTGTGTTGTATGCTGCTCAACCTCCCCCTTCCTCCTCATCCCCTTTCCACCAATTTGCCAATATGTATCTTGCCCGTGATCGTGTGATCGCACACATCAACGCACAAACGCAACGGCCTTCGCAAGCTTGTGCTAGCGATTCTAACCTCAATTAGACAGTTTATGTTTTCGTGTGTTTTGTTGTGTGCCCATGTGTATGTTTTGTTTCGCGCAGATTTTCGCGAGGTTAGGTGTTTTACAGTTCATCGATTCAGCTTGATCAACCCCCGACGAACGTGGCCGCATCATCATTTTATTCCTTCCCAAAGTCACACACGTTCGGGTTGGCTTCTAATCAAACAACAAATGGAACGAACCTCCGCGCACCAACACTCGGGCGGTGGGAAAACACACATTTGTCGGTTGTACTGCTCAAAAACCAACGATCTTGCTGTGTAATTACCATACATATGGCCATGCAGCGCGCGCGCACACGTTGTTCAACCACAAGCAAACAAATACCGATACAAACACACACACACACACCTACAAAGGCCGAGATTGTTTTATTTTTTTGTTTTTGCTTAAGGTGGGCAAGATATCTTCCAACCTAAGCATCCTCTTTCCACCGAGCACTCGCGGAACGGGGAGGGAAAAGCTCGCACAAATATGATCGCGGATCGCTACCCTTATGGCGCCGGTTGGCAAACGGAATGCCCCGCGGGTAGACAAACATTGCACACAATCTTGCAATCTTGCTTGTCCGCGCGAGACACTTTGCTTCCCTCCCGCGATCGCATAGCTGGACCTTTAACGGTTGCATTCGATCGATCGGGCACCTTACAAACTAGTGACATGGGCTGATCTAAACGTCGCTGTCAAATAAGAAAAAACACAAGATCTTACTAAACCTTCATCCAACTTTGTAACGCAGCGACGAAGTGAGTTCGAAAGTAGCGCCCATTCGTTCGCTTGTAGTGCACCTGCATACCCTGCTTTGCCTTCTTTCACCCTCGGCGAGGGAGCAGGATTGTGGTCTGTGAGCCGCAGATTGAGGACACGCTGATAAGAGCATCAGATAAGGGTGCGACATCCTCGGACGCGTGGCCCTTCCCTTCGCCCACGGCGTCGTCCAATGACGTTTCATCAGCCAGACGGGGATGCAGCAGTATGGACTTGTGCCGATGCGCGGGGCGTGAATTGTGCGTGCAACGGGAGAAGCAGAGGGGGGACACGCTAAGACCGCACCGCAGCATCACTTGCATCGATGTGCTGGCGGGGGTTTTGCCGTTAGGACACCGGCGGCGGTCAAGAATGCAAATCGTGCGACCGGTTTCGGATGCGGCACGGCTTTAACTAGAGCTCCGAGGGCCGATTGTTCGCAAAGGGAACTGGCTGCGGAGGGCAGAGCAAGGGGGGGGGGTTGAAACTTCGTACATGTGATCTAATTACCGAATCACGATGCCATTTTGTTTGCCAACGCCACCACGGTTT